>NW_025335549.1:10063460-10599859 GCF_004798865.1 Varanus komodoensis | reverse complement strand
TCCCGCCGCCCGAGCACCCGCTGCTGCTGCTGCCCGGCGCGGAGCTGGCGCGGAGGATCCGCCGCAGGGAGGTGAGCGCGCGCGCGGGCGGGCGGGCGCGGAGCCGGGCGGGCGGGCGGCGGGCGCCCCGAAAGGGCGGTCTGGGGAGTGCAGCGGGCCCTCTCTGGCTGGCGCGCCGTCGGAAGCGGAACGAAGCAACCGAGCCCTCCAGTGCAAATACGGATAAGCACCAGTATCTTACTGGCACGGCTGAAGGGGAAGGGCTCTGAATGGGAAGGGCACCCAAGCTCAGGCATATGAAGGATAAAGTGCAAGGCACCTGGATGCTGCTGCGTGCAAGCCTGTAGCCTCTCTAGAGCAGAGGTTGCATGGCCCAGATTTACGTAGTGTACAAAAAGAATCTCCTTTTGCTAGTTGTGTAGAGGGCTGTGTTCTGAAAACAGCTTCAGGGCAAGATACGTGAAATTGCCCTTCCACCCAACCCTGGAGATAGCATCTTGGGGGGAAGAGTAATGATCCGGACATGCATGACAGCATGTGCCCTGGACTTGTGTGGATGAGGAGAAAGGAGCCCAGGCAAAACCACAGCCTTGCTCACTTCCCTCCTCCCGCTTGGCCAGCAGAGAACTAAAATAAAATTTAATTTCAAGTTGCCCAGTTCTTGTTTGTCGTTACATGCAGAGTCTGAAAACTTTGACTGTCCAACAGGTGGTCTTGCAGAGTGTTGGCCTACAGCTTCTGTTGACCTTGGGCAGTACATTCAGATCCAGCACATCAGGGAAGGATGCTGTAGCTGAGTGCAAAACAAGTCAAATTTGAACCAGCAGTTATGAAGCTGTCTTGTTTAACAAGCTAAACTTTATTTTATTTATTTATTTATTAAAACATCTCTATGCTGCCCCATTCGCCAAAGCCTCGGGGCGGCTCACAACATAAAATTAAAATACAAGAAATAACAATGTAAAATAAGTCGCCCTGGCCAGATAAAATAAGCAAATAATATTAGCAATTAAAATGACGCTTAAATAAAAAGGTCTTGGCCTGGCGCCGAAAAACAAATAACGACGGCGCCAGGCAGACCTCTCTGGGGAGCATATTCCATAGGTTGGGCGCCACCGCAGAGAAAGCCCTCCTCTGGGTACTCACCCTCCTAATGTCCTTCACGGAGGGCTCCCAGAGAAGCAACTCTGCCGCCGATCTCAAGGGGCGGGCGGGCGGGCATATATGGATGTAAGCGCTCCTTCAGGTATTTTAAAATACAATTCTTGGTCCACCCAGCGCGACAACTAGAAATCTGCTAAAGTTTGGAATCCTGGTTCCTCAGAGCTGTGTGGGTGCAGGGAGAGTTCTTGAACCTGGGACTCAACACAGGATTTTTTAAATGTTTGTGTACATTGTACTAAATATTTGTTTTATGCAAATTTATATACACAGTGCTGAAATCCTTTGTGGGATGCAGATGTGATTTGTAATTGTTTTCAGAGTACACAAATAAATAATAGTTTAAGGCTACATCTGACCACTGTTACAATCATAAAGGTGCATCCCAAGAATAAACCCCACTTGCAGTTGAAGTTCCCAATCCAGTTGAAGTCACCCAAAGTACCCAGGGGAAGATAGTGGAAATCTGATATGAACACTTCTATGCTTTTGCGAAATTCATGCAGATAGTTCAGTTAATAAGAGAATAATTACTTCTGATTAAATGATTTTTGTTTGCATTCCCATTAACAGCTGAAAGGTAGTTTCGCAATGTACAATTACGTAGATCATCTTGCCTTATCTATACCCAACTAAATAGGTCATAAAAGGATAGATCAATTCACCTCTCTGGCAAGGTGCTATTTAAGAAAGTATGAACCACACTGTTTAAGCTCATGGCCTAATTTTATTGCCCTGTAATCCTGACCTTGCATAAGTAAATCCCATTTTGTTTCACTGGCACTTACCTTAATTAAGTTTCATGTCATGTGCTGTAACTTTTGAATAGTTTTGTGACTTGCTCTGTGTCAGGAGAATTCCGCTCCCCCTCTTTCCCCAGCAATTACTGGCATTCTTGGTGTGTGTTGCCAGTAGACTAGGAATCTCGAAGGCAGTTTAGGAAAAGTCCTGCATCTTCTGTGCAATCATGGGTAATTTTTTGAAGATATTGATTGATTGATTGATTGATTTAAACAACTTATATGCCGCCCCCTTCGCATGAGCCACGGGGCGGCTTCCAACAATATATAAATACATAAAATAGTGGAGATTTTGAATGCTGTTCATATTCTAGCTTATCTAGAACCTGTAGTTTAGCCTTGTCTGTGGACGTACAGGTACAGAGGAGCAACAGTTAGCTATACTTGTTCGAAGGGGGTGTTTGCTGCTCAGTCTTCCTTCCTTCCATATTTTCACATCCATCTGTCTGAAGCTTCTCTTACCTAAACAAACTCAGCTATTTAGGAAACTGTGTGAAAAGAAGAGTTGCTGAATCCTCCCATTTAGTTATTCTCTCTGGACAGTCTTATCCAGGTAAACATTTAAAATGGCTAACCCATGCTGGGTGTTTTCTGAGGCTCCTGTGGTGAAATGTTTGTGTGAATGGGCGCTCTGTAAAAGCAACATAGGGCTGCAAGCATGTTAAATGTTGAATGAGCTTGCTGTTAGGAACGTGGCCAGAGCTTTTGTTGAATTTTGGTTGGCCTTTGGCCTGATACAGCAGCACTCTTCTTAGGAGCTTCAAATCTGATTTCCTTATTTTCAGCCCAGCACTTTATTCACTACCAGCACATTGACTGTTGGCACTTATAACAACTGATGAAACAAAACATCTGAAACATCTAGTAAGGCGTGCAAGAAATCCTTTCATGAAGACAATTTGGTTTCTGCTTTGTTGCAGGTCAAATGCATTGAGGTCATTGAAACTTATATTGAGAGGATCAGACAAGTCAATCCGCTGATCAATGCCGTTGTCAAAGACAGGTGAGCTTCATAAAGCCCAGAGTTTCTAGTCCACAGATATGTAGCAAGCTAGGCAGGGGTTGCAGGCTGCTTGGGTGTCTTTGCTGTCCCAAGACACTGACTTACTTCAGCAGCCATTCCTGTGTGCAGAGAATTCTCCCAAGCGCTCACGTGGTTGTGTTTTGCTACATGGGCAGTGCAAATGTAACACATTGGCAATTTATTGAAATCCAAACAAAGGGAACTCTCAGAGTACTCCTTGAACTTTCTCACCCTGTTTTACTGATCTTGTGCTCGGACTAAAGCTAGTGGGCTGATGGAGAAACAAATACCTAGTCCAGAGCTGTCCTCCAGCACTGGCAATCAGATGCTCCGAGGCAGCTTGCAAACAGGGCATGATGAGGAACGCCATTCCCACTGTTTTTAACTTCAGCGGGAAGAATGAATGGGGTGTTTTGTTTAGTTTCCCCTTGCCACTGCCTCACTTGATTTAAAACTATTTTCTCTGTGTATGCATGACTGAAAAGCTGATTTGCTTGAAAAATGACGCTCATGCCGTCTACTAGTTTCAGCACCTCTAATTTTTTAAGTAGTTCTTTTCACCTTTGCCTAGAAATTCAGTGTATTTGCGATTTCCTTTGGACCTCATAATGCTCCTTTGCTGGTGAAGACTTTTAAAGCTGTGGGCCGCTTAGTCCGCTTTCCTAGCCTGAGGATTGGCACAAAGCTGCAGATCTGAGCAGAAGGCAAGATTACGTTCTTTGCGGTCCAGCAAAATTGGTCTTGAGGCATTTGTTTATTTGTTTTTATATTTATACCCTGCTGAATAGCCTGACAGGGTCGCTAGGTAGTAATCAGAAAGCAAAGCAGCATTTGATATTTTTCCCTTTAGGCTGCCTATCGGAAGTCTTTCCCCAGGCATGCAACTGACTGTGTACTCAAGCAGACATTTCATATCAGGGTCCAGCTGGAATCTGATGAGATTTATCTTTTTCCTCCTGCTCCTACCCATCCATCACTCTCAGGTTTGAAGCGGCCTTGCAGGAGGCTCATCAAGTTGACAAGCTGCTCTCCGAGGGGCATGATGATGAAGAGGCTCTGCAGGAAAAGTTTCCCTTCCTGGGAGTCCCCATCACCATCAAAGAGGCCTTCGCAATTCATGGTGCGTTGCTTCATGGGGTTTCTTTCCACTCCTAGTCTTCTATTTGCAACCTTTCCTTTCCTTTTATTTTGTTTTATTGAATTATCTTATAGATCTATACCCTATTCTTCAGTATTACCATTTCCAGAACAAATTAGAATAGCAGATTATCCTAAGGGACACAAGAAGAATAAAACAATGGTATGCTCAGAGTATGTTGCCCTCCACTTGTGTCCAAGCCAGCTGCTTGCCTGCTTCCTACTCTATGGTTCTGTGGCAAACAGGAGCTGCCCAAACGCTGTCCAGTGGCAGAGAATACCTGGGAGTAATCACAGTTGTTTCTCATTCCTAGTTGAGCAGATCAGTGGAGCTGACCTCACTTGCTTCTCACCAGAAGTAGATTTCTGAAAGTGAAAAATGCCCACAAAACCAGAATCAAAGATACCTGCTTGATGCAGCATCTCAGAAGCTGGGTGTTCCTTACTACCTACCTTTTCAATGATACCAGCTTTTAGACTGTGCCAGACCTGAGAGTATAGCCAAGGTGTAACTTGTGGAACAACTGCCCCTCTTGCTTTTGGTCTTATACTTTCCCCTCTCTGTATGATCTTAGCCACTGTGGCATCTCTGATTCATTTCCCATTTGTTTCCCTTCTGTTGGGAAGGGTTGCCCAATACCTCTGGACTGGTGAACCGCCGCAACTTAATCTCCATGTCGGATGCTACGGTGGTGTCTCGGCTAAAGCAAGCCGGTGCCATCCCCTTGGGTGTGACCAACTGCAGTGAGCTGTGCATGTGGTTCGAGTCGAGTAACCGTGTCTACGGACGGACCAACAACGCGTACAATCTGGAGTGCATTGTGGGAGGCAGCTCTGGTGAGTGGGCTCTCACAGACTGTGACTGCTTGCTTGACTACTCCGTCGGAATTAATCCAGGCTAACAGGGAGGGCGTCCAAGTGGAGAACTCCTGGCATTGCTAGTCAGATGGCATTGTGTCACTATCCCATTTTCCCTCCTCAGTGGAAAGGAAAAGATGGGAGAGGTCGTGGCAAATTGCACATGGATTACAAGTGGAAGACAATGTTGTCTGAATCCTCTGAATTCTGTGCATGAGGCAGGGCTGTTGCACAATAAACGCCTCATCTAGAGGTACCTCCAAGCTGCTTGCAAGGGCGTTGGAAATCAAGCTGGAAGATCCTGCTGCTTCATAGATTGATTTTGATATAATACTGAGGAGTGATTACACTTGGGGTGGTTTGGAAATTTACCCGGAATAATTTATGAATTAATTGTGCGTAGAACCTTGATGATTCTGCAATTGTGCTATATCTATAGGCATCCAAGGTTAAGTAAAGGTAATGAACAAGGGTGCTGGAACCAGTGTGAAAGTGGCTTTCCCTTGCATGCAGTCACTCCGGAACAGATTCTGTGGGTGGCAGGTGTGTGCCTTTTGCAGCTTTGACCCTGGTGCCATGCAGATGTGACCTTTGTGTCTGCACAGGAGGAGAAGGGTGCATCCTGGCAGCTGCTGGCTCTGTGATTGGCATTGGCTCGGACATTGGGGGCAGCATCCGCATGCCTGCTTTCTTCAATGGGATCTTCGGGCACAAACCCACCACAGGTAGGGAGTGTGCATCTCATCCCTGTCAAGCTCACTTAAAAAGCCAGAGAGGGTCAGAGAATAGTTGAAGGACTTTTTAATGGTTTTTGACAGCCTTCCCCAACCTGGGAACTGCATTTATCTCAAGCATTAGGAACTGTTTCCTTTAGTTCAAGTGTAGTTTTACTTAATGGCTTCCTTGCTTGCTTACTAAATTCATCTGGATCACAAGGCACCACCAGTGTCTGTGAATGCAGGCATCCAGTTCAGGAGTAGAGCCTTTAACTTTTCCTGGAGGTTTTGCTTTATTTCGGTAGTATAGGCAGTAAGTCAGAAATTTTGTTAACTGCCTTCTGCTGAGAAATATTGTTCTTCACTCAGAAAAGTGCCTGAAATGTTCTCTGAGCTGTCCACTTTCTGAAGTTATGTTGTGAACTGCCCAGAGAGCTTCAGCTATAGAAATGCAATAAATAATAAGGCCAGGGGTGCAGAACTTCAAGCCCAGGAGCCTAATCCAGTCCTCCGGGGTTCACCAAATGGCCATACATCTTCCTCTGGGTCCATCCACTTTCCCCCAATGATTTGGTGGTTCCCTGAGTTTTGTGTAGATTTTCCTCTTCCATGGATTAATTACTAGCTTCAATTTTATTAAAGATAAAATATGCTGGTAACTGTAATATTTGGCTTTTCCCTTTCCCCCTTTCCTGTTGGTCCCACTCTCTCCTGGAATGTGTCCCATTTCCTGAGTGCTTCTCCAAAATGTTGTTTAGCCCTTTGGCTGAAAATGCTTCAACAGTGCTTAATAAGATCGTCCTCACACACAGACTATGATAGATACGATGCAAGAGGAAAAAAAGGAATGCAAAAGGAAGATAAACGTTTATGTTGGGACCACTGTACCTTGCTTAGCTCGTGGGTGGATACCAGGTTGACCCCCCCTTGCTGTGATGTCCTTCCTGGGAGTAGGGGTGCAGCCTCCCAGTGGCCCCTGGTCCCCTGGACAGTGGCAGGACATGCATCTCTTCCGTTTTACGATCCCAGCGTAACTGGCAGGTGCAACAGAACTCTTTCTGGCAGAAAAATGGTTTAGGCTAGTGGGCTGGAACTCAAGTCCAAACCACACAATGGTTTTCTCTCCTGTGATGCTGTGCAAATCTATGAAAACCAGCACCACACCAGAAGGCTCTGGTTTCTCCTGCAAACTCGGGATCTCTGTGTGTGTACTTGTTTGTCTAGGTGTGGTGCCCAACGATGGCCAGTTCCCCAACGCCTTGGGTATCCGGACCAACTTCCTCTGCACTGGCCCCATGTGCCGCTATGCAGAAGACCTGGAACCCATGTTGAGGGTCATGGCTGGACCAAACGTCACAAAGTAGGTGGTTCTTGTTGTTCTGCAGGGCTGCCAGAAGCAGGAAACTTCTCGGTGCCTGGCATCCGTGTTCTTAATGTAGAAATCTTTGGAGGTGACTCTTCCCATTGGTTTGGGCCTTGTACCTGCCATAGCGTTCTACCAAGAATGGGCAATAAAACCAGAAGTGCATCAAAGAGCACAAGCATTACTTTCATTTGATTTAAATGTTCACCAGTTGTGCAGACCGTATTCGGGAAAACAAGTTGCTAACATACGCAGTCCTGTGTTAAGATTTTTATTGAAATAATTTCACAAAAAGCCGGTAAAAGCAATCCTAATTTCCTAAATTGTCATCTAGATAATAATTCTCATATTCCTATCAACACAACTATGTGAGTAGCGGACTCACGAGCACTTCTGTAGTGGAAAAAGAGAAGCAGCAGCGCTTTGGCAAACAGCAAATCCTTGCTAGTTACAGATGAAGGTTTCTCTCCCCCTGATCCTTGCCCAAAGCTTTGTTTTTGCTTTTCTTCTTTGTTTTTGTTTGTCTTCTCCTGCTTTATGACTCCAGTTAGTTGAAAAAAGTAGCACCCAGTGGTTACACTTGCGTTTTCCTTCAGGGAGTGTCACGCAGTAGTCAAGCAGGGGTCGCAGGGATCGTGTTTCTTTTGGGATGCAATAGTCTTTGCTTTGTCTGTACTAGAAGGGGTCGTGGTTTGAGGAGTACTTCATGCTGGAACTAATTGTGACTTTCTTCTGAGTTGTTTCAATTTCTTATTGCAGTGTCCAGCATGTTCCTTTTTCTACCTTGAGTCTGTCTTGGCCAGTTTTTTCTTCATTTCTATTCATTTGTTACATCCTTTAAATCAAAACAGGCTAACTGCCTTTAACGGTTCCGTACTGTTACAAGCCATAAGGATGCCATGTAGGAACAGGTTTGAGCCAAAACCCGCAGTCTTAACTTGAACCTGTAGCTTCTGTAAGGGATCATAAAACAGAGAGCTTTTTGCGGCTGACTTGTGAGCATCTTATTCATGCCTCATCAGGTTGAAGTTGGATGAAAAGGTATCCTTACAGAACATAAAATTCTATTTTATGGAGCATGATGGAGGGTCCGTTTTTGTTTCCCCGGTAGACAAAGAGATTCTTCAGGCACAACGGAAGGTAAGGAATTTGTATCTGCTCACAGAAAAGCTTGTGTACTATCACACTAATGGGGTTTTGCGTTAGATGTTTGGATAAATTGCAGCTTGGTCTGTTGCTGTGCAATTTGTCTGTTTGAACCTACACTCCAACATACCTGGGCACCATGTTGGCCGGAAATCTCAGAGGGGCAGTGGTTCAGTGGCAGAGTGCAGATACTGTGTATGGAAGATCCTGGGGTCAGTTCCAGGTGTGGGAGGGACAGATTCTTGCCTGAAATCTAGGGTTAATGAAGGTGATTATTATTATTATTAGAACATTTCTATGACGCCCCTTGCCGAAGCCTCGGGGCGGCTTACAACACAATAAAATACAATACAATACAGAAATAACAATATAAAATTAAAATAAATAATATAAAATAAATAAATAAAATTATACACGATATAAAAGAAGTTATAAAAGAAAAGTTATAAAAGAAAAGAAGAAAAGGAAAGAAAAGGAAAGAAAAGAAGTTGCCCTGGCCAGATGAATAAATTAATATTGTTAACAATTAAAATGATGTTTAAATAAAAAGGTCTTCACCTGGCGCCGAAAAACAAATAACGGCGGTGCCAGGCAGACCTCTCTGGGGAGCACATTCCATAGATTGGGCGCCACCGCAGAAAAATGAAGGTGATGCTGAGTTAATGAAGGTGATACTGAGTTAGATGAGCTGAAGGCAGTTCTTTAAGAGAGGGTTTATTTGGGGGCAAGACACAGAATACACAAACATCAGCCGTGTATCTTATTACTTCATATCTTGTCACTGTTTGGCAAAGGGGACTCTGAAGCTGCAATAGCTGAACAACTCTTGAAAATGTAGGGCAAGATGCATGGGACTTATGTCATAGACTGTAGTGGGAGACATATTGGATGGCACAGGGCATTGGTCTTCATCTTTCAGTATGAAGGGTACAAGCCCTCCTGCTGCTTATGCTGAAGTGCTATATGCACATGTTTCAAAAAGCTTTGAAGACAGGGTCCTTGGATCCTATCGCCTGAAGCACAGTAGTATTCAGTAGCAGTGGTTCACATGTTTGGACAGCTGCAGATCGCCAGGTGAGGAGCCATACCAATTCCTTGTGTGCATGCAACGCTGCCATTCTGTGATTCTATGCATCATTCTCCACTTTCTCTGGAGTGAGAGTGTAGGAGGTGATAGACATTGCCTGTCTCTTCTGTCTCCAACGCTACAGTGTTAAGATTGGTTTGCTTTCTTTGGCTGTCACTGTGGAATCTTTAAAATAATCCTTTTTCCGTCAAAGCATTGCAGGCCTCTGTCTGACAGATCTCCTACTTTACCTTTAATAATGTGTTTTCCATAAGAGGCAGGGCATGATTTGATGCTTCCTTTCCTCTCTTCCTTTACATTTAAGCTGGTGAAGAACCTGGAGACTGAACTGGGGGTTCAAGTTCAGAATGTGGCCATTCATAAAATGAAGTATTCCTTCCAGATCTGGTCTGTTATGATGTCTTTCAAAGACAGTGATGAACAGGTTGGTTAAATGGCATTAGTCCACTTGCAGCTGAACATTCTTGCATTGATATTGAAGTGGGGATGCTTAGGTGAATGGTTTTCTTTAGGGAAGCCTGTCCTCATTAAAGCAATATGGAAGGGGTTTGTTTGTTTGTTTATTTATTTATTAAAACATTTCTATGCCGCCCCTTGCCGAGGCCTCGGGGCAGCTTACAACATCAAATAAAATACAAAATACATTAAAACAATAACAATTAAAATATATACAGTAAAATAAAATAAGCCTCCCTGGCCGAATAAGATTCAATAATATTAACATTTAAAATGCTGCTTAAATAAAAAGGCCTTTGCCTGGCGCCGAAAAACAAATAACGACAGCGCCAGGCGGACCTCTCTGGGGAGCGCATTCCATAACTTAGGCGCCACCGCTGAGAAAGCCCTCCTCCGAGTAGCCACCCTCCTAATTTCCTTCACTGAGGGTTCCACATTGTGTTTTTATTAAGGCAGCCCCGTAGACTTGTTAGCAAAAAAGGGGTGGGGAACATGCTGTAGGAAGCAGCCAGATCCTGCGGAGTGTTGAACAAGCCTCAGCCCGCCAGGCTTCCTTCTCATCTCACACGGACTAAGCATGTTTCGTAGAACACAGCACTCCTGTAAAGGGACTGTATCACAGGGAAGATCAGCAGTAATGGGCGAGCTGTCTTGTGGGTGGCTGAAGTCCCTTTTAGTAGGCTCCACAGAACTTTGAGGTTGCCTAGGACATTCTTTGAAAAAACATTCGCTGCGCAGTTCCTGTTTCTACAGTTCTTCTCCCACAGTGGGTGATTTGCCATTGCGCTCTGTAGAGTGAGAAAAGAGATTTGATAGACTTCCACCTCATATCAAATGCTGTGATGGACAGACCATATGGAAGCAGGATGCTTCCGTTCACTCCTGCCCATCAATACTTCTACTTGCATTTTATTTACAGCAAAGTCAAGCATTCACAGATATGCTTGGAGACCACGGAAAGCCAGTATGGCCATCGTGGGAGTTGGTGAAATGGATGGTGGGAATGTCGTCACACACCCTTCCAGCCATTGGTAAAATCTTGCTTCTGAATGTGGATACGTTTTAATAGTTGCATTTCTTTTTTGTGATCAGTTGTCATCTTTAAAAAAAAATCTAGTTTTGGCCAGACAGTTGCTGATTATCTAGTAACAAAAGTTGGGTTTGTTGTAATTTTTCATATAATAATGTTTGGGACCATAAGGTGGCACCATGTCTTTGGAAGTCAGGTGGAGCAGCTGGCAGCCTTAGGATGGGGTTGGGTCAACTACTCACCAAGTGAAGAACAAAATCCCAAAACAGGATGGTGCTTCAGATAGGCCATGGAGCACTACAAGGGTAAATACCACTTGTTTGCAAACTAAATTTGACTATTTGAGCTCTTTTGAGCTTTGGAATAGTTTGCCACCTGATTTTGTTGGTAGAGAAGTTAACATTTTATTTAATTTCCCTCTGCAGAGATGGGGGGAGTCTCGAGGTGACAATTCCCCTCTCCTACTCCCCAGGTTCCTTCAGGTGCCCTTCCCTCATTCAGGCTCTCCTTGGTAAGGGGTCCAGCACAACCCTATAACCGAATACATGTTTGGGAGTGAGAAGCAGCAGCTGAGCGAGCAAAGAAGAGAGCCAGATTTCTGTTTCTTTCCAAGAGTTGCTATCAGGACCACATGTGCCAAGTCTTCACAAGCAGATCCCATTAGAAGTGCCATACCTTGCTCTAGGAATAACCCTTTGCTCTCCTCTGCTTATGGTGTTCACTCCTTTTCTCTCACTTAGCACTAGGGCTAACCGAGAAGCTTGTGAAATACAGTCCAAAGACAAATGCGAAGCTAGCAAGCATGGCACAGAGCCTGCGGACTGAGATGGTCAATTTGCTGGGGGAGGATGGGGTCCTCCTGTACCCTTCCCACCCGGTGGTAGCGCCCAGACATCACACTCCTCTGGGGATGCCTTTCAATTTTGCTTACACAGGTAAGTCATTTCTGTCCTGTTTTCTGTATGGCATCATCTGTGGGTGAACTTGGATTTCTTTCTGTAGGGACAGTATGGCCTTTCATCGTGTGTGTATGGGCAAGCACTCCCCCCATATGTTGTTGTTGTTAGTCACGAAGTCGTGTCCGACCCATCGCAACCCCATGGACAACATTCCTCCAGGCCTTCCTGTCCTCCACCGTCCCCTGGAGTCCACTTAATTGCTTCAGTGACTCCATCCAGCCACCTCATCCTCTGCCGTCCCCTTCTTCTTTTGCCATCTATTGTTCCCAGCATCAGGCTCTTCTCCAGTGAGTCCTTCCTTCTCATTAGGTGGCCAAAGTATTTGAGTTTCATCTTCAGGATCTGGCCTTCTAAAGAGCGGTCAGGGTCGATCTCCTCTAGGACTGACCGGTTTGATACACAAACAACATAATGTGTGAAGGAGGCATATGTGTCTACACCAGCTTGAACAGTATAACCCGGTCCCACAGTCCAGCTCCAGCAAAGTATGAGGACATGCTGAGGATCCTCCCTGGTCAATAAATGGAAATTCTAGTGGAATAGTTCTAGATAATGTGGGAGCAAAAATGAATGATTTTAGAGCATTTTTGCTTTTTAAAGTTGCTTTTCTCCTCTTTTCCACCAACCAAGGAACCTGTTTGTTTTGCCTAAGAATTCAGTTCTGGTTAATAGCTGAATTTAATAGTTTCAAAGATGGGATCATTTGGAGCTGAAGAACGAGTGGGGACCTGGAGTGACACGGACAGGTCCTTTTGCAAGAGGAGGGAAAGAGGGTGGCGTGGGCGGCTGACGATCACCCTGAGAGATGCAAAGTACAGGAGGACATGGAAACTTTACTGGACTTATGGAAAAACAGGCAGGCATTGGGCAGGCATGGGGTGGCGAAGGGAGGGGGAACTTCCTGATTGGAGCAGCCCTCCCATGTGCAAAGGACAGTTGGGAAAAGGTTGCTGACAGTGGGAGGCAGCAAGGGATCATGGGATGTGGATTGTACCACAAAGGCACTTGGGATAGATGCTGCTGCTGGCTGGAGGACGGGACGGGACGGGATGGGATGGGATGGGATGGGATGGAGAGGCAGAACAGGCCACGGGAAGCCCTGCTGTCGGGTGCACCGTGGGCTGATGCATGGGCAGCTAACCCGCTGGCTTATTTGCAAGGCGGCCTACTTTGATGCTAGGGTTCGTTTCTTCATCCAGACAGCCCTGGGAAGACTCCCAGGTGCAACCTGGAAGTATCTGGTAGAGTCTAATTCATATCTCTGCAGCTTCATTCCCCCTTAAGACCTAACAGGCTGCAAACACTGTGGCTTAAACACTTCCCTCCCCACTTCTTAAATTTAATTTTATTGTTTTGCCTCATAAATCCTGTGCAGTATTTTGCGGCCTTTGAATAGAGGTAGCTTCAGAAGGATATTATTTTGGTATACATTCTGGAGATGGACACACACGCACGCACACCCAGACAGAGTGAAGACGTGCTTTCGTGCCTCACATTTCCATTATCTCTTCTCCCACAGCCATCTTCAACATACTGGGATTACCGGTGACCCAGTGTCCCCTGGGCCTGAGCAAGGAGGGCCTGCCCCTGGGCATCCAGGTGGTGGCAGGGCCCCACAACGACCACTTAACCCTGGCCATGGCACGCTACCTGGAGAAGTCGTTCGGAGGCTGGGTTCGCCCTGGCACGTGCTAGCGCAGCCCACCCGGGACTGGCAGAAACATGAAGACCGGCGCTGCCTGTGACCTCTCAGCAGGCGACTGCTTCCGAACGTGCAGGAACTCCTGCGTGTGCCCCTTGGGAGGGCTGATGAGTCCGTCTGCCACATTAGGTACACCCTTCCGTGAGGGGCAAAGCTATTTAGTGTTCTCCCTTTCCAATTAAAAATGTCATAAAAACCTTAGGTGGGCGGATGCACTCTGCTTTCTCAGGGATGTCTGGGCTTTTGGGGAGCTCTGGCCAGAGACAATCACAGTGTGGGCAGAGATGGGGGGCAGGGGGAGCATTTCCTGTTCTTGTCCTGGAAAGGCCACTGGTAGACTAGGGAGCAAAGTTCCCTCCTTCAGTTATTTGTGCAGGTTTCAAGACCAGGCCAGACAGAGGGCATCAGGAGGAAGTCCTGGAGACGTGTTTTCCTCTTAACATGTCCTTTGGGAGGCTGGCAGCCCCAGCTTCTTAACAATTTGCACAGAACGCTGCTGGGCAGGGTATTCCATCCTAGCTGCATTTCTGCATGGATTCCTTTTTGATTTTATTAATTGAACAGACAGTACAATTAACAGAATAGTAATAAACATTATTGATCAATACTAATAAATACAATTGAACAATACAGTAACAACAGTGCTACCTGCACCAGGATCAACAAATCATGCCACTTAATGTAAGAGCATTTATTTATTCAGGTTGCCCCGCTCTCACTTCCCTTCCAGAACTACACTGGCTCTTGTGAAGGTTCACACCCCTTCCGTTTATTAAGTCATATTCAATAAATGGTCTCCAAATATTTTCAAAATTATTATTACCTATCAAACCTTTTAGCCACTTAATATCAGAAGCTAACTTATTATTAGCAGCTATAATAAGACTCCTTTGTACCAGTCATCTATTTGATAATCACCTTTTATTTTCTAATTCCTTGCTATTATTAATCTTACTGCTGTTTATAAATTCGTCATCAATTCTTCAATATTTTTTCCCTCTTGTTATCTAATTAATGACAATAAAGCTAATCCAGCATCTGCTTCAATTTTTAAATTCCATATTTTACTAATTTCTTTGAAAACCATTTCCCAAAACTCATTTATATATTTGCACTCCCACCACATATGGAAATATGAACCCACTTCCTGGTTGCATCTCCAACATACGTTGGACTAGTCATTATTCATATAATTCAGTTTAACTGGAAATAAGTACTATTTTCAAACTAATTTATAAAAATTCTCTTTAATTCCTACATAAATTTTAAAATTCTCTTATCTCACATGTCATCCCATTCTTCAGTACTAATATTTCCTTTTAAATCTATTTCCCAAGACTCTAGGAGGATCGTATTGGTCCTCCCCTTCTAGTAATATGTTGAAAATGCTACCTGTCATTCCTCTGCATGGATTCCTGTTCACCTCTGGCACTTCGTCTGGCCCACAGTTGGAAATGCTTAGGCAAGTTGTTTGGTTCTGCCAAGACGCAGGCTGGCAGACCTTTGACAGGCATGGTGAACCAAGCTCTTTTGCAATGTACTTTCCTCCTCTGTCCTGTTCGAACAGCATCTTGAAGCTGTGAAGAGAGGCTCCTGGTGGAGAGGCCTTCCCTCAACCCTGCGCCCACTGTTGCTGCTGGTTCCACACAATCCACTTGACAAATTGCACTATGTGTTGCTGCACGTGAAACATAAAGAAGACTTGGAATGTCTTCTGGCATCTCAGACAGGTTCTCCGTGTCTAATTGAAGGCTCCTTTGCCCAGAATCTCAATGCTCTTGGTTGCTGTGAAGGACAGAACCAAAAGGTGTTTGAGCTGTAGGGATGTGTGCATGGAAAGAAACAACGATGTTCTTTATTTAAGAAAGGCTTTAAAGAAAGTCCCAGGAGGCAGTTACAGGATGGAAATATTACCAGAGCTTATGTCTCAAATAACGAGCACTTTGCACACCTTTTGTAATCCTTGCAGCAACCTAGTAGGATATGCCGAAAGTATTCCTATTGTGGTGGGATATGGCACTGAGATAGAGAGAGGCTTTCTTTAGACTACACAGTGAATTAAGCACTAAAGGCAAGCTCTAAACTCCTGCAAACTATTTTGAGTCTTGCTTTTTGTTATTTATGAAAAAAACCCAGCACTGAAGCTGTGAAATGGTGAATCTGATTCATCCCTGTTCTGGCTTCTCAGATTATCAAGCAATATCTACTCAGTTTTTCTAGCATAACTTAGCAGCTCTTGCTTTAAAAGAAGAAAGGGAGAACGGAGATTCCAATGATGCTGGATTTCTGACAGCATGAAATTTGTGAAGATCTGCATGAAGCCCTGTCCTCACTTCATCCAGCCTTTAGTTCACATGGTCAAGAGGGGATACATTTCCTTGCTACTGCTCAGAATTATTGCACAGATAGCATTGTAAGTCTTGTAGTCACATAACGCTGAATATCGAATGTGTTGATTAAATAGTTCAGGAAAAATGGGACGAGTTCATGCAGGATTCTGTGCGTGGACTGACGATGTGGCAGTAACTTCAGGGTTTCAAGCAGGCTTTCCCAGCATTATTTGGAGATGCCAGGGACTTAACTGCACATAAAGCCCAGCCCTCTCATGTCTCACACCGTTTCAGAACACTTCCCTCCACTTCCCCAGTGCAGAACAGCAGTCCTCAACTCTGTTGTCCATCGTGCAAAAAGATGTTCTCCGGTTCAGCGGGTGTTCGATTATACACTGGATGAAGTTTACAGTGCAAGCCAAGAAGGGGGTTTGCTTACCCCCCGCATGGCTGCTTGCAGGCTTGCAGCCTGGTTGTGCTGTGACCCTGGTCTCCACATGCCTGTTTTCAAGGGATGTCTCTCAGCATCTTAGTGGATGCTTTTGTAGTGCCCTTGTGCAAAAAGTACCGCAGCAGGTTCTGGTGATGGGAAATCAAGCATTTCCCCCCAATTCCTGCAAGTAGCAAACCTCAGGGAGGTAATAGATGTAACCGTTTATGTAAATGTGTGCTTTCGGAAGATGGAAAAGAAGTGTGGTATGGTTAGAAACTTGTTGCCAAATTGGGGAGCAAGGCCTGGCTTTCTGTGTTCCTCTAACAGCAGCTCAACATTCAGAAAGCTGTGGAGGAAGATTTCTGTGGCATATAAATTAGCAGTACAGTGCGTCTGACCATCGGCAAGTGTGCAGTCTCAAACCAGAATTTCTACCCTGCGTAATTCCCAGTAGGTGCTGGGAAAGGACCCAAAAGTTTGTGGGCACAGAAAAAGTCAAACCATACGAGCTCAGGATGCCCAAGAAAGAGGAAAAGTGTTTCATTTAAAAGTGGACACAGAATCACCATAAGGGTATAATGTATATGGCTAGTTGGATATTTAGAAATAATGTCTAACATTTAAATAGAAATCCAGTAGATCTTGCCGTGGGGAAGACTGACCAGCTAACTTACGCACCTGCTCTGTCTACTGTCCACCTGCTACCTGATGGGAAACTCCAGGGCCCCTGCGGTTTTCTCTGGACAGCGCTTCAGAGCATTTCTGCAGAGAGAGGACAGTCCTTTGTAAAGAAGACACATGGCTTTCCTGTATGAACTTTCCCTGCTCACTGAGATCATGATGGAAGGCCCTTTTGCAGGTGCCCACCCAATTGCAGATAATCGTGAGATGGCTGCAAAATGCTCTGCTGAAGCTCAGTTGCATTTTGGTGCCAGGTGATGGGTTGTGTTTCTCTGTGTATGCTTTAATCCTAAGTGTTTTAAGTATGAATCTTTCTGTTTTTACTCTGTTTAGATATTGCTGCTTCGGTTTCTGTTATCCATATTTGTGTTATTCTGCTCTTGTTTTTGATTATGTTATGTAAGCTGCCCTGAGAAGGTTTTTGAAGGGCTGGATATGAAGCCTTAAAATAAATAAGCAGTGCTGACTGACAATGATTCATTCCGTATTAATGACTGGAATAGGAAAGGTGACCTTTAAAGTTTGATTACATTTATAGCCATCTTTGTAGAGTTCAAGGCTGTGCAGATAGAACTCTCCAGATTTTGTCCTTTTGACAACCCTGTGTTGGTAGACTAGGCGGAAGGAGCAACTTTTCCGAGGGTACTTGGGGAACTTCTTGGAGAATTGAACCTGGGGGCTGCTGCTTGGCGTTGCCATGAGGGCGGGGCAATGGGGCAAAGCTGAATGAACCTCCACAATTTGGAGCAGAGCAGGTGTACCATTTTGACTTAAGTCCAACTGAACACAAGGACCACCTAAAATGGCTGGATGGTGAGGAAAACTCTTGACAGTCAAGTCCTAGACCACCGTTCTGTCAGTTCTCTGCAGCATTTTAAGAACTGATCTGCAGGCCCGGTGCTGCACTGGCTGTTGTGATTTGAGGGGGAGGAAAACGTCATGATGGCACTTTGATGCCCACATTATATGGATTCCTAAGCCACCATTCCGAGCTCCGATCCTGGGTATATACAGGAAAGGGCTGTCCCTGGCAAGCTCTTCCTGCTCCACCTTCAGTTTCTGAAGAATGCACTCGACAAACCCTGACGAACCTTAGTTGCTAAGTGCCAAGAATTATCTAAGGTGGGGCCATGACACATTCTGCTTGCTTGCGTCTTCCGTGAGGAGTGCCTTGAGTTCAAATGTCGTGCCTGCTGACAAAGGGAAGTGGATCTTCCCCCGAACTCTGCTCTAGAGAAGAACCATGGCTCTTGCATCATGGACTGTTCTTTTGTTCCTTGTGGATCACGCTGTTCAACAGGGTAAAGGTTTCATTCCTTTAAAAAAACCCACTTATTTCTTAAGCTGGTGAATGCTTGGCTGTCTTTTGGCAAGCTGTCTGTGTGTCTGCTTTTCTGCTGCCAAGAGAGAATACTTCGTTCCATGGATTGGGAATGAAGGGGGGAGGAGAGGGTCGAAAGAACTCATATGGAGATTAAGAAGATCCTTCAGAGGCTATTTGTGGGGTATCCCACTTAGTAATATATACGCTCATTTGTTACATTTTTCTACTGCATTTTGTACTGCAGAATAGCATTACAATTGTTGGACATTTCCTCAATGAGAGGTGAGGGTGATGACATGCTATTCTGAATGGCAGTCCCCTTAAAATTTGAGGCCCAGGTTGGGGGCAGAAATGGATTAAGTTCCTGCCGTCATAGTCAAGGGTAGATTCAGAGCCCGGGGGTCTAAACAGAGTTGGCTGAAGCTGAAATGCTCCAGAAAATGTATTGTTTATACTGAGAAAGTTCATTTGAGACCATTGCTCAGCCTTCCCAAACCTGGTGTGCTCCAGATGATTTAGATTTTAACTCCCATCAGCCCCAGCCAGCATAGCTAATGCTGGAGAGCTGTGCAGTCTGAAACCTCCGCATGTTGCCAGGCTGGGGAAAGCTGCTATGTGGAGTGGGCTTGTAGAAAGCCAGACCCTTGGTGTCCTTAGCTTGGTGTTTATGCCAGCCTTCCCCAGCCTGCTTCTTGCTAAATAGATTAGACTACCACTTGCAAAATTCCTCAACTAGCCGTCATCAGGTTGGGAAATGAACCATGTTTATGTCTAGAAGTTTGTCCCAAATGTATTTCAAGCTTCTGCTGTTTATCAAGGTCACATTAGCACCATTTTCATAAGAGGCAGTTTATTCACCTTTTTCTCCTCATGAAGGGGTGGTAGGAATATCTTGATAAAGACCAATTTCTACAGCGCCCTCGGATGCTGTCCATCTGTTTCCAGTATCCCACCTTCTGCCCTCAGCAGAACCTGATGCAAGTTTAATGGTTCTGCTTCCACTGTACCTGCCCGAATAGTTGTAAATGTAATACAAAGAAGCCTCCAGGTGGTTTTCTGTAATCAGACACTGCAACACGCACGCATGCATGGATGCACACCCAAACACGGAAGAGCTCTTTCTCTCCGTAGGAAAGGGGGCAATCGACTCCCGGTGGTGGAGGGGGGGGGGATTTCATTCCTATATTGCCCTACAGGCAAAACTCTGTAGGTGTTTAAAAATGCTGCTAGAGGGAGCTGCAAAGAATCAAGGAGCAAGCAGAGTCCTGGAGCAACATGTCTGTGTCGTCACATGCGGAAACTGGTCCTGTATGCAGATCTTCGCCTCCTGAAAATTAGTCTTTTTTGTTTTTTTAGGGCTATTTCTAGTCAAAACTAAGAAAACAGATTTGAAAGTCCGTGCATGAGTAAATTGCTCATTTAAAAAGGCAAAGGTGGGCATTTGCTGCTGGGATTTCCTGTTATCAGACGTCACTACAGAGATTAAATGTCTTCAAAGTGCAAAACCACAATAATAGAAATCGGACTAAAATGTATATCTAATTTCTTCAGATGAGTTCATATCAGCAAGGCCTGATGAACTGCATCCTAAAGTAATAAAGGAACTGGCAGAAGAACTCTGGGATCCACTGTGCATTATCGTGAAGGACTAGATGGAAGAGCTACTGAAAGGAGTCACTTTAGATGGCAAAGAGTGTTTCTCTATGGCACCTTCTCAGGCTGGGAGGAGGTAACAGGGAGGGTGCCAAAGGGTTCATTCCTGGGCCCAGTGCTCCTCCACATTTTCATTAATGATTTGAGCGAGGAAGTGCAGGGAATGCTGATCAGATTGGGCAAGATAGCTAACACCCTGGAAGCCTATAGCAGTGTCCTGGTTTGCTTGATCACCACAGGGTGGGTTGTGATCAGCACTTTTTGAGTATTCAGTCCCAGAGGAAGGGCTTGCATGGATTGTCAGGTTGCCTGCAAAGCAGAGGAATCCAAATACCTGAGCAATCCAAGTGCAACAGATGAAACAAAGAAGACATCAAGGGCCATTCAGGAACAGGTGACTTCTTCCTTGTCAGATGCCCAGTCTCAAGGGTTCTCCATCCTTTCTTCTTTGTTCAAAGGAGCGCTGCTTCTTCCGCCACAGAATGTGACACTCATCTCTGAGAATTTCTACACCTTCTTGACATGGCAACCAGCCCTGGACTCAACTGACAACACTCAGTACGAGGTGGAGAGAACTAATGGGTAGGTTGCTCGTTCATCTCTCTCTCGCGCTCTCAAAAATTCTGTCTGTATTTGAGACACAGGCAAGTTGTGCCTCTCCAGGTGTTCTTTTTATTTTATACATACACACACACACATATATACTTTTAAACTAACACTAAAAAAAAAGCATCAAACATCACAAACATTGGATTCACTGGGTCAACCTCCTACTACATATTTTTTAACATTCTAATATCAAATTCCAATTAATTTATCATAGTTTGAAAAACATCTCTAAATTTACACCAAGTCCTGTTTCTCCAGCCAGTTATAAAAAGAGTCCCAAGTTTGATAGAAATCAGTATCCTGTTTCTCCTTCAACGATAAAGGCAATCTATCCATTTCTGCACAGGCCAAGATCTTTCTTGCAATCAGTCCCCTCCAGGTGTTCTTGAACTCCAGCTCACATAATCCCTGGCTCTTGGTTATTCTGGCTGGGAGCAATGGGAGCCTATCCATTTATTAGCAATATGCATACACTGCTTCTCATCTGAATAAACCACAACATGATTTATTAATCACCAAATAAATCACAAACAGAAAAATGAAAGCGCACACCTGATGAAACCATATTAGGAGCTGTTCCAAAGAGAGCGTATGGCTGGCAGAACGCTGAAGTAGACAGGCATGTTTTCAGCAATTGCCTAAGACATGCCGGAATTGGGACTGATGGAGAGATGCTTCCACAGCTTTGTCAGGAGGATTCAGGCTCCTGCCTCAGGGAGGGGCTGCCAGGAGGTGGCAGTGAGGCATTGGGTGGATGGTGTTCCCCTCGCCGCCTGGGCTGTGCTTCACCCTCTAAGCCAACCCAGTCCTCTGATGGTGAATGCTGTCCTGTCATCAGTATCAAAAAGATTTGATTGCCAGTCTGGTTGGTTCCTATTTGTGGAATTGTGTGGTGGGGGAGGGCGGCGGCAGCAAAATGTCTGCCTCCAGCAGCAATGTGTCTTGAGCAGGACCTCTGCTTGTGGTCTTCTCAAAGGAACCTCGCTGGGCACTGCACAAACCACACGTTGAGTTAAATTGGGGATGAGGGGAGAAGATGGATCTTCAGATCTTTCTCTGTTACTCTCTCTCTCGCTCTCGCTCTCTGGTCACTGCATTGCTCTGCACCTGGGAATCCTGAGCCAGAGGCCCCCTCATCAGGTAGGGCTAAGGGAGTCCCATAAAGGGCCATCCGTCTCACCACACTGCCACATCTTCTGATCCTAAGGGACAGGACTGCTCCTGAGTGGATCAGAGAGACTTCGTGCAGGGGAAGCCACCTGAGACAAACCCAGAAGTGCCCTCTTCATCTGCCACATTTGTTCAGTGCCTACCAAGCCAGGGTGAGAGCTCGGGATGGATCCAGGTTGTCTGCATGGGCCCCTTCAAATGGACTGCAGCTCTACAAAGACAGTAAGGAAAGCTTTTCTGCTGAGACACCAAGAAGGGGAACAGAACTGGCCTCTGATGGGGAAGGATGACCTGAGGGAGGAGCAGCCAAAGATGTACAGGCATTTTTCTCCCTCTCTCAAAATACCAAGTCCCACTGGGGTGAACTGCAGCTGAATGGTGGGAAAGTCACAAAAGGCAGAGAGGAGGATGTCTTTATGGAGAGCATAATACATCCACAGCTTTCACTTCCAGAACATCGGGATGACTTTAAAGGGGGATTAGAAAACACTGCGGAGGAGAAGGCTTCCTGTAGACCTCTCAGTCATGATAGCTATATATCGCCTCCAGTATCCAGATTGGGAGGGTTCTGAGGACCAGTTTCTGGAAAGCACAAGCAGGAGGGTGCTGCTATGCTCAAGTCCTACCTTTGAGCTCCCCCCTTGGAGCATCTGCTTAGCCACTGTGGGAACAAAATGCTCCATTTCCTCTAGCCACGCTCGATTCCCATTGTGGGCTGCTTGCAGAATTCCAAGCATGAGAAATTGTCTCAGTTGTATTTATTCACTGTCGCTTCTGGACCCACCCTTTTTTCCTCATGCAAGGGAGCAAGGGAGCTGCTCTCCATTTTATCCTCGCCGCAGCCCTGTGCGGGATGAGAGGCTGGCCCAGGGTCACCCACTGAGCTTCAAGGCTGGGATTGCTAACCGGCTCCGTACCACAGTGCTTCTCAGCTGCCACTGGGCCATCAGCAGGTTTCCTCCTACTTCCGTGCACAAATTAGGGTGGGTGAGTGTGGTTTTTGTCACCTCCAGAGCAGGGAGAGATGGAACGCCATGGCAGAGATTCTCTCCCTGCCCCTGCCGTGGCTCCGATCGAACCTCCTGTGCCCTTCGCATCATGGGCCATTTTAAAGCCCACCAGCAGTCATTCTGCAGCATGAGGCAGAGCAGAGAAAGCTGTGCCTTCCAACCTCAGAAAAAGGTGCACAGGTCCCAAGGCCGGCTGTGCCCTTTTAGCGGCGGAGGCAGGACTTCCCACAAGCCTGCCTGCCCAGCAGCGACAAAGTCACTCTGATCGTCTGGGGTACCACCTGTTTCGGGAAGGCTGTTGAGCTGAGTTGGGTTTCCTCTCCCCACCTTCTCCGTAGCTGTGGTGGGCCCCCTGACCCTGTCTCTGGCTACCGGCAACCGCCGCCTGTGTGTGTCCGTGGCTCTGCCTCGCACCCCCCTGAAGGAGAGCGATTCTTACCTGGCGTCCCTGAAGATCCTGGCTGTCCTCCGCGGAGAAGGTGGCTTCCTACGCAAGGTGAAGGTGGGTGGAGACGGGTTGGCCCACCTGGGCCGGTGTGGGGGAGCTGCCCTTCTTGCCAGCGGGATCCTGCTTCCCATGGCAGCCCATTCTCCTGAATGAATGGAGCAGGTGAGCGTGACGGCCTAGTGGATCAATGCGCTGGAAGTGCCACTTCCCGGCACAGGTTTCGTATGTGTTGGAGCCAAATACCTGATGGAGCACCTCTTCTGATAGGAAGCGATCCACAGACCGTGCTTATTGTCTCTTGCCCTTCTCTAGATGTCTCCAGGGAGGATGCTCAGAGCTGAGGACCAAAGGACATGGCCTTCTTGATGGTGGCCCCCTAACTCTTCCGAGGGAGGCTCACCTGATGCCAACAGTGTCAGCTTTCTGGTGCCAGATTTAGACTTTCCTTAGCTCCAAGTGTTTGACAGCACATGATAAGGTTTTTCATGGGCCCTGCGATTTAAAAGCGTGATAGTTTGTTTGAGTTGGCCTTATGCTCTGTTCCGTTATCCGTTTATTTATTTGATTTCACCTCGGTGTGCTGCTGTTGCTTGTTACACCAGCACTTCTTTCTCCCCAAGATGCACAGGCACCTGATGAAGCACACATTTGAAGGCGTGAGGCCGAACGCCAATTACTGTGTCCAGGCTAGAGTCACCGGCCAGAGGGCCAAGGAGGCAGTGCAGTGCATCTGGATGCCAGAGAGCCCCACAGGTGAGGGCGCCTGGCCTCGCTGCCAGGATGGGGGGGCCGTGCTGGTTTGTGTGGCTGGACTGCAAGTGTGTGCTATTCCACAAGGGATAATGGCAATGCCCCTGCTCTGAAACACATGAGAGCAGTGTGCAGGAGTGGTTAGAGAAGCCTCCCCCAGCTGGGGGAGCTGAAGCTGTCCAGATGAGTTGGGCTACCACGCCCATAATTTGGGGAGGTGATGGGAGTGTGTAGCCCAATCCATACATAGGGCAGCAGGTTGAGGAATCCTGAGGTCCTGGAAATTCAGGGTTCATTCCTCACCCAGTCTATTTCCAAGAGTTACTGTAAAGATAAAATTGGAGGTGGGAAACTGGGTAGAGCAGCTTGGACTCCCAGCAGTTTACCAGTTGTTGGGGAACATGGTCGTTGCATTCTTTGAGAGGCAGTGTGGTATAGTGGTTAAAAGTGTGGGTCTGGGACTCAGATCCCGGGCAATGCCAGATGCTGATTTTATGGCCAAAAGGCTTGCAGCTCTGCAGTTCTCACCAAGCACATAGCAATGATATTATTGCAGAAAGATAATAACATCACAGAAGCTCCAATCAGTCCTCCAGATCTGCACCAGATTTCATGCCCTGTGGACTGAGGTGAGCAGGCGAGGGTTGCACAAAGCTCAACAGGCAACTGCCATGTGCTTTTGCTGGGAAAGAAAGGCTCATTCCCAGTCCTACTGGAGAAAGATTGGTCCCCACACCCCACTCGTTCCTTCCTTCCCCACTCCATTCATCACCTGTGCCTGTTCTCCCCTTTCAGGAGACTATTGGACCTTCTTGATTCTGGCGTCTGTGATCCTTTCTGGGCTCGTCCTGTTGGGAGTAGTTGGTAGGGCTTTCCTTAAGGGTTACATCCATCCAAGCTCCTCGGAAATAGATGTCCTCAAATCACTGGTGAGTGAAGACTAATTAGCTTTGTTTGGAACAAGCATGGACAATTTTGTCTCCCATTTTCCTGGATTTGTCTAACCTGTGAGGATAGCTAAACACGGACTGCGCCTCAAATCTGTTTGTTTGTTTATTTATTTATTTTCTATCCTGCTTTTTTCTTATCACAAACTCAAAGTGACTTACATAGTTCTTCTGCTCTCACTCCTTTCCCCACAACAGCAACCCTGTGAGGTAGGTTGGGCTGAGAGTCTGTGACCAGCCCAAAGTCACCCAGACACAAACATCCTGTGTGTCTCCCCAAAGACTACGATAGAATGAATCTGTACACCTTCTCCTACCTTCAAGTTTCTTAAATCTCAAGAACTTTCTAGCCTACTTTTCTGAAAAAAGTATTAATTTTGATCAGTACTTATCAAATAATAAAGTGAATGAACTCCTGACTCATCTGCACTGTCAAATTCCATCCACACACTTATCCCTAGCACGGAGAGGGAAATGTTGTACCTGCCCCCCTTCTAGCTGCTAACGAGGAGGAGCCTGCCAGAGAAAAGATTTGGCAACCCTCATTCAGGGCCACAAGCATAACTGAACTCACAGGAATGCAAACTCAGAGCTTTCAGAAGTGAGTTAAAAGCCCCCGGGCTTATCTCTCAGCTTCACAAGAACACGAGAAGTTCCATGCTTTCTGGTTTGGTCTCCTGTTTTCCACAGTGCTCAACCAGCTGCCTGTGGGAATCCCAGAAAGAAGATATGATTGCAATAATATCTTCTTGCTTATGGTCCTTGACATCTGGCATATAGAGCCGTGCCTTCTTCCACTTTTACATGTTTTAAAAATCTGAAGTTTCTCCCATCCCATTTCTGGAAAAATTTGCAAATCTGGGTAAGTATATTTATCAAAGCTTCCTGTGCAAACCAAGCTAAATTCATACTCACCTTTATGAAGAGCACCAATGACATCTGTGCACCGTAGTTTTAAACCTGCTTCAAGAGTTTTCTAGTGATGCGCTTCAGGTTACGGCAGAACACATCTGTTCTTATTACTGTGCTTGTCTCTTTTCAGTGCTTTTGCCCAGCTTTTCAGCCTGAAAAGGGTCCTAAAGTGACTTACAGCGATAAGGCAGTCCCTGTCCTTATTCTGACAGTCCCAAAAACATGACATGAAAGGAAAAGGAAACGGGAGCGGGGAGGAAATAAAAATTCAGACAGCAGTTCTTAGTTTTAAATGCTTACATTCGTGTTTGGCGTGAGAGGGGATTTGTACAAGCTGATAATTTGTTCATCGTCCGCAGACATCGCTGAACGTGAATCTTTCTGCTTTGAGAGCTGTCCTTCACTTGGAAGACGACGCCATTGCTTCCCTCTCCATGGTGGGGTTGCCCTTGGATAGCAGCAGCACGTCGGCAGAGCAGGGACAACCTGGGGCCCAGTGGGCTCCCCCGGATAGTTGTCATGCCCAGGAACTGAATGACTACTGTGCCAATGGATTTGTTCGAAGCAGTTTAGGCCACGAGGGACCTTCCACTTCCCCTGTTGCTACTGGTGACACTTCCTCATCTGGAGGACTGCTGAGGGACGAATATCCAAATGACAGGAGCTACAGAACCACTTTAGAGCTCTTGGAAACTTCTGGGCATCCGTTGCCTTCATCCACAGAGCTTCATTCACAGGACTCGGAGACAGGCTTCTGGGAATGGACAGGCAAAAGGAGCAAGGACAGTGGGCAGGCGGGATGGCCTCTTTCTTCTGCAGTTAATATTCCCCTCCACACTGTGAAGCTGTGCACTGTTCAGGACGTGCAAGGCCTCCTACAATGTCCAAGTGTTTCTCTTCAAGTAGGAGACTGTGGTGCCCACCCAGCAGGCCACAGATTCACAGGCATGTCAGAGGCACCGAACGTCCCACAGGTCCAGCCTGGAAGCGAGAGACCAACAGGCGATGCATCTCCTGGGTTATGAATTCCGCCAGTCCATCCTTCCTTGTGAATTGTATTTCCCAGTGTAATGTGTCTGTCTGTCTGTTTTTTATTTATTCCTAAATTACTCCCAAGTATGTATAAGCTGCTTTTCTGATTGATGCATACAGCAAAAGAAAGTGTGTGGATCCAATAGATATGTGGGCTCATCGGAAAGATGTTCTTTGCTAACAAAAGGGGCACTTACAGCTGTGGCTGAAGGCAAGGAAAGTCTTGAAGTCTTGTGTTGAAGGAGGGGCAAGATCAATTGACTGTCATTTCTTCAGTATTTCCGTTCGTCTCCTCTCTCTGCCACCAATCAGCTTCATGGGATGTGCACAGACTCTGCACCAATTGCAAGTAGCGGCTGATTTGATCTTGGCCTCGTTTAAAGTGCTGGTGTCAATCACTTGTATTTCTGCCAGGCTAAATGGATTTACCACATGCTAATGAAGTCAGCTCAGCTCAGAGATTAGGATGGATTGGGGAGGTGGGCAAGAAAATGGCCCTGGGATGGGGGGACAGCTGGGGGTTGATCCATTGTGTTAATTAGGTGATGAGAAGAGCAAGAACCTTCAGTTGTTGTTGTTGTTGCTTTTAAGGCAATCCAGGGATCCTGCATCCTGAAACCCAGACCACACTCCCCAGTCCCCCTTGCTGACTCGCACAGGAGTAAGTTTCATTAAAGGTAATATGCTTTATTCTGAGTAGGCTTTTGTAACGGGCTGCTTTCAACTAGTTCTTCCTCACCCAGTGATGGAAGGAGAGTAAGAAATCTGTGCCAGTCCTCCACGCGAGTGTGTTAGCAAAGAGAACATTTTTTGTGGCACCACCCTGCTGAAGCCCATTCCTCCTTCTCCAGAACACACTGAAATTTACACCACGGAATAGTTAAAAGTCCTGATTGAGCCGGCCTGAAGAAATCTAGGCTTCCATGGCAGAAAAAGTGCAGAAGATGGCTTGGCGTGAGTGTCCTATGATACGCTCATAATCAGGCATTGCAATGCTGGTAACGGAGCCTTGTGTTGATCCCCCTTAACCCCCCCCCCCCCACGTAAACTTGGCCAGTATTGACTGCTTCTTTCTATTGTCTGTCATTGTTGAGGATTCGATAGGCAACTGGGACATGGAAGGCGACTGACTTCCACGTCAGTTCTGGAACTGCTTTGAAGGGGAAGTCCATCAAGCGCCAGCTCTTCCCACTTGGAGCTGGGCACTGGACGCCATTCTGTTCCAGAAGGACCCTTGGTGCTACGAATCATTTCATGCCACCCCATTTATGCCTTGGATGCCGCTGTGAGTTCATTTGGATTGTCCCCTGCTTCTCTTCCCTGTATGTGCCTCTGTAGGCTGCTTCAGATTTCTTTTCAGTTCAAAATGTACAAATAAATCAAATGACCAACTAAATATTGGTTGCTATGTAACATGCTAATTGAAGTGTCTTACTAAATTTTTGACTCTTATTTTCAGGGGCTTATTTGCTACCTCCCGTTGCCTTGTACAAGCTGGAACAATCGGGATCCAGCCAAGAATTTTTCATCCAATGACTTTTGACATCCTGTTAAATAAGAGCAAATTGAATATGGGACACAATAGATATGATCAAGACAAGTGACGTGAAGCAGTGATGGGGAGCCCAAGTCAAGATGGATGAGTGGAGGGCTCCGTCTGTCTCTCCTCATCCTTCTCTGATGGGCAAGGAATGCATTACCTGAAGAGAAATGAGTCTGTCAGGGCTGAAGCTGATAGATGAATGTCTAAGCCGCTCCTTCAATGGCTTGTCTGGCTCAAGGACTCTTTGTCTGGCGCAGGGCCAGCATCAAGGTTGGGCATGGCTGGGCACCTGTCAAGGGCCTGCAGGGCAGCAGGGGCAACCTGACAAGCGTCTCATGGACCTGAGCCTCCTCTTCCCCATTGCAGCCTGCCTCTTGCTCTGGCTCAGGTCACCTTACTCGTGAGGACGATGCCACGGCCTCTTCGCCCCGTCCCTCTCTTGCTCTTGCAGTGATGAGGAAGGGGTCAAGGAGCAAGAGCAGTTGCTGGCAAGGCAGTGAGAAGGTGAACTTGCTGTGGGATGGGACCATTGCAGCTGTCTGGCGCAAGGGGCCTCCAGAACCTGTGGCCGGCCCTGCTCTGGCCACTGGGAAAAAAGACCTTGAGGGGATATTAGAAGAACTGGTCCGCTTGGCCTTGAGAAGAGAAGATTGAAGGGGACAGGGTCCTGCTTTCCAAAGACTTGAGAGGCTGTCACCCAGAGGAGGCCAGGATCTCTTCCCAATCCTCCCAGAGTACGGGACATGGAATGGCAGACTGATGTTACAGGAAGCCAGATTCCAGGTGGATAGCAGAAAAATCCTTCAGACTGGTAGGGCATTCCAGGAGGTCATGTGCTTTCCTGCAATGGAGGCCTTCAAGAGGCAGCTGGGCAGCCATCCATCAGAGAGGCTTTAACAGGAGTCCTGCACTGAGCAGGAGTTGGACTGAGTGGCTGTAGGGTTCAGCTCTACGATTCGATGATTCTGCAGCCAGTCAATGGCCTAAGCTATGGCACGCAGCCACCACAAAGCATTCTTGTTTCTCCAGTGCGCATTCTCAGCATAGCCGTGCATTTTAGAGGCATGCTCATATAAAATGCAATTATTCTGGCCGCACTGCAGAAACAGGCAAAAAGTGAACATGGTGTCCAAATAATAGGTTAGATCCTGAATCAGTCATGTTTAGAGTAGACCACTGGAAATAAATTAGGATTTGTTTGTTTGTTTGTTTGTTTGTTTAGCACTCCAGGGACCACTTCGTATCCAGAGATAATGTGTCTATTCAAAGTACATCTGCATCCAAGCCATTAACCTGGTTTATGCATAGCAACTCATGGGCTGTTGGGCAGAAATGGGGATTCGTAGTTGTACCGCCTGCAGTGAGTTCACTTCTTCCTCTGTTACAGAACAATCCAAGCTCAGCTCCCTTGTAGGTTGAAGGATGTGACACCTGAACTTATAGCATTTTATTGTTTGGAGGCCAAACAACCCAGCAATTAACCCATGAGTTGTTATTGGATTGATTACCAGGTTGTTTAGGCCCTAAACAACCTGGCAGTGCAGATTGGGACACGGATCTACAAGGGGGCTGGTCATGGGTGGTGGAGCAAAAGAGAAGGTGTGGATGAGCATGCCTGCTCATCCATGCCCAAGCACAACAGCCCATGGGTTGCCATTACATGCAAGCCGGTGGGTCAGAGATAGGCTTGCTTAGAGAGGACAAGGTGGTCGTAATTACGGCCTTGCCCTTTCTCATCCTGCCCTGCCTCTGGTGAATCTGTGATCAGGGGCAGGAGCCAATTATCCATCACATCTCACGGGTATACTTGGGTGGACCTGCCAATACGTGTACCAAACCTGTCCTAGGGGTTAGTACAGATCACGAGTGCTAACACACAACTCAGAACCTTTCTAGCTGCCCAAAGTCCTGCTCAAAGGCAACCAGTGAAGGATGCCAAGCTATGCATGTTTAGACATCTAAAAAGTCCTACAACTCACAGCTAGCATGGCTGACAGGAATGCTGGAAGTTGTAGGGTATATTTTCATCTAGGCATGTATAGGATTGCATCCTAATACTTTTTTTTATTTTATACATGAGGAGAGAAACTTATTTATTTTGCAAATGATGTTGAGAAAAAATAAGTGGTTTCACAATGGCAGAGAGATGTGTATTGAGTTTTGAGACTTGATCAGCTATAAGGAGTTGGAGAGCCTTGCTGAATTCTGCCAGTGGACACCTTTTTCCAGCCCGTCTTAGAGAATTTGGTTGCTTGCTTTTGGAATTCAGGAGCTGAGCTAGATGGATCCTTGATGTGTTCTAGTAATGAATTTGAAGAACATTATTTTGATCAAAGAACAGCTGGTGACCGGGCATCCGCTCAGGTTTTGGCATGAGGCCCCGGGGTCCTACAGGAACATATAAGCAGACGATCCCACCGTCCCAGCTTGGATGAATTCTTCACTCCAGCATCTCTCTGGCAGGAAGTGGGGGAAGATACATCACCAAGGAAGTGGTGTTTGCTGCTGCCAACAGTGCCTTCCTCAGCATGGCTTTTTGTGGAAAAAGTGGGCAGTGATATTTGCAGAGGGGATATCCAATGAAAGGAAAGGAAGATTTGTATTTTGTGTACAAAAAGGTTGTCTCTGTTTCGCCATTGATTTCATTCAGGTCAGGCCGAAACCATTGTTAACTTCAGCACTTGCTTGACGTCACAATGCTCCATTTCTCCTCCAGGTTCTCTTGGCCAAAACAAACAGTAATGAACCCTGCGATCCAGTCCAAACATTTGTTAAGGGCTACCTGTTCAAGCGACGATAGAACAGAAGCATAACGGGATGATGTGCGTTGGGATGACGAACCCCTAATATCCGCTTGCCCGTTTGTCATTGCGATGGATGGATGGCTTGGATGAGAAGAATTGCTTGCGAGGTGATAATGATGTATTGATCTCACGAGGATGGATGGATGGATAGATGGAGAGGGTATAAAGGAAGGGTCTTTTTCTGTCCAAGCACTCGAGATCTTTCCAATTTGGCCAAGCTGCAAAGAGGGAAGAAGGCAGATGGAGGTGCATTCCCAGAGCCTCGTGTCTGCCCTCGTTGTCCTTTCCGTACTCTGCTGCTTCAGTGCTTATCCTGCTTACCCAGACAAGGATAACATGCAAGGTAAGGACTGTGGCTGATCAAGGTTTTGAGTGGAAATTTGTCAGTAAAGGGAGGCCTGACAAAGGTGTCCAAAATTATTCATGATGTGGAGACCATGGGGTAGGGAGACACTCTTCTCTCTTGTACATAATGCTGGAACCTGGGGTGATCCCGTGGAGCTCATTGGTGGGAGATTCAGGTTATAAAAGGGAGCAATTCTTCACACAACGCATAAAGTGAGGAATTCACTGCCACAGGAAGGAGTCGTGGCCATCCATTTGGACGGCTGTAACAGAGCATGAGACAAATTCCTGGAGGGGAAGGTTATCAGCGGCTACTAGCCTGGATGGGCATATGCTACCTACTGCCAATACCAGAGGTAATATGCCTGTGCAACCAGCTGCTGGGGAACATGGCTGGGAGGATGCTGTGGCACTCATGCCTTGCTTACAGTTGTTTCTTGGGGAACGGGTTGGTCACTGTGTAGAGGATGCCAAGCAGAGGGACCATTGCTCAGATGCAGGGTGGCTCTTCTGATGTGCTGATGGTGGCTGGGGAGGTGCCAGGGAACAACCGGGGAAAGGAACTGTAGCCATCAGGCCCTGCTTGTTGGCCAGCACAGACCCTTGGAATGTGGATGTCCACCGCTGTTGTGGGATTGCATCCATCTCCTCGTGCATGCCTCGAACCCACTTTGACAGCCAGCCGGTGCCCATTACTGCACCAACAAACGCCATGGATGGGTGAGGGACAATATGAGACAGTACTTTCATGTGCATACCCTCATTCTGCTGCAAATCGTTTCCACTGGGTGACCCTGACTTCTTGCCTATGTTGTAGCATAAAGGCTATTTTACGTATGTTTGTTTCAAGTGCTTCCTGACAGTTAGGACTCCTAGGGTAAGGAAAGGGCTTCCACAGGAGGCAGTTGAAGTCCAATGGTTGGACATGCACATGGTAGGCATGCCATGAGGGAAGCTGGCTGGAGCTGGGGGTCAGACTAGATGGCCTGGGAGACCCCTTCTGACTTGCTCTGTTTCTAAGTTTCTAAATCACTTGGGTGGCTGCAGCAGAGAGACGAGCCTTTTCCAGCTCAGCACCCTCCAGATGTGTCAGGCTGCTGCTCGTGTCATCCCTACCCAGCAAGATCATTGGCTGGGGATGATGGGAGCTGGAGTCTGGTGGGTTTGGCTTGCCTTGTTATGTCCTTATTTTCTTCATCGGTGCACCAGTGTTTCTGCCCCTTCTGTGACTGGAAAAGATACCCCATCCCACCTTATGTTTTATTCAGATTTTGTACCTACAGATTTTAATTTGGTGGACAACGCAGTAGGATTTATACCTGATGATGCACCTTCTGCTGGAATTCGCCAGTCCCAGAATCTGAACTCAGCACTCTCTGCCTTGGAAGAAGAAATCAATCAGATCCAGAAAGGTAGACGGTGGAATGGTTAGTGTGACTATGTGGTTTAGAATCCCTCCTTCCCAATACTGTCCCCCATTCATTTACACCGGGATGTAGGCTGGGAAATAGCTGCCCTTCCATCCACCCTTCCTTTCAAGTCCCAGAGAAGTACCCGCTTCTGAGTAAGCCAAGCCCATCCTTGTTGAAGGATCAGTTTTCGCCTTCACAATGGCAAAATAAGGAAGCAGACATTCCCAAGCTGGAAGCTATTTTGAAATGTCTCAGCTCCATCATCATATTGAACAGTTGCATAGCAACATTCACCTTGCTCTAAATGCCAGAAATGTGCTGTCACAGCAGGGGTCTCATCTGCAGTCTGGCAAAGTGGACCCCTGTTCCCAGGGCTGCCCTGAGGCCAAGGCGTTTTTGTATCTCGTGTGCCATGGAGGACTCTCTTGGGATGAGGTCAGCTGCTGGGTTGTGTGGTACCTCTACTCTGGGTTCGGGAAGAGCTCTTGCTGAGAGGGAGCTGAGGTGAACCCCTGTGAGGACTGGAGCATTGCCTGCCTTGTTTTTAACTTCTTTTGTCTCGCAGGATGACTGTGCAGGGCCCTCTCTCTTGCTCTGTGGTGTGTTGCGGTCCCATTTCTCTCCGCTACTCTAGGGAGCCCTTGTGGGGGAGTGGTTAAGAGTTCAGGGCTGGGACTCAGGCAACCTGGGTTCTCGTCCCTGCTCAGCCATGGAGCCCACTGGGTGACTTTGGGCCAGTCACAGACCCTCAGCCCAGCCTCCCTCACAGGACTGTTGTTGTGGGAATAAGCTTGAGAGCAGAAAGAGGAGTATGATGTAAGCTGCTTTGAGTTCTTTGTAAGAAAAAAGCGGGACATACATCTAATAAATAAATGTTTCCAGATTATTTTTTTACTTGTTGCAGCAGGAAAGGACTCCATTCAGGATGAAACAGCTGATAATCTGGTGAGTGTTCATGGCACCCCTTCCCATTCTTCACATATAACCGGAGGCACAGCCTTGCGTATTCATAACAACCCTTTCTGCAGTCAAAGGAGCATTGCCTGAGTATTCCCCCACCCCCAGATCTGCTACATATCCCCAAAGTCAATTCTCAGCCTCCTGTAACCCCTTTCCCCTTTGGGTCAGATCTTTAGGTCAGGCTTGGACAGGTTTATGGGGTCTTCTTTCTTTCGCCACTTGGAACGCTTGGGTGCCCCGATGGGTGTGGGTGGGACAATGAAGGAGCAAAGAACATCTGAGCACAGGCTAGTCCAGGAATTTGCCATCTGGCCCAGAACCATGTTGCTTTTCAGGTGAAAGAAGTCAGGGCGATTCTGTGGAAGCTGGCGGCAGCGGACAAGCTTCGGAGTCAAGGGTTTGCCAGAGCAGACCAGTCTCCTCAGAAGCCAAGCAAGAGAGGTGAGACTTTTCTGGAATGCAGGAATGAAAGCACAGCAGATTAACACGCTTGGAATCTGGGCTGGACTGTGGTGGGGAGGGAGAAGGGGGTTTGCTCTGGGTTTTTTTCCTGTCCCCTTTTGGGCCTTAGGTTGAAAAACTGGTTTGGTTCTTGCTGAACTACAAAGCACTCTCATGATCTTCTGTCTTGAGAAAATCATACTGGTAGCTTTCTGAGGGTAGAACACATGCTTTGCTTCCAGAAGTCTCCAGGTGGGACTAGAAAAGTTCTCTGACTTTCCTATGGCTAAGAGGAATGGCTTTCCTGCTGACAGCCAGTGTGGTGTAGGAGTTTGAGTGCTGGACTGGGACTCCTGTTTCTGTCTATGATGTCTCACGCCTTCCCATCTTTCTTTGCCAGCGTGTTTCTGGAAGTACTGCGTCACCAACTGAATCCAAGAAGCTGCTTCGTCCTCCCTGCACAGCTGTACATGTGGCGTGGATGTTTCCCAAATCCCTCCAATATAACACCTTCGAGCCCAGCCTGTCCAGAACATCGATGCCTTACTGCCGCCCTTCACTGCACCAGCTGAGCTAAGCCAAGCCAGGCCAGGCTGGCCCCGCAGATGAAGGTCCTGCTGCTTTGCATTGTGCACAGAATCTTTCACGTTGCCCCGAGGGCCTCTTTGGGTGGCTGGAGGAGATGCTCCATAAGATGCTGGTCGTCTCCACAGCAGAATGAGGGAGAGCAGGATGGCTCCTCCCGGGTTTGCCAACTGGCTATGGGGAGGGGCAGACCCTCCTCTTCCACAGGGCAAGCTCACCAGCATGGAGCCTATAACAGCAGCTGAATTCAGCCAGCCCTTTCATTGACTTAGCATGAGCTACGCCCATCCTCTTTGCTGGTTTTGCCCATCCCACAGCCCTCCTGCTGCTGGCACAGACACCCAGCAGAAGAGCCAAAAGCATCAGGAGCACCATCTAGCCATTGCCTTCATCTGGTCCAAGAGGCCAGCAGGGGCGGCAGCAGGACAGGCTGGTCTTGGGACTGGGCCCCCTGTAGGAGCCTAGCCATGTACCACCCTGCTCTGTCCCAGCCCTCCTCAAGATGACCCATCTTCTTTCTCTTAGCACTGTCAAGCAAAGCACCAGAAGCAGCACAAGCACGTTACAGCTGTTCAGCTGCTCTTTTGCTTGTTTTCATGATATTGGTTTGCAGAACACATCGTTCAGCACTGATCGGGACTCCATTTTGAAGCTGACGCTTCTGGAAAAATAGATGCCGTTCATGTCCTTAGTGGGAGAGTGGTGGTGGTATAAGGTGTGTGTCTGCAGGTGCAGTGGCTAATAGTTTATGAGATCCCATTTCCCATCGCAGTTACCTGGCCAGGTTTTTCCTTGCATGATGCCGTGAATGTTCTTGCCTTTTTGCTTACACATGGAGCAAGCCCAAGGGTAGTCTTTCTCACTGGACTGGGTTAGAGAAGGATGCCAGTCAGCATGGCTCACTCCATAGTGAAGCACTACCCACACGACATGGACTTTGACATTGCCAGCAAAACAGGTATGGTCTCCTGCGGCAACTGTGTCAGTTCGTGGCAATCATTCAAAGTAAGATCCCAGACCTTTCAACAACCTATTATCCCCATCCCTTGGCGTGAGCACATCCCTGTGACACCAAGCCTCTCTTGCCATTCCTTGTTGTACTGAATAAAACCTCACAGTGTTTGCTGTTGGAGAGAATGTCTCTTTCTTTGCACTACAGGCTTTCTTTCCATTCTTGGGATGCCATTCCTTTTGTTGTGCGTGGAAGATACAGATGAGTGCAGGGGACAGTGAAAAAGCACGCAGCCAGCATCCTGGGAGGCACTGGTTCCCCTCTAATTCACCACTAGTTAGACCCCATCTTGAATACTGTGCCACAGTTCAGGGAGGGTGTAGAGGATTGCAGTGGGGATGACCAGGGCTCTGGAAATGAGGTGCTGTGGAATTGGAAGACCTGTTTAACCTGGTGGAGAGAAGACTGAGGGTCAGGCTTGACAGGCTGTCCCAAAGATGAAAGACAAGATCCCTTCTCAATCATTCCAGAATGCAGGAAACGGAATAACAGACTGCAGTTACAGGTAGCCAGATTTCAGACTGTCGGAGCGGTACAGCCATGGAAGCAATGTCCTAGGGAGGCCATGGGCCCTCCCACACTGGAGGCACTCAAGAGGCAGTTGGGCACCTGTCCGTCTGGGATGCCCAAACTTGTGGTCCTGTATTGAGCAGGGGCTTGGACCCAATGACCTTCCCACTCAACTAGTCTATGATTCTATGACCGGGTTCAGACAACATGATGACCCACACTCAAGGGGTCAGTATGGGAGTATGGGTCCAACTGAGAATGGATTCTTGTTGAAGCATAAGTTATTGTGTTGTCTGAGTCTAGCTCTGCTAACAGGCTATGGCTTGCTAACAGCAAAGAACCCATGAAGACACCCCGGCATTTGTGGCTGGCTTGGGAACTGTAGGTTGTCCACTCTGGTTTGTTATCTCAGCCAGGTTCAGGCAACATGATAACTCGCTCAATGACACTTGGATATGGATTATCATGTTGTCTGCACTCAGTCAGTACTACCTAAAATCTGTGAGTGGCAGAGTCCTTTCGCACAGGTTCTTTTCTGGGCTCAGGATTCTTTAATTCTAAGCATACAACTTTCGCACCAGACTCTGTTTGGTGATATTTGTGAAAAACAAAATTGATCCTGAAGAAGCCTGACGTCTGCCCATCACTGGACCTGTGTAAGTTGTATATAAAATAAAGTTTATTATCATTACAGTAAGACAAAGTCAACAGGCACATTCGTTTTTTAAAGCGGAATTTCCCCTGTTTAAGTGCAACAAAGACATTCAGAGCTCTCTGAGAGATAACACAACAAAGTGTTTTCTTGTGGCACCTTAAAGCTTTCCACATCTAGGAAGCAATCCTACCATCCCTAGACAGTGCCTGGGGTACTGCAAAATGTTTTGGATTCCCAGATTTGAAGTTGGAGGATTTGGTGATTCCTGTCAGAGCTGCTTCCAGGATCTTTTGCGGAACACCCTTGGTGGGCCCGGGTTCTCCGAGCCCGCCACTGCCACCAGTTGCTGGCTTACCAGGCAGGGAGGAAGTTGGAATGAGCTGCTGCACCTTCTGCTGCCTGGAGCACCGCAGGAGGCAGGTGAACAAGAGGCCACAGTCGCAGTGAAGAGGAGCAAGTCCACAGACTGCTGCCAGCAGCTCTTGCTGGACAAGAAGCCAAGCAGTGCCTGCCCTTGACACTGGCCCTGTCACTCTCTTTACTGATGCCAAACGGAGCTGTTAGCTATCACTTTTCCTATCACCTTCTTGGGGCCGGCGGGAGTCTTTCCTTCTTTAAGATCTGCCTGCCCGCCATGTATCCACAGAAGCACAGAAGCCTGCTATAATCCCCAGCCTCCTGTGCACACAGAACTGCACCCCTGCTGCATTTTTGTGTGTTTTTCCTAAAAAGAAACTGCTGCGCTTGCTGGCTGAATGGCTGTAACAGCACATCAGCTCAGCTCTTGGGCCTCCTGTGCCCGGCTAGGGAAAAGGAGGATGCTCAGGGTTCAGCTCTACCTTGGCTGCTGCACCCTTAGAGGGCAGACGAGAAGACCTTGCATATGCATAGAAACACACTTGTCTCCAGCAGGAGTGGAAGAAATACTTTTCTAGGAAATGTGGGGAAAGAGGGATTTATTTCCCAGGGCCCGTCAGGAAGCAGGTCTGTCTGAAAGTGCAGTGGATCACACTGAGTGCCATAAGCATCCAAGATTCATGGTCAGGAGGAATTATCACGATATCTTGGGAATGTTTCCTAGCTAGCTTTCAGTGAGGTTAGAAGGAACTTACTCTGCCAGTTTCTCCTCGCTCAGGCTTTGGGGGCTCTCGATATGTCTTGGAAGAGAGACGCGTGCAATGCAGTTATTTGGGAATTAGCGTTTCTTACATTTGGAATTAATGAAGAAGCTTCCTGTGGAAGTTTCCAGAGTCTCCGTGTGTTGCTTGGAGAGAAGACCAAGGCATGGATTGTGAGTTGAGCAGGTCACCTCACCTTCCGCCCGCCCCCCAGCCTCCACTACCGGCCACACTCCTATCAGCTGTTTCTGCCACCACAAATCCCCACACAGGTAGTCAGTTCAACATGCGAAGAAGACAGATGTGAGTGAAGAGAGGCTTTTTCACAAAGCATTTGAGTGACTCCTTGAGGCCGAGCACGGTGAGCACCCAGACCCAGGAGAATCCCAGCATGGCGAAAGGACCTCCCTGAGGAGGACCTCTACCTTGGAAGGATAACTGGAACTTGCAGGTGACGAAGGGAATGACACCTCTTCGGGAATGTTGGCCCTTAGCTCATCTTCTTGGCCATGTTGGCATAGGTGCGCTCAATCTCTTCATCAGCTGGGCAGGTGTGGCTAAATTCATCCCGAGCATAAGCATTGTTGAGATAGCGCCAAACAGCTGTCATCTCCAGGGGGATCTCAAAGTTGCGGTATTTCTTCGCAGCAATCTAGGGTGGCGTTAGGGCATGAAATGGAAGTGGAAGTAGAGAAGTGAGAGATAGAGAATAATTGATGAGCTGTGCAGAAAAAGCAACTCAAGGAAGGCGTTTTCAAAATCGCAGCCTTTTCTATGGTACCTTACCCCTATTTAAGGGTTGGGGGTGTGCACCAGGCTAGGGTTAGGGTTAGAAAAACGAGGGGTCCTGGCATGATTTTGATGGTTGGAATGTGTGTAGAACGGGCAGAAATGATGAGCTGCGCGGAAAAAGCAACTCATGGAAGGCTTTTTCTAAATCGCAGTCTTTCCAATGGTACCTTACCCCTATTTTAGGGTTGGGGGTGTGCACCAGGCTAGGGTTAGGGTTAGAAAAACGAGGGGTCCTGGCATGATTTTGATGGTTGGAATTTCTGTAGAATGGGCAGAAATGATGAGCTGCGCAGAAAAAGCAACTCAAGGAAGGCTTTTTCAAAATTGCAGTCTTTCCAATGGTACCTTACCCCTATTTTAGGGTTCGGGGTGTGCACCAGGCTAGGGTTAGGGTTAGAAAAACGAGGGGTCCTGGCATGATTTTGATGGTTGGAATGCGTGTAGAACGGGCAGAAATGATGAGCTGCGCAGAAAAAGCAACTCAAGGATGGCTTTTTCAAAATTGCAGTCTTTTCAATGGTACCTTACCCCTATTTAAGGGTTGGGGGTGTGCACCAGGCTAGGGTTAGGGTTAGAAAAACGAGGGGTCCTGGCATGATTTTGATGGTTGGAATGCGTGTAGAACGGGCAGAAATGATGAGCTGTGCAGAAAAAGCAACTCAAGGAAGGCTTTTTCAAAATTGCAGTCTTTCCAATGGTACCTTACCCCTATTTAAGGGCTGGGGGTGTGCACCAGGCTAGGGTTAGGGTTAGAAAAACGAGGCGTCCTGGCATGATTTTGATGGTTCGCATGTGTGTAGAATGGGCAGAAATGATGAGTTGTGCAGAAAAAGCAACTCAAGGATGGCTTTTTCAAAATTGCAGTCTTTTCAATGGTACCTTACCCCTATTTAAGGGTTGGGGGTGTGCACCAGGCTAGGGTTAGGGTTAGAAAAACGAGGCGTCCTGGCATGATTTTGATGGTTGGAATGCGTGTAGAACGGGCAGAAATGATGAGCTGTGCAGAAAAAGCAACTCAAGGAAGGCTTTTTCAAAATTGCAGTCTTTCCAATGGTACCTTACCCCTATTTAAGGGTTGGGGGTGTGCACCAGGCTAGGGTTAGGGTTAGAAAAACGAGGCGTCCTGGCATGATTTTGATGGTTCGCATGTGTGTAGAATGGGCAGAAATGATGAGTTGTGCAGAAAAAGCAACTCAAGGAAGGCTTTTTCAAAATTGCAGTCTTTTCAATGGTACCTTACCCCTATTTAAGGGTTGGGGGTGTGCACCAGGGTAGGGTTAGGCCTGTGGTGGCGAACCTAAGGTGTGTGTGCCACAAGGGGCACACAGAGCCCCCTCTGTTCCCATGTGATCCACCTCGCCTCACATTGCCCCAGTCGCTAGCAGCTCAGCCTCAGATCGCATCGCACGTAGGGCCTCTGCCCGTGCCTGGGAGCCGTAGCAGCACCGGGCCATGATGTCATGGGTTGCAACTCATTCGCCACGACTCATTCAATCTTTTGCATGGTTGGTCTGCGCGCTGCCAAGGACGTATTTACATTTTCTTGGACTGGTTATGGGTTTTTTTTTCTGAACTAATACCTCAGTTTTCAGGTTTTATCATAAGGTTGGCACTTCACAATAAATAAGAGGGTTTTGGGTTGCAGTTTGGGCACTTGGTCTCTAAGAGTTTCGCCATCACTGCTAAGGAGCTCGACATGGAAGATCTCTTCTTGCTGATCCCAGGGTATAGGATACAGAATAATCAATTCATGCTGTGACAACCCTGATTCAAGCTAGATATCAGGAAATGCTTCCTTACAGTCAGAGCAATACAATAGTGGAACCAGCTGCCTACAGAGGCCATGCGCTCTCCCACACTGGAGACATTCAAGGAAAATCTGGACAGCCATCTGTGTGGGATGGTGTAACGTGATGTCCTGCAACAGCAACGAGGCCCCTTCCAACTCTACTATTCTGTGATTGATAAGTTCTTATGAAAATCCAAACTGAATAAAATCCCGCCCTCAGTCCGGAATCTAGTCTCCTTCAGCCTTGATCCTCTGCTCTGAAAACCAGCCAACACTCACCTTGATGATGTTGAGTTTCGGGAGCAGGTTACAGTCAGCTAATGTCATCCAGTCCCCATCCAGGAACTTCCTTTTTGAGACAAGCTCTTCCTCCACACAGTCCTGGTCAATTTCTTCTGGCAGGGGGTGTTTTAAATAGTCATTCAGGCGCTGGAATTCTTTCAGCAGAGCTTTCTCCATATCTGAATCGCAAGAACCACTCACAGAATTAGACCGATTGGCCGATTTTTTAAAAAAATATATTTATTAAGAATTCACTTTCTATTTTTTTTAAAAAAAGCAATGTCTTATCAACAAAGCTCCAGTTCATGCACCCTCGGAAGACCAAGAACCAGTGTGGGGTGGCAGTCTGTGCATTTTCTAAATGCAAGCAAGAACATGCTAGGAGGATAAGCTTTCTTGCTCATGTTTGAGGCTGTGAATATTTTTGTGACAGCTTTGCAGTTGTGGCTGCAATTGAATGGTTTGTGCAAGAGCTTGATGTGGGGGTGGTGGTTAACCAACCATTCAAAATCCCAGCAGTGGCCCATGAGTTCTGGGTGGTTTGTTAATCACTCCAAGCACCCACTCTTGCTGGGTTCAGATGTCACAACAAGCCATACCGGTGAGGGTAATTGTGCAAATCCAGCCTGCATGCAACTGGAATGAGGTGAAAAGTAAAGACACTTCCATGCCTCATGAGTCATGCTGGGGTCATGCCAACTGGCCTCTCTACTTCCCTGGGGCAACAGCAATGTCCGGGTAGATCCCCAAAATTAAAGGCTTGCTCTTGGAAATGGTAGATATGACCTCACACTTCCTCTTCTCTTCATTTTAAGGTTGTAAGCCATCCTGAGATGTTGTTGTAAAGGACAGCATATAAATGTTTCAAATAAATAAATAGCTGTCTTATTTTTTCATTTATGGTTCCCCACCATCTTTTCCTATAGCAAACAGATATAATAATATGGAATAGTTCTTTAAAATGTCTCCATAAGAAGCGGGGAAAGAATAGATGGTTTGTTTCCCTTACTCTTGTGTGCTTCCTTGTGGGGGTTCTTGATGTATGCAGAAAACTTGGCGAAGATGTTCCTGCCGACATCCAGGGATTCCTTATATTTTGGGGTGAGTGATGGGCACCTAAAGAGAAGCACAGAATTAATTGGGATGCGTAGGAATCATAGAATCATTGGAGGTTGCTGGTCCCATATTGAGGCTACATGATTGCCTGATTGTCAGGAATTCTGTCCCACTGACCTTGAAAGAACAGGGGAACAAGGTCTTAAAACAATGAATGGGATTTAAAAGTTAAACACCCAGGGATGCGGAAAGCAAGGAAGGGATAGGCTGGGCTCAAACTGGATGTCACGCCGCCAGGGAGGAGGATGGTGGCAAATAAATGCAGGCAGCATCTTCTGAAATTGTCTATTCCATTCTATTTCTATTCCTTTTTGCATCTGGCAACTTAGTGGACGATAGAGCAAAATGTACGCGATCCCAAGCTGTGCAGGGAAAGCCTGTCCCCTTGACTGAAGCTCCTCCTTCTGCAGTTTTACTTCTGCCTTTGGGGAGAAGAGGACAAAAGAGGGCAAGGCACTTGTCCAGCAGTTATGTAGGAAGAGTTAATTTCATCCGGTCTCACTTGCATTACATTGTAGGCCATATCAACCGAGATGGTGCCCTCCAGAAAATTACACCTTGGCCATTTGCCACTGCTGAGTGGGGCTGATGGGTATTGCAGTGCTCTAGAGGGCATGAGGTTGAGGACAGTGGCACGTATGTATCAGATCAATCCGTCCTTCCACTGCCAAACTAAAACGTGGGAAGAAACAGGGAGGAAAAGAGAAGTGCGCAGGTAGCAGCAGTAAAATGGCCAGCCATCAGAGGGCGCTGATGGAATTTTCTGTGTGCACCTTTACCCTTTCTTAACTGCTGTTGTTGGGATGTCTTTAAAGCTTATTTTCACAACATAGCTGGCAGATGTTTAGAGATGTGTTTCTCTAAGCATAACCTAAAGACTTGCAGCACAAAGTTAAAGACTCTCCAGTTTATTGTGGCACAAAGTTTTTCAATACTTGTGACCTGGATTTATTTTGTGGATTTCAGCTGACATAAGCGTGCTTTCGCTTTACAGAGGCTGAGGGCTTGGGCCAGCCTTCCCCAATCTAGAGCCCTCCAGTTGTTTTGAATGGCAGCCATCCCTGACCATCGGCCATGCTGGCTAGGGCTGATGGGAAGTGTAGTCCAAAGCAGCAGAAAGGCACCAGATGGCTGGCATAGAGTTTAGGTCTAGGTAGATCCTAGTGTCCCAGTGTATACTGGAAAAAGGATAATAACTGAAGCTGCCTGTGATCACTAAGGAAAACCCTCTGTACCCGGGGTTGCCAGCTGACCAGAAAAACTTGCCTGACCTGTTCCTCTGCCTTTTTACAGCAGTTTGCTGTGCAGCAAACCACTTTTATAGCACCAAGAGAAACATTCTCAGATGGCAATCTTTTCTCTGGGAGCCTCAGCAGCAAGCGATGTTAAAGGCAGAGCTTTCTTTGGGTGCCAAATGGACTTGCCCCTTTGCTTCCCAGAGCAATAAAAACAGACGTGAGCTGTGTGGGCAGCCTCAGAGGCCTTTTGTGCTGTTACAACATCTGGAAAGGAGCGCGTTTCCTCATTTGCCTGTTCAGGGGTTGTGGGAGAACCAACTGTGTGGTGCAAAGGACAGCGTGCTGGGCTTACATTTGGGAATGGCTCAGGTTCAACTCCCTGGCTGATCCTGGGCCACCTTATAACAGTTGTGAGGATGAAGTGGGAAGAGGCACCAGGTAAAGCCCTTCCCAGGCCTAGGAAGGCTGGGATTCCAAAATCACAAGAAAGCTGCGATCCACTAAAGGGCCAGTTCTCCTGCCCCAGTACTGCTTATTTCCCCTGGCAGCAGATCCTGGGATCTCAGGCAGGGAGCTTCACATCGTATCTCCTACTTCAGGGGTAGAAGAACTTCAGTCTTGAAGGTTGAGCCAGGCCCTCCAGTTCTCCAGAAGGCCACATCACCTTCCCGTGGTCTCACCTTCCTTTTCCTGATCAGCCATCATTTGGCGTTGCTCAGCTTTTGCACGCTTCCCATCCACTTCCCTCTAAAAGGCTGAAAGTACCTCTCTGAAGGATAGAGGAAAGCTTGAGACTGATGTGTAGGGCCCCACCCCTGCTTTCTTCAGCCCCGCACCAGAATTCAGCCCCCACTAAATCCTGGAAGAGGCTTTGCACCACGTGCTAAGGAATCCCTTCGAGCTGAGATGCCGTGGGACGTTTGCTCGGCAAACCCGTGCCCCGCAGCCGAGCTCCAGCCCCAAGTTTGTAGGCTGGTGGGGGGGGGGGTGAAGCAGCAGCCTCCCTCCTCTCACATAAGTCCTGCAAACTCGAGCCAGGGAGCAAGCTTTCTCTTGCCTCCTCCGGCCCCAGTGTTTGTGTTTCCCCTGCACACTTGTGATTTACTGCAAAGGAGGCTTTTCTCAGAGGCTTGGTCTGCTGAGCACCTCCTGTTTACTGCAGCTGCAGTCAGACAATTCAGAGAGAAGGCGCCAACTATGAGCACATCCTGGCAGCTCTCCTAACCCTCTGGGCCCAAGTGTTTCTCTTGGCTCGGCTACAGGCACCATACGGGGCCTGTTAAAAAGCAAAGAGGCAACCTGCACACACAAACGCACAACTGGGTGCGGCGTGGGGGGCATCTCCAAACAGCCCTGCAAAGGAGCCCTGCGGCCCACCTGGGGCTGCTACACCTTCGCCCTTCCTTGCCGCATCTTTGCCTGGTTGTTCTCCCAGGGACTCTCCCACCATCCTCGCCTTCCCACCGCATTATCTGTTCCTCGCTTTGACAGGGAACTTCCTTTCATTGTTTTCACTCTCGCAGACCAACATATTTCCTCTCCAACCCTGGCAGGGGAAACAGATGGGTCTTGCAAGCTGTCCCCTCGCTCATCGGGGAGCCGAAAGAGCAGCTAGATCTTACTGCACCCACAGGAGCTCATTGCTTGTTGACAGAGGTCACGTCAGCCCTACCCACCAAACACAGAGCATCCAAGAGAAGCTCAAACGGTGCCCCTTTGGACATCTTCCTATTCTAGCCCCTGTGACCTGTTCAGCTCTTGTTAACAGGACAGTAATAGTTGACATAAGTGCACAAACAATAATTTTAAAAAGGAGATGTGTTTTGGCCATGTGTGGGTGGGAGAGAATCCCAGGTCCAACTCAGGATCTCAGAAAATAAAGCTGTCCCAGCCATACTGCCTTTATAGCAAACTATGCTTGACCAGAGGGGGGACAGTGCATACCATTCTGGTCACTGCCATTCAAAGGGGATGTTGTCAGGTTGGAAGAGGGCAAGCAAAATGGATACGTGGCTGGAGCAGCTTCCCACGAAGCAAGAGTGCAAAGTCTGGGACTGTTCTTCTTGGCGAACAGGTGAGTCATTGGGAGGGACGTGAACGGATGCATGGAAAGCTATGCATGGTGTGGGAAACGCAGATAGGGAGAATTTCTCTCCCTCTCTCGTAAGAGAACTGAGTCATTGCGTGAAGCTGAGAATCAGGATAGAAGCCCTGCGTGAAGCTGAGAATCAGGAGGTTCTTTTCGCACAGCATATGGTTATACTAAATGGCAAGGTTTAGTAGTTAGCTTAGATGGCTTGAAGATTGGACAGCTTTACAAGTGGGATTAGACCAATTCATGGAGCAGAAGGCTTTCAATTTGACAACTTGTCCTGACAGCTTTTCATCAGAGAAAACATGCCCATGACTGCAAGCTGCTGGGGAACATGGGAGGGAGGGCACTTTGCACTCATGTCTCATTTGGGGTTCTTCCACAGGCAGCTATTTGGCCACTGTGTCAACCAACGGGACTCTTCTTCTCAAATAGCTCTATTCAGCCAACTTCAGGTGCATGGTGTAGAAATCTGGAAAGTTTGCACTGTTTTTGTGAGTAAGCTGAAAGAAGGTGTTGCCCTGATTTAGATTTTCAAATGAGTTACAGTCAGAACCAGTTTGCCCCTAACCTCTGAGAAAATGGGAAACCCCTGGGTCATACATCCAAGGCATGGTGGAGGCAAAAGCCCCTTTTGGCCTGGTCAGGCAGAAGCCTAAAAGAACTGAAAGAACTGACTTTTTAATTCAGTTTAGGAGCTGGATCAAAAATACAAGATGCTGGACTGACATGGTGGGAGCGCTGCTGCCTGTCTGTCTTGTGCTTCTGTGCTCTGTAATTTATTATCGCTGTCATTATCGTTATCTTGTCTTTCAACCTGAAGGTCAAATTCAGTCTTGGAGACATGCTCTGGGGCTGTAATCTAGCAATGGGAGGCCAAAGATAAACAGGGAGGATCCAAAATTTACCAGGATATTTTAGTTCGAACTATATCTTTGGAGAGCCATAGCATGGAAAAAACTGCACAGAAGCTGGAAAAACCACCAAATGATCAGTGCTTTTGGAAAAGTGGTAGGTTTAGAGGAAGCAGACTTGACAGTCTGGGGAAATTTGGCCTTGGATTCCCCTCCCTGCTGAGACTGTGATTGCTTAAAGCTGATCTTTGTCAAGAGTATGCCTTAGACCCGAGCATTACTGAGGCAGACCTTGTTCCACAGGGCAACGCCTTTACTGGGACCAGCCAGCTATGCATGGCATTCTTGGCCTGCTCCTGAGATCTCCAAATCTCTTTCTCAGGTCAGGTGCAGGCCGGGGTGGAGTGGGGAGAAGCAGATGCTGGAAAAGAAGAAAGGGAAGCAGCAGGAAAGAAAGAGGGGAGGAAAACTGCCTTTTTGGCTCAAGAGACCGGAGGTCACAGATGTGTGTCAACAAGCGTGAGCATATGTGGGAACTCCTAATACAAGTACTAATGAAAAGACAGCGATGAGAAAATAACCTCCGCGCCCATTTCTTACATGCTTTCCCTGCCCGAACAAGTTGAGTTGGTCATGAAGTCACTGGGTGGCTTGGGGCCAGTCTTTGTTGCTCAGCCTAACCTACCTTACAGGGGTGTTGTGAGGATGAAATGGAGAGGAAGGCCAATCGTGGAGGCTGCCCTGAGTGCAATGGAACAAACAACATTAATCCAAATCATCAATTCTAATGATGTTTGACTGCGGCCATGCTAACAAGCGATGGTTGTTAATTCCACGCTTGTTATCAGGCTGTGAATTCTGGGTTGTTTAAAGGATGGGTTCTTGGTCCATGGCAATCCTGAACCATGAATGGTTCATGGTTTGTTTTGTCAGGCTATAGAAATGTTCAGCAGGCCGTGTAGAAGCCAACGAGCTGTTCTGCTTGCTGGTACCTGCTACACGGCAAAGGCGTGTAGGGGAGCTGGAGGGAGCGTGTGAGGAAACAAGTAAAGGAAGAGCCCAGACCACCCAGCAAGTTAGAGAACAAACCTCCATTTGTTTGATTGTCTCCCAGGGCAATAAATATAGCTAGTATTATGTGTGAATCAGGCCACTGTTGTGACTTGTGCTGTTGCTTTTCTTGATCAGAGTGCCTCCCTGTTGTTTTCCTAATGATTTTGAAGTTCGGGATTTTGTTTTATGAATAGTTTCCTGGCAGTGCAGTAAAGAAAATAGATGTGGTTTAGTCCACCGTGAACTTATTCTCCCCCAGTGGGAGGAAATTTAGATAGCCTTCTAGAGGGAGGAGTACTCTGGGAGACTTTGTACAGGGTGTGCTATAAATAAAACAATGTACAAATGGTCAACTGAGAATGGAAAAGGCAGAGCCTCCAGCAGAAGCCGTGTTCAGTGTCATGGTCCAGCTGATGCAAGTCCCCAGTCCACCGTTTTCGGACAATGGCAGGCTCCCTTTGTCTGGCTCTCCTTGCCAGTGTCAAGCCCTAATCTGCAAGCCACACGGTTCCTGTGCCTTCAGCAGTGGCAAAACAAGCGGGCATTCTGCAGATGTTGGGGAAAACGTTATTGGTTGTCTTTTTGGGGGCTGCGCAGCAGTCAAAGCAGGGGTGTTGAACTGACTTCAGCCCAAGGGCCACCTTCCATTTAAATGGGGGGATGCATTGTAGAGGTGGGCGGAGCTGAAAGAAATGGCGGGTGGGCCAAAGGCAAAAAGGGAAGGGAAGAACCCAAGGAACAACACGAGCAAGGAAGTCTTAGGAGAATCATTTCAACCTTCAGGAACTGGGAGATTGCCAGAAAGCCCTAGTGAGAAAGCAAGGAAAGGGGCAGGTGGCTGAATTTGGCCTGTGGCACAGGGGTTCTGGGTTCCTGTGTTAAAGGCACTGGAGCCCTGCGGGAGCTGGGCAGGGGACTGGCAGCCTCAGTAGGCTGGTTTGCAGCAGAGGAAAAGTGCCCTCCGCCACATCGAGAGGGGCATTCAAATTGAGAGAAGGCCCCAGTGGGACACCTTGAATGGTGTACTTCCTGGCAGGGCATAACCTTTGCAATGAAAATTAAGGAAGAAGGCGGTTCCTCCACAGAATGCCTTTGCAATATTAACTGGCACAGTCACTTCCCCAAACTCAATTTGGAGGCAGGACTCCGCCTCAGGATGTAGCGTTTAACGTCAGGAAGAGAGTGCCTCTGTGCCTGTGCAAGGTGCTTTCCCTCCCAGCACAAGCAGCCTTCCAGTCAATTACATCTGGAATCAATCGTGGTCGGGGCAGGGAAAACCTTTTCAGTGGAAGTGAAAGGATAATGAGAGAGGAGGAATAGAGAAATACTTGGGTGGAGACAGAGTCTGCTCTAGAAAGTCTTCGATCTTCAGGAAGTCTGTTTTCAGCTCCTTGTTGAACACCAGGAAGGGGGGCTTGATCCCAGGGGCCAGATCCTTCAACTCCTCGGGCTTCCTAAACGGTTATGGAGAGAGAGAGAGAGAGAGAGAGAGAGAGAGAGAGAGAGAGAGAGAGAGAATGCTGCAAATGCTGTTGATCTCAGTCTCTCAACCTTCCCTCAGCCAAATGGTGACTATTTGCTCCCCAACCATGTAACCAACCATGCCTCCTTTTAAAAGGAGCAGCTGCAAAGTAATTTTATAGAACAAAGATACCTCTGACCATGTGCAGAGATGCTTGGCAGACCAGGGGGACCATTATTATGCTGGGCAGGGGGAAAGTATGTGGATGGAGTCTAGCTCTCCAGTAGTGTGTCCTCCAAGTGTTTTGTACTACAAACCCCATCAGCTCTAGTTAGCACTGCCAGTGGTCAGGAATGCTGGGAGCTGTAGGCCAAAACACTGAGAGGGCCCCAGGCTCTGGAAGACCACTTTAGGTACATCTTTCAAAGTGCTCTCAATGCACTACAGGTCTCACTAAGCTGCTGCCTTCAATCTTTTCTCCTTAATCTTTTCCCTTGAGTTTCAAGAATCAAACCAAAACATATTTTATGTATAGCAAATGTACTTCTGTTCTTAGGGATATTTACTCATAGACTTCAACAGAGTCAGCCCGGACATCTTGTTCTGCAGCAGCAGCAGGGGGTTGGACCCGATGGCCTTCATGGCCCCTTCCGACTCTACTATTCTGTGGTTCTCTAATTCTATGATCTATTTACAGATTACGCCTGTTCAAAATCTGGGAGCATCCTCAAGTCCTTCCAAACCATTCTGTTATGGAGGTAGCTGTTTGCCCTTCCCGTGAAGTAATGCTAATCTTTCAGTTTTCAGAAGGGCACACGGGGTCCATTTATGTTGCCCTTGTATTAAGGTCCGTTGGTTCTGAAAACTGAAAGGGCGTGTAGGGAACCTCCATCCACTTACCTCGTCATATCCACTGTGGTCACGTTGAATCGGACCCCTTTCAGCCACAGCACCATGAAGAGGCTTTGACAGAAGGGGCAGTTCCCAATATTTTCTCCATCCGAGGCAGCCTGTAGTGGGAGCGAAACAGGACGGTGGTCACCAGTTGGAACAGCTTCAGCTCCAACAGACAAACATGCTGGCAGTCGTAACGGTGCCTTGGTCTAGTCCCACCAAAAAATGCACACTGCACATGCCTAGCAGAGCACTTCTGTCACAGAGAAACCCCAGCTAAGGGCAGTGGCTCTTTTGTGGCAAATTGCCGAAATTTAGGGCTGCAAGGGAGCTTGGAGGTCATCTAACCCAACTCCCCATTCAACGCACAATCTCCAGCACAAGAACCTGGAGCTCCAGCATCCCCAAGAGATGGCCATTCAGCGGCTGTTTTAAAGACCTCTAGCAAAGGAGAGACCTAACCTCCAGAGGCAGCTGTTCCAGTGCCAAACAGCTGATGGTGTTTGGAAGGTTCTCCTCAAGCTGAGCCAAAATCTGGTTCTCCGCAATTTCCACCCCTGTGGTTCTAGTTCTGCCCTCTGATACAAGAGAAAGGCCTCTGGCGGTAAAAACAATATATCCCTTTTGAATGCGTGAAGCGCTTTGCACCCACTTTCTTGTTGCGCTGCTTGCAACAACCCTGTGGGGCAGGCTGGCCAGGATTATTATTCCTTTATTGGGTGGGTGGGGGATAAGGCTGAGTAAGGAGTGAGAAGAGGTGAGAGTCATGCTCGGGATTTCATGCTCTTACGCAATGGGGGCTGAGGCTTCTCAGAGCGAACCCTGGAAGGGGGGGGGGGTGCGTCTTTGCTAAAACTAATGTTACTTAGCTTTGTTTTGAAGCAAAATAGCCCATTGTTTCTGCTTCCTTAGGCGGGAGCCCGATCAGGGGTGAAAGCAATATCGAAAGCCCTCGGTGTGCTTTGCCAGCCCATTGTGGCAGCCGTTTATCTTTTTGGAGGGCCGTTGTGGGGCACCCTGGAAGCGAGATAAAAGCATCGCGGAGACGCCCATCGCTCCCGGTTGGGAAGCCTGGAAGGAGGAAGGCGAGGCGTGTTCGGTGCTGTGGGCTGCAGGAAGGGAGGCTCTGCGATGTGGAGGGGAACCTCCGGAGGATGGAGCATATGTGGGAAGCACACTCAAGCTTTCCATAACGGTCCGGCGAAGGCTTTCCCTCTCCCTCTTCCTCCTGCTTGACTAAGACGAAAGACGAGGGCTCCTGGACTCTCATCTTTTCCAAAGATCAGATCAGTCCTTACACAAACACACTCTTTCAGCCTTGATGTTTGGCGTGGGAAGAACCCTCCATGCTCACATGTGCCCTGCACACGCCACTCCTCGCACAGCCCTGACCAGGTTCTCAGAAAGTTCTTTAAGCGGGGAAAGAAGACAAGGAAAGGGCAGCTTCCCGGCAGGGAAGGTGGACTGCAGCCTGGCAGGGACAGAGCAGGGGCATCTGCCCCCTTCCCCACCGGAATCCCCTCTGAGCTGCGCCATGAACCCCCCACCCCCAGCCATGTGTGCGTCCCTGCTGTGATGCCGAGTCCTTTGCGGTGGCTTGGCTGCCGTGGGCAATGCAGACCCCAGAACTCCCCCAAAGCCTTGCTCCCGGTGGAAAGGAAAACGGCCAGGAGAACGGGCTTGTGGCTCAGGATCAGCCCGTCTGCCTGAAGGTTCGGCTCCGCCATGGGGAGGCGGGCATGAGGAGCATCTGCTCTTCAGTCCGTGGCTGCTGGTAACTTCTCTGCTGAGTCACTATGCCAGGCATAGGCAGACTTCTGTTGATGTATAGAGTAATGATTCTTTTTTCTTTTCCACAGACTCTCGTAGAGCGTGGGAAGATATGAAGAGAGTCGGTTCTGGGAGCTGCAATATATGCGCTGTGTTGTTTGCAATTCCCTCGGCAACTTTGTTGATTTTGCTCACTTTACTTTGTTTTGTTTATGATAGTTTTTCCTTTGTTCTGTACTTTTTTTCTATGTGATTGAATATGTTGGAAAAATAAAAGTTATTTTTTTTAAAGAGGGACATGAGGTTATTAGTTGGTTTATGTATGTGTTGTTGGTATTATAATGTATAATAATTATTATTATATAATGCATAATTAATAATATTAATTAATTCTTACTTATTATTATTAATAAGAAGAAGGAGAAGAAGAAGTAGTTGTGGCTGGGAAGCAGGGGAGCCAGATTTTACAAATACAGATTTTGTACATGCATTTATTTAAAATAATGTCAGGCCTCCTTTAAGGGCAGGACCTTGTCAAGGTAGCCTTGAAAGACTGAACACAGACATGCAAATATACACACCTGCACAACTACACAGTAGCTATACAATCAAATACTGTAAAAGCTAGATAGTAGCCATAAAACCTGCAGCCCACAGATTATGGGAAGGCCAGTGAAACAAGATGGTCCCAGATTGAAACCAATTCCAGAAGTATGGGGACATCACAGAAAAGGCCCTGCTTCTGTACTCGCCAGCATACCTGCCCTTAACGGTGGGCAGGAGGGAAGAGCAACTTGGTGGTGAGGCTCATGGTCCGCTGGAACCCATCACTAGTAGAATGCGCATTTCTGCACTAATCCACATCTGAATTAGTATAAATTAGGAATTACAAGGTCAAATGCAGACGTTACTTAAACCTGTGTGTAACAGCTAGGCCACCTTAAAAAACAGACGAACAAACAAACAAACAAACTCTTGAGCAGGTCCAGCGAGTTTAGTTCTGATCAGTGCCCTAGCATGGGAACTGACAGAACTATTAACATACAGATCTGAATTTACTTTAAAGCAAAGCATGTTTTTAAAATGTAGCTGCTCTATAGACACACATTTAAGGTCATATCTGTTTGACCGTAACAGTCAAATTGAGAAAACTGATTATATTTTTACTTTTGCATATAGGGATGGGTCAATCTGTCAGTTTCATTTTCTTCTGCATTCAGATTTTTAAACATGTTGTTTTTCTCTCAGATATGAAGAACTGTGCACAGGTTGGTAAATTCATAGCAAAAATAAGATTGCATCTGCAGCGCCCATCTCCCCCATCTGTTCCAGGCAAAATCAATAGCTACAACCACTCCCAGAATGGAGAAGACCATCCTCCACCTGCCTGCCATATAGTGGTTCAAAATGAGGAGCTTGTCAAACGAAGAGGGACTGGCCCCCAATTTGGCACTAACAGGGATATGCACACAGACATTCAAACTTTTAAAAACTCAAAGTTTGGGCTTTAGTGCACAGGTCTGTCTAGTTTGGTTCCCCCCACATTCATTTCTTCTTCTCTTAATCTCAGAGCCTTCGTGAAAGAAAGACAGAGAATTTTGGCAAGTCCTTATCAAATCAGAACTGGAATGAAACTCGGCAAGAGCTGCCAAACACTTGAGAATCCTTGCCAGTCTCCTGCTGGCTCCCAGCCAGCCACCACTGGACAGCGCTGCTGGGCAATGCCGGCAGCTTCAGGGCTTTTTCTGCCCGGGCATGCATCAGTGTTCTTCTAATGTTCCTCCTTCCATGGTAACTGCAGTGGTTTTTAATGGGATATGGTGGCCCAGAAGAGCATATTCACCCGAAAAAGTGAGATTCAGTGGGAAGGCCTTGGTTATGCCCAGGGTGTTTGGGTGCCTAAGGCAGAAAATCTGTAAGACCTCTTTTCCTGATTAACAGGACATTTGCTGCCCTTTTGCTGATTCTCTCCTGCAAAACCTGCCTTGAGTTGGGCTTTGTCACCCTACCAAAAATGTTAGGGCCAGCTGACTGTTCAAAACCTGGTTTTACTGAATATGTCACTTTTCTTCCACCAGGGAATTCAAGGGGGAGAAGGTAGTTTTTTTCTCCAGGCTCTGATCATGCCAGGGCCTGCTTCAGTTCAGCAAAGTTTGTCGTATTATGGCTCCGTTTTGGACTGTAAGCCACAGGATCTTGGCATCTGACAGCAACACAGCTGTCAAGCTGAGCATTTGGTGGATCATGAGCTTTACTCCCTCAAGTTGTGAACTCAGGTGGGAAGCACCAACATAATGCAGCCCCCAGAGGAACAAGTGGGAAGGTTCTCCATATGCTTGGGATAATTCTGAATTTTTCAGCAATTACAGAGGTAAAACCAAACAAGCAAAAACGAAGGGGGGCACTGCCAATCTTTTCTGGGTCCTGCTCATCTCCTTGTGCCTTGTAAGAACAGTCATGTCTACTTCCATGGCCGGTATCTGCTGTGGCAATGACACCGTGGAGTCAGATGCACACATCCGTAAACAACGTCCCAACAGGCGTTCTCCAACCCCTCCGTCTAACTGCAGATCACCCGCTAGCTTCTGGATCACTGAAATCCGCACAGTGCGGCACACCAGAGCCCTGTGTCTATGCTCAGGCAACACACCCCCCCACAAGCACCGTGGGTGTAGGGTTGCTCCAAGCGAGGTCAAATTCTTGGGCAAGGTCAGTCGGCAGCGACACCCAGGCGTCGAACCTGAACGATGGTTCAGTACAGCCCGTGTGTACAGAAGAAACAATGCAGCGCCATAGGTGGCTATAGGGGCTGGACTCCATGATCGAAGGAACACCCCCACAGTTTGCTTTACTAGCTCTGGGGCAAGCTAAGCTAGTGGTCTTTGGGGGCCCTTCAGCAGGTTCTAGGTTTTCACCCCAAACTCCTACCCTGATGGCACTGTGACTATAGCATGCCCCTCACCTTTACGAACAGCTCAATCTCTGGTTCCTTCAGGGGGTTACGGAGTCGACTCGCCATCCTCTCTCTTCCTGGGCCTGCCAGTCCCCGCTGTGGATGGATGCCGTCTTTGCCCGACTGGCAAGGGAGGTGGTGGGATCCCGACAAGAAGGGAGGGTTGCTCAGGCAGCAGCTTCTCTCCGGTAAAGATCCAAACCTGAATGTCACCCCCAGCTGGGAGCTGACCTGTCCCTTTCCTCTTCCTATCGCCGGAATCCTAAGCTAGGAAGGGCCGCGAGGTGCTCAGAGCGACCTGCGGCACGCAAGCCGTGGCTGTGCGGGTGGGGAATTTCCACGGAGCCTCCCAGCCACCGTGAGTCAGCAACGTGGGCTATCAGAGCAGCACATGGCACTCTTCTCCAGGGTATCACGGAGGCCAGATGTTGCTCTGACTCTGAGAAACATCCCAGAATAGGTCCTTCCGTTTGCGTAGCCGAACCCCACAGCCGCCAGACTTTCTATCACAGGAAACTAGCTGGAAAGTGTCCCTTAGCGCAGTGGTCTGAAACGCTGCTCATTTAATATATTTCTGTTAGAAGTATCCGCAGGCTGGTAGATTCCCCCACTGGGCACATCCTACGTACGAAGCGCACACTCAGGCTTTGGACGCTGCATTCAGGTTTGCCCAGGCTTAGTGGAGACCCCCTGAGATCAATGGGGCAAGTGAGTCACAGCTAACTTAAGTCCCATTGATTCAGTGGGTCTACTCTAAGCTGTGAAAATGGCTAATGTCGAATGAAATGGGCAAAGCTTTGCCATAATATGGCTGCTGAAAGCCCAACAGTATAAGAACAGCTTTAGACTTAGGATGGGTTTCCTGATCTGATTAGGAATCCATGTTACAAGTCTTGCTTCCCAGTCATGCCTCAGAGGTGCTAATAGGCCTTTCCTTAGAGATGCTCAGAAACACTCTTGAGTAAGGCTCACAAGGGCACAAAAAATGCCTTGGGTAGAAAAGCCCCAAGTCAGCTGGGTGGTGTAGAAGTGCACTAAATATAAGAAATGTGCCCGCCTGCCCCTTGAGATCTGAGGCAGAGGTCCTTCTCCGGGAGCCCTCTGTGAGGGAAATCAGGAGGGCAGCTACCCGGAGACGGGCCTTTTTGTTGGCGGCAGCCCGACTGGAACACGCTCCCCAGGGAGGTTCGTCTGGCACCATCGCTTTATTCTTTTCGGTCTCAGGCAAAGACCTTTTTATTTTCCCAATATTTTGACAGTTAATTGGTTTTCTCTCATTATTTAACAAATGCAGTGTGTTGAGTGTTGTGTGTTGTATATGGTTGCTCTTTCTTTCTTTCTTTCTTTCTTTCTTTCTTTCTTTCTTTCTTTCTTTCTGTTGTTTGTAAACCATCCAGAGACTTTAGTATTGGATGGCATATAAAAACTTTAAATAAATAAAGTGAAATAACAGAACCACTGTAGTGTTTGCTTCTTCGAAGGCCTCTGAGTTGCAAAGTCCTGGACTTTAGCTTGATGGTCCTGGCTTGGCTGCACCTCCGCGGTCTGGAGGGCACAACTTACCCATCCTTGACACAGAGTGAGGGGACCTTTCTCTTACAGGTGTTGCTCAACAATGATACGCTAGTACCCCCCCCCAGAACCACCCCACCCCCAGGAGAAATGGAGGTAGGTGGGCAAGCTCTCATGGTGAGTCTCTCTGTCGGGGCTTCCCTGTGAGTGATGCATGCTTGCTCAGCAGGAAGCCACCAGGCAGGGGAGGTACAAACCTTGCCACTGTGCCCCGTGTGGGAAACCCCACCTGGGAAGGAGGGGCGCATGGGACCGCATGGCCGAAAGGCTGGATGTGACCAGCATCCCACAGAACGGGGTGCTTTTGCTGAGCGTGAAGGTCATGGCAATGTGTTGGATCCATATAGGTCAGGAAAAAGGTCCTGGTGTTGTTTGCGTATTTCAAGGATTTGTAGCTGACTCTTTGGCCAAAAGGCCCCCTGAGAATAGCTCATAATTATCAGCAGGCCCTAAGTGGAGGCACTCAATCGAGAAGACCCTGAAGCACAAGGAAATGTCAAAGGGCCAGGATGAGGAATTCTGCAGCCTTTTCACCACTGAAAAGACACCACAGCCTTTCAGCACCTTCTCCTCCTCCCAGGCTTCCTAACCCTTCGGCTTTAAGCAGGGCGTTCTGTTTTTAGTTCTTTGTACTGCTCTGGTTTTCCTTTTGGTCACCATGGGGTTTCCTTCCCTTTTAAACGTACAGAAATACTATAATTTTTATTATTCATTTCACTTCTGTACCATGCAATAGCTGAAACTATTTGGGAGGGGGAGATTTGCAACAGTGCACAAAACAGGATGTAAGAACACACCGTAGAAATTCCCCGAACACAAAAATCTAGTAACAGCTTTAAAAACAGATAATGCAGAGGAGACCTAGAATCACAGAATCACAGAATAGAAGAGCCCATGAAGGGGTCATGAAGGCCATTGAGGCCAATCCCCTGCTGTTGCAGGAGGTTGAAAACACCTGGAAACACCTGGAATGGGTGCTCTCCTCAAGCCGTTCAATATCCTTGGAAGTTTTTTAACTGGATTGGCACAGAGGGCTGTCCTGACCAGGCATTGCAAAGAGGACAAGGTTGGTCCCCGGCCAGCTTCACTGGGGAGCTCCTTCCACCGTGGGCCCTGCTGAGAAGGTGCTCTTGCTGCTACCTTCACACTGAGCCTCCTTTGGAATTGATCCAATATTGATTGCTGTGAACAGGTGAATTGCAGGTGGGGAGAAACGCTCCATGAAGTGTTGTTGCCCCAAGCCAGGATAGGGTAGTATATTATGCTGTTGTATTTTTTGGTTTTCGCCTTCATCTTCTACAGTGCTCAGAGATCTTTGGCTAATGGGCAGCATAGGACTGTCACGCTGACCCCAAAATGCTCACATGCTTTGCACGCAGGAGGATGCCGTTTCAGTCCCCAGCTTGCCCAGGTAACTCCAAGAAGGGCTCCTTCTGCAGCTGGACTGAATGCACACAGCCACACAGATTGTTTCATCTGGCCCAGCCCACGACATCCGTCTTGAGGTCAGCAAGGGCAAGAAGACAAGACCCGAGTGTCTCAGCGGACAGCCGAGGCAGCTCTTTAAACAGAATTGTGAAAGAAGGCCATTATGGCAGAACACAGCATCCAGACAAAGGGCACCTTTTTCTCCTCGTGGCTCGCTCAAAAGAAACCCAACGTGATCTCCTCCCCTGCATTTGCTTGTGTTGGACAGCCAAGGAAGAAAAGAGCAAACCTTCCACGAAATGGGAAAGCTTTTCTTGATATATCTTGCAGTTTATTTGTTTGCCTGTGCATTATTCAAATGAGACTCACAATATTGAGTGCAGAAAATTGGGCAATGGGGCAGGCAACCAGATATTGCAGTGAGGCACAGGCTGATTCAGGGTCCTCATCAGCCCTTGCTCCCTCCTTGATATTCCATTACATTCTCTGCTCCCCCTGGCTTTCCTTTTCTGTTCTCCTCCTCCACATGTGAGACTCTCCGCTTTCTGTGGCCACTGAGGAACCTTTCCTGAAATTCTTCGCTTCTGTATTCCCCTATTGCTTTATTCTAATATGCCTCTAGCATACCTTATGCCTGATCCCTCGCCCCTCCTCCAAACTCTGTATGTAACTGGTAGGTTACAAAAGCAGCTTGTACTGTATGCTTAAATAAACTGCAAATGTTCCTTTGACTGTACACCCCCAGTGGACTCCTGGTTTCTTCACTCCTGGCAATATCTAAGAATATATCTCCACAGGCAGGTAAGCCATTAGCATCTCTAAGGAATATGTGGGAAGCAAGACTTGCAACATGGATTTCTGATCAGACCGGGCATCCCATCTTAAATCTAAAGCTGTTCTTTAGCAGCTATATTGTGGCAAAGCTTTTGCTCATTTTGTGCTGCTACCAGCAAACCAAAACTTTCGTACCAGTCTGCTCCTTTAACGAATTGTGTCTTGCAAATAAAAGATGTGTCTGAGGATGAGGATATTTAAGACTATAATTCCATGATGTAATAAAAATAAAATTATTAAGTAATCGGAATGAACAGCTGCTCCGGCTACAAAACCAATATGCAGATCCTCCAGGAAACAGGAATTGAGTGAGGGCCAATTCAGGAAATTTATTGCTGCTTACCTGAGCAGGAAAATGCAAGTTGGGAAGCAGATGCCAACAGAAAAGGGAAAGAGGGGGACAAGTCCTTAAAGAGGCCCTTGCAGGGGGAAATAGGATCTTTGCTGAATAACGCTCACTTCAAGGCAAATGTAAAATAGTATCCTGACGTCACTGGATTTTCATGAGAAGTATAATGCCATTGTAAGAATGGTGTGGAGCAGCTCTTGCCATTCCGTTCCCAGAGGCTGATAGAAGCACAATGTCCCAGAAGGAAGTAGGTGCATTCTAGGAGGGCTGCCCTCATTTCTGGAGTCAGGGCTGGCCGAGACAGGAGACTGTCACTTTGGGTGGGAGATGCCAGACGGGGCATCAGCGTGCCCAGCCCTCCTCTCTCTGTGTCCCCAAAGGAAGGAAAACCAGAGCGCGTAAGCAGGTTCACGGGGGTCCACTCACGTCGGAATTTGGGCACGAGGTCTGAAGCCAGGAGCATTTGGAAGGACTGGACTTCTTGTGGTTAACTACACATACACACACGCGCCACTTGCGTGTGGAGTCACTGCCTGCCGTGCAAAGAACTGACTCATTGTCTATGGACAATAGGAGCATTGGCGTTCCAGCAGCCCGCAGAAATGAGAGATGGCAGTAAGGCTGGAGCCAGAGTAGCCCCGGGACCCGGGCGGCAGCAGGAGCACCAGGGCTGAGTGTGCAATGCGATGCCAGGATCCAGGCTGATGAGCTGGCTTCGGATGGTTGGAACAGCGCTGGGCTTCTTGTGTTTTTCAGCTTTGCTGAAGGCGGCGCCTGAGTTTTCAGGTGAGTTCAGCAGGAGGATGTGGGCGGCATTTTCCTCTTCTAGCTGCTGTCTCCTCCAAGGAGGTGGTTGCAGATGGAAGACAACTTTCACTAATTATACAGCAGATCTTAGCTCTCTTTCTTCCATACAGAGAAATGCGAGACTTTTTTTTTAAATGTCATTTTAAGGGGACAATGGCATATTTTGTGGTGTGTCTCTTCTGACCCATGAAACTAGACTTAAAACAGGAAATGGGAGCATAGGACCCTCCAGATGATGTTGGACTGCAGTTTCCATCAGTCCTAACCAGCATAGCTAATGGCAAAGAATGATGTGAGTTGTAGTCCAGGAACAACATTCCCCATCCTTAAAAAGCCTAGGTGAATCTGTACTGGTCCTGACTGGGAGAATGAGTCCAAAGCAGAAGTGACATGAATTTTGGAAGAAAATTCTTGAGCCCATGTTTCCAATGTCGAAATTGCTTGCAAAACATTTCAAATGCATCTGTCCTCCTAAGCTGATTTTGGTTTTCTCCCCAACTTTTGGTACACCCCATTATGAAAATTTGTGTTGGAACAATGACAGCCTTCCCCAACCTGGTGCCCTCTTGGATTTAATTCCCAACACTCCTGAGCATTGGCCATGCTGATCAGGGCTGGTGGGAATTGAAGTCCCAAACATCTGGAGACCTCAGAGTGGGACGGATGATCAAGGGGTTTTGAGTAAGAGTGTAGCATTCAGACCGCTCCTGCAAGTACCTGCAGGGATGTGCCAAAGGAAAAACACTCAGTGTAATATTCTAAAGTGCCCTCCATGGAATAAAAGCAAAAGCAATGAAGAAATACTAATTGCAAAGCTGTGTCTGTCAACTGCTCAATAAAAAATCAACTTGCATGCTTCTCACAAAGGATTGCTGTTATCCAACTCCCCTTGCTCCCAGTTATAGGAGATATCGGATTTAATGACTTTAAGGCAAGAAGTCACAACCATCCAGCGCAAGGTAACTGCCAGCAAAGCTGTGGACCCACTGTAGGTAGAACTGCTCCAGAACAGGTGGGGCCATCCTGGAATCGAGCAGAGCTCTGCTGTAGCTCAGGGGCCTTCTTCTCAGACCGGCCAGTTCTGCTGCATCACAAAAGCCTCGAGAGGCATCCTGGACCCACTACATCTCTTGATGGCAGCATGAGAATGCTGGAAATCAAAGATGGATCCCAGAAGCAGGAGGAGATCTTATGTATTATTTATTTATTTAAAACTCTTGCATGCCATCGCCACATGCCTTGGCGTCTTGGGATGGCTCACAATATATGCAATTAAAAACAATAAAATAATCTTTATAAATAACAAATTCAAAAAAAGATTACATAAATGGAAAAGCGAAAACAAAAAGAGTGACTGTTCAATGATAAAATATTAGTTTTTAAAATAGCGATTAAATAAAAGGTCTTAACATGGCGCCGATAAGAATATAAACTCTTTGAGATGAAGGCTGGTGGATGTCTAAATCCGCTTGTTCCGCAGGCGAACGGAGTAGCTTCGCTAGGCACTAATTCAGACAGGTGCAAAAGATAAGATGAGCAAATGCCCCCTTAACACTGTTGTCCTCTGAGACCCCTAAAGCCCTTTTGCTTCCCCACCCCAGGTTACCTACAGAAAATTTTGAAGAATCACACTGCCCATGCCTGCGATGGGGAGCAATTGACAATAATTTGCCCACACAAGACTTCCATTAGCATCCTTTCAGCCTTCTATGGACGCCGGGTGCCCAGCCAAAACCTCTGTCCAACTTCAGGGAACCTCTCTTTGGAGAACACAGACTGCATGTCTGCCACGGCTCATCAGGTAAGAGGTCCTCACGCTGAAGGCGTGGGAGGAGAAGGCGGGAAAGGAGCCCCTCAGCACCAATGGCAGGCTCCCTTCAGTTTGCCTTGGTATAATTTCAAATAAACCTGCCCCCAAAGCTTGAATCCCCATTTCCCCAAATAGCTTTATATTAGCAGCTCCCAAGTAATCACAGCAGTTAATAAGACTGGGATCCCTAACGTCGTGTTCACAAACCCTGCTTGGTGCCTGCCAGGCTCCCTGCCCAACCGGATGTGTATGTTAGGATTTTTGAAAAAGTTTACTGGGAGCCTGGTCTGCTGCAAAGGCCTCTTTACTTGAGCTCAGGACCCGTTTTTAGAGTTCATCCTGATATTTCCCTTCTACTTTGGCTCTTGGGCATGGGGTGTTCTGTTTGCCTTCTAGGAAGTGTGTGTTTGCTGACTGGCCATGCTGTTGGGGGCAGCTTTTTTACATCCACTCTCATTGGCTATGCCCATGAGTGCCCACGGCACTCTCACAAAATTCCAGATGTGCCCACCAACCCAAACACACCAGGATCCTTTTTTAATAAAAGGTCCTTGATCTACAGCTCTGAAATTGACATGCATGAAAAATACTTTCCCAGGGTGGAATTGGCAGAAAGAAAATTTTTGTGCTATCTGGCATCACAACCCTAAATCTGGGTTGATGTAATTCGCTGGCAGCACAGAGTAAGGCTGGGATTCTCTCATGCCTCCTGTTTCGCTCTGATGCCCCCCTCCATGGGGTGTTTGTGGTGAACATACTAAGCCTTTTTAGCACAGCTGGGTTTGGACAACATGAAAACTCACGAAAGCACAAACTTACTGTGTTGTCTGAACCCAGCCACCGCCTGCTTGCCCACCAGCACGCTCTGCCTGTCCAGAAAGCAAATAGTAGCGATGGTGAGACAGAGCAGAAAGAGTAAGAGCTGGTGCTGGTGCTGAGCAGGTAGAATGACCCACAGAGGGAGCCTGCATCCAGCGGCTGGGTGGCTTCTGAGGCTTGCCACACCACCTAGTGGACATCTGCAGTGATCGTCCAGGTTAACAGAAGTCTTTTATCAGGAGCAAGATTTCCCACCAGGCTGATGAGAGTCTTGAAGCTCAGGGACCCTCTTCAGCCCCTTTCCTCCGATGTCTGTCTCCCAGACTAAGGGACAAACCAGACATGACCATGATTTGCTTTTGCACTGATTTCGCATTCAATATGCGTGTGAAAATAAAATGCAAAATGCAGCCACAGGGCTTGGTGGCTCAGGGTTTGTGGCCCTGTAAGAAATGTGCTCCTCTCCATCTATTTGTGTCAGAAGGAAATCCCCCTTGGATCTGACCCGGCCTAATCTTGGAAGCTAAGCAGGATCTGGCCTGCTTGGATCTGGATGGGAGACTTGAGTCCTGTATTGAGCAAGGAGTTGGACCCGAAGGCCTTTTAGGTCACTTCCAACTGTGAACTAGAATGCCTTTTTGAGTGAGCTCAAACAATGCCTTGTGGTAAGGCATTCTTTGCTAAGGTGCTGGAACAGGATTGAGTACAGAAGAATTACAAAACTTTAATGTCAACTATGGAGAAATTGAAATTGTGAAAGATTTGGCATATGCTGGCTCAACCATCAACTCAAAGCAAGAGCGCAGCCAAGAAATTAGAAGACTGAGACTTGGTAGGGCAGCAATTGAAGAACAAAGAAAGTTCTTCCAGTGCAAGGACATTTCACTGGAGACCAAAACCAAAACCATCCACCCCATTGTATTTCCCATCACTATGTATGGGTGAGAAAGCGAAGAAAGTTGACAGGAAGAAAACTGATGAATATTGTCCTGGAGAACTTTGCAAATAACCTCAACTGACAGAAAGATGAACAAGTGATTCCTACATCAAATCAAGCCAGAATTTGCCCTGGAGGCAAAAATAATGAAACGGAAGCTATTGCACTTCAGGAATATTATGATTCAGCAAGACTTTCAGGAGAAAACAATAACAGAAGGAGAGTCAAAGGCTAAAGGAGAAGCGGAAGACCAAGTATGGGATTGATTAATTCCACAAAGGAATTGAGTTTGTAAGAGAAGAGTAGGGCTGTCTCGGACAGGGTATTTTGGAGGGCTTTCAGTCATAGAGTCACTGTAAAGCAGAAATGACTTGATGATATGTAAAAACAATAGCAAAATAAATTATAGCAATAATAAATAGATAGATAGATAGATAGATAGATAGATAGATAGATAGGCGTAGGTTAAAGGAGGGTGAAGCACATGCTCATCCTGGGAGTTTATTTGCATTACTTAGCCCTTTCTCATAAAACTCTACTGCTAGGTGTCCTCAACTTTTCTTTGTTAAAGGAGAGAAAGAGACAGAGGGAGAACCCTGATTACTCCTATTGTTAAACAGCTGGAAATCAGAGACTTACCTGTGCTTTTGCAGGTCAGCTGGACACTTGCCATATCATTTGCCCATTGCTGCTCTAAGGACTTTGGTAGATACTCCCATTTTTTGGAGGGCTTCATTTTTTAAAGTAAAAGTATTATAATACTCTAGTTGTGCTTTTATCTAGGCACAGTTTTTGGTATTTCTAATAAGAGGCTTAATATTGGCTGTAATGTAATAGTAACCATCATCATCTATTTGAAGCTTCTGTATGGTCTGAAGCATCTGGTCCTGCCTGATCTTGGAAGCTAAGCAGGGTCAGGCCTGGTTGAAATCTGGATGGATGACTTAAAATGCTGTGAACCTCCCAGAGAGCTTGGAGTGTGGGCGGTATAGAAATGTAATAAATAATAATAATTACTTAACATATGCCCTGTTCCTACAGAAAATGATGGATGAGTGTCAGGACCAGCGATGGTGTCACTTCTCTGTCCACAGCCGGGTGTTTGGGCCTGATCCATGTCCAGGCACACATAAGTATTTGGTGGCTTCATACAAATGTCGACCAGGTGAGCGAGCTCAGCAGATGTTCCTTTAACCGGCTCATGTTGCGACTCTTAGGTCAGTCTGGAGGGCAGCAGCTCAGTGGCTGAGCCCTTGCTTGGCGTGGCTGTAAGTCCCAGTTCATTCCCCGACATCTCCAGGCAGGGCCAGGAGACAAGCTCTCCTGCCTGAAAACCAAGAATGCTGCCACTGCTGCCAGTCAGTGTTGGCAACACTGGGCTACATGGATCCTGGACTGGACTGGTGTCACTCAGCTTCCTATGTTCCTCAACTTGGTGCCTTCAGACGTTTTGGACTTCAGCCCCCATCAGCCCCAGTTAACATAGCCAGTGGTCAGGAAGGGTGAGAATTGTAGTCTAAACCACCTGGGATATCTGTTCGAGAGAGGTTGTGTTACATCCTGGGTTGGGGGCTCAGTCCCAGCTCCTGTTCTCTTCCTAATTCTTATTACAGCCTTGACTGAGGACTCACAGGACAAAGTGCCAGGATTTTATTTTCATTTTTATTTGCCTTAGGCTTTCCCCATCAACTTAGCTGCAAAAGTAGCAACAGCTGGGCTGGAGTGACTGCATTTTCAAATAATACCATATTGGTGTGAGCAGTCCCTGTTGCAATGCAACTCTCTGTGCCTTGTCCTTGCGGGGATGAGGCTGCGGGACTGCATTGCAGAATTCGTTGCTGGACCACTGGTGTCCAGGAGAAGAGGATGCAGAGCCACTAGCTTAGAGGAATGCATTTGCTGGTTGTGTTCCCTCTTCCAGCCAACCATCGCCTCAAGACTGTGTGTGAAAATGACAAACTGAGGCTGCAGTGCCGAAACAAGTCTGTCCTGGCCATTTACTCGGCGATTTATGGGAGACCTTTGCGGGGGAAGCCAGAATGCAATTCTGTGAATGGGACAGGACCAGACATAGGTAGGTGGGAGATGGTGAAGAGGGATGGCCCATCCTCAGCAACATCCCTCCCGTCCCACTGCATGGGGAGGGGCCACAGCTCAGTGGTGCCAGAAGGCAGGCCTGGAAGAACTTCTGCTAGAAACCTCAAGGGGTCCCAGTATTGTCAGGAGTGCTCCCAATCACTGCTGACAGTTCGGGGCTAGGTGTGATACGGTTTGAGGCAGCTCCTGCTCTTCCTATTCTGTTTCTCCCTTACCTGCTTGTCCGTTGCACTGACTGGATACCTGGAGGGCAAACATGGCATCGGGCAGGTGCATTAGACCCACTACCGAAGCTGAAGGAGCTGAAGGAGCTGGTGGGCAGGGCCAAGGGTTCAGATAGTTGGGTGTCTGCCAAGGCCCACATCCTCGCAGGAGTCAGCATCCAGGGTGTGGGCAGCTGACTTGCAGATAGGGGCACCAAGACCTGGGCAACCGGGTGGAATCAGGCACAAGGGTCAGTCCAAGAGCACAATCACACAGTCCAAAGGTCAGAGTTGGCGGATTGAAACACTAGACAAAGCCCATTCAGGAAGAAAGCGTGGTCGGACAATCCAGGCCTCTGGAAACCGAGAAGACAAGCCAAAGGGAGCAGGTGCCTTGAGGGCTGGAGCAAGGCAGGAGCAAGATCACAGACAGGGCAGGAGAAGAGGCAGAGTCCCAGGAGCAAAGTCCAAGCGTCCACAAACCAGGAAATCTTCAGCAACTCAGGAAGCCTTTGTTGCCAAGGCAGCTTCTGGGGGAAAGCGCCAGTTCTTATATAGCTCTTCCCCAGGGCTCCCAGGTGGAGCTCATGAGAGCCCCAGCTGCAGTCCCTTCCCATGGTGGCGCCTCCGCCACTTTGCTGGGGCCTGACCGCATGGCTTGCCTTGCAGAGTGCGTGGCCCCCGACGCCCTGCGGAGGGTCTACCGGAGGTGTCACAGGAAGCAGAGCTGCACCGTGGCCGCAAATCAGGCCACCTTCGGGGACCCCTGCATCCCCGGGGTGAAGAAGCAGCTGAGAGTCTCCTATACTTGTGGTGAGTGACCTCGTGGCGGAGCGTGGCCGGTTTTACTCTAAATGAAGGCAAGAAGCACGGGACAAAAGAGAGCAGGCAAACCGCCTGGGCAACGGTTAGCCAGGGCACGTTCGCAGCGTCAAAATGAAGGAATCACCTCACGTGATTCATAGCAGCCTCGTAATCCTAGGAAGGCGCTTGTCCAAAGAAAAGCAGCAATTTCCACCTTCCTCCTAAGCAAACTTCCATTTATTTTTCCCTTTTCAGTGCCAAGGCAGTTGCTGGAAGAGGTGAGCCAGGACTCCCAAGAAGATCCCTTCTCAGTCTCTGACTATACACATGGTAAATGCTCTGTCTTTCTCTTCTTTGGAGGTAGGTGTATCGACTCAAGGTAGATGCATCCATACCTGGGTGTAGATTTATTTAGTAGAATCCCCCCACATATACGCATCCCTTTCCTCATATAAGGTGGGTGGCCATGCAGGAATCCTTTCTTCTAGTCACAGAGTTGAGTGGGAAGTGCTGAGAGGAAATGAGGAGGAAACTCTCTGGAAAAGGGTGACTGTTAGGTACGGAAGGGCTAGAGGACACACTCCACCAGTGGAAGCAGTGGAACTCCTGAACCACTTGGAGTTACTTGAGGATGAGACCAGAGGGCAGCCTGCTGTGGAAGAAGTGCAAGGCATCCCGTGCAACACTGAGCAAGAGGCTAAAGGTCAACCAGGTGGTGGCAATGGTAGGAAGGCTTGCAAGAACAAGAAGAGAAGAGCGTTAGTTGCGGGAGACTCTCTGTTGCATGGGATGGAAACATGTGTACGGCAGAATGACCTGTGGCCTTATGGGAGTATTGCATCCCGTTCTGGGTACCACAGTTTGAGAAAGATGGAGACCAGCTGGAAAGGGTTCAGAGGAGGGCAACAGGGATGATCCAGGGCCTGCAAACAAAGCCCTGTGAGGAGAGATGGGAAGAAATGGACATGTTTAGCCTCAAGAAGAGAAGACTGAGGGGAGATATGATCATATTCTGCAAGTACTTGCAAGGCTGTCACAAAGAGGAAGGATCGGATTTCTTCTCAATCATCCCAAGGTGCAGAGCATGGAATAAGGGGCTCAACGGAGGGCAGTAGAGACATGCAAAAAGAAGCTGGACAGCCCTCTGAGAGGGATGGTGTAACGTGGTGTCCTGCAACAGCAGGGGGTTGGGCTCAATGGCCTTCATGGCCCCTTCCAACTCTGCTCTTCTGTGATTCTGAGTATGACAACAGAACCAATGGCCTAGGGAGGTCATGGTTTCTCCTGCACTAGAGACATTCAAGATGCGGCTGGAGAGCCGTCTGAGACGGATGCTTTAACCAGGAGTCCTTCACTGAGCGGTGGTTGGGCCTGGCCTCTTCCAACTCTACTATTCTATGATTCCGCGACTGATCCACACTGTGGTTAAAAGGGAAATAAAGAATGAGCCTCTTATTAAAGAAGCAAAAAAATAAAAAATCAAGCGTCCAAGCAGCCCTTGCAGCTGACTGTCACTGGTTGGATGTGCCCGGCCATGAGTGTGAGCCCGGTTTGCTTCCTGCCACTTTTTCCCCTTTTAACCTTTATTTCTATTTTTGGAGACGATGCTCTACAGTTCAGTAGTTTCTGTGATCTCTCTTTTGGCAGAACGTGACAGCCCTTCCAAAGAGTTTAAGTGGCACATCAGGGGGCTGTTGGTGGTTGATAACCTCTTAAATTGTTTGCTTATTTGTGCTCACAGTGTGTGCAAATATTTTGGTACATTAAAAAATAATTTAACTACACTTTCACAACGGCAGAGGTGCACAGTTCCCTGAGTGCAAAACTGGGAAGCCTCAGCTGGGCAATGTCAGGGGAAACCCAGCCTTGACATTGACCCAGAGAAGGTTCCAAATGGGGGTTCTTTCCTTTGCATGCCATGGGTCTACCTAGGCCAGTGTTGTTGACACGGACTGGCAGTAGTAGGCTCTCCAGGGGTTTCAGCACATTCCCGGCTGGACCCACCAGTGCTGGCTTCAGGCCAGGACCCTCCTTCAGCGAATCTACCTGCTCTTGCTCCCCCTCCTCTTTCTCATCCTCACGACCTGTATCTTGCTGGACAGAGACAGGTGGGGGCAAGGAGGCTGCTGCTCCGCCTTCTGCCCAGGTTTGTTACCTGGGGCACAGCCACTGCTAGGTGAATGGAAGGGTTGCATGGCAAAGAGGAGGAGCAATTCCAGGGGGCATCTGCCAGTGGTCCCTCACCAGGTGCACAACCACGTGCAGGGCTTGGCACCTGGAGATGCCTGATGTAGGTTGGCCTGGGGCCTTGTGCGTGTGAAGCAGGGGCTGCCCCTCAGCTGGTCCAGCTCAGTCAGGCTGCCCTTAGACTCACTGCCCTCATTTTCCAGACCCCTTAGTAAGACCCTGATATCCGCTTGTTTGCTGCAGGTGGCTGGTACACTGGGCCCAGACTGGCCAGGCTCCGGAAAAATCTGATGATATTTACTAGCTCCCTGGAAACTTTTGCCCATGTCTGGGGTACGTGCAATTTCCCTGGCTGCGGAAGGAGGAAAGTGGCGAGCAGCTGAGAGTGACAGAGTCCCTCGGAGCCCAGGCAGATGGGACATTGCAATCCCTTGATGTTCGCCCGAAGGCTGCTGTGCGGAGGCTCTGGTTTTGCTCAGGGCAGCTGCGCTGGGGTGGCTGTTTCACCTTCCCTTCACACATATTGCTCTGCAGATACGATGCAGCAATTAGTGCAAGAAACAGGGAGAGAAATCCAGGTTCCTTGCAGGAGGAAAAAAGAGGGCTATAAATGCAACAGAATCATAAAGAGCCTGGCCTTTTCCTCCCATGCAGATTCTGAGTGGGAGAAGAGGAAGGGAGAAGTCACTGAATTTGTGCTGTTCCTCCGATTAAAGCAGGAGTCTCCCACAGTTGCTTCAAGTAAAGCAGAACCCAGTGGCTGATTTCCTGGGCCAGACTGGTTCCGGCCCTTCATTTGGACGTTCCTTTATTCTTGCATTGTTCTAGAGCAGCTTCCCCCAAGCTGGGGCCCTCCCCATGTGTTGGAGTGCAACTCCCACCATCCAGTCAGCTTATTATGTGCACAATTTGTCACAGGTCCAGCTGGGTGAGTCTGATGGGAGTTGTAGTCCAAGACATCAAGAGGGCATCACATTGGGGAAGGCTGCGTGGGAGCTGCAAAGAATGGGGTGAGAGCTAAAGAGCTGAATGAACCCGGGAAGCGTCTTTGTCCCTTCCCTTTGAAAGGATTCTGGGCACACTGTCCATGTCCAGGGGTCGTTTTCTTGAAGGGGGGATCAGCTCTCCCTGTATGCAGCAAGTGACACAGCTAAGAAGCCATTCTGCCCCTGAGGCCATAGAGAACAGGGCCCTGCGTTATCTGGAGCTGAAAAGCAATCCAAACACAATCTGAGATGTAGAACACTTGTATCAAAGAACTGTATACATTTGTACATTATATATGCATAGTTTTGATTCTTGAGCAGGAGCAAGATAACACGGTATGCTCTGGCCTCTCCTGCTTTGGAGATTTGCGCAGGCATGGCTTGCACAATCTTAATGCCAGTCTTAAGGGCTAGAAACTTGCCTGATTTCATCTCCCCTCCAAAGCACGTTCCTATTCTCACAAGGCTTACTTCTGAACAAACTACCAATTTATGCAATGAATGTGTGTCTCCTGCAGTCACTAGTATGCAAAGTCTAGCAATTTGCTAACATTATGCTTGACTGGCAACATGCTCAGGAGACAGAGAGACTTTGCAATGGAAAATGTTTGCCATGGGTTTGGCACCATCTGGCTCAGGGGCTCATCAGTCAAGTTATTATTTTTTAGACACTTGGATGAGAAATTAATTGTCTGGCTTTGCCTTTTTGTAAAAGCCTTGTAATTATTTGTAGATTTGCATACATAGATATAAATCAACACATGCTGTTTTTATGCAGATCTGTGCCTTATGAATTTAGGGTGCCTAGCAGTGTTCTTTCAATTGGCTTGGCTTGCATTCTCTCTGCAGGAGTTTGGGGGCGGTGTGTGTGTGTCTGTGCACGCACACGCACGTGTTCTGAGACCATTGTCTCTTTTCAGGTTTTCCTGAGAAACTGGGCTTTTATTTTCTGTGCGGGGTCTCAGGAGGGCTGGTGCTTCTCCTCCTTTTCTTTGTCCCCAAGACAACCTTCTTGCAAGACTTCAAGGAAACCTTCAAGCCTGCAGAGAAGAGTGACAGCCTGGAGCTGGAGACGACCAAGCTGCAGGGTGAGCAAGATGAGAACCAGGATGACAGCTCCTCCGACTCCTCCTTCCACCGCCTGTCCCACACCTACCGTAACTCCAACAACATCTTCGGGCCAGAGCTGACGGCCGCCTTCGAAGGAGCAGACCAACGAGGCCATGAGGGAGACGAGATCTGGATACCCAAGGAGTCCAGCCCGTATGCCATCCACAAGATTAAGTCTGCCACCAAATGAGATGGACCGGCTTTGGGAACGGGGTCTGTGGTACAAACACCTCCGGGGGGCTCTTTTCAGGGGACGTGGCTCCTCAGCAGGTGCCCAAGGAAGCCCACTGCGGCACTGTCCGGCTGAGGGCCAAATTCAGTTTTGGAGCAGCTCTTGGCAGGCGCATTCTGGTGGTGCTGGAATCTGTAGGCAACAGTGACAGAGCCAGAGGCCAAGCGGGCTGGCCCCCAGTTCCCTGGACATCAGCACAGCGGTGTGGTTCAAATGCGAAATCCCACTGCCCTTGCACACGTCTACCGAGCTCAGGGGCACCGTATGCCCAAACAAGGCACGTAAATGGGAGCTGTTGCATCCCTTGCGCCCCATGTTCACCTACATGGCGATCTGCCATTGAGCTCGATCACTGGGGAGGGGAGGAACCTGGGGCCCAGAGAGGAATCAGCCTGCCCCTGGCTCCCCCTCCCCCCAACGCCTCCTTTCTCGCCCCTCGAAGACACATTTGAAAACTTGGGGGAAACCGCTGGCTGCGCTCTTTTTGTGCTGGCAGCAGGCAGAGTTCCACCTCTGAGATTATGGGGTTGTGGGAATCGCACTCTGAGCAATCCCGTGTGCCCTCTGCCCTGCCCTGGACCATGTCGGGCGGCCATGCATGGTGCCCTGAGGCTTTTGCTCCCCGACAAAAGGAGCAGCATTTCAGCCCTTTGAAATTATTATTATTAGAACATTTCTATGCCACAATGTGGGGGAAATGCCACAAAAGGTAGGTAATGGTCAGCGGCGGGCAAAAGGTGGCCCCAGAAGGCCGGAGGAGGATCCCAGGAGAGGTCGATCCCAGGAGATGGCTCCTTGCCATATTACCTCCCTGACGTCAAAGTGTTATTAAACACCCTTCCACCTGTGGAGTGCGCCAGAGGCCCACCTTGATGGCGCCATGGCGGGCCACTGCAAAGGGGATCTGATCTCCTGGAATGCTCCTGTCCCCCGTGCCAACACCAAATTCCTTACATTCGTGCATCACCGTGTGGAACAGAATGCCTTTTTAAAAGAAAACAAAGAAAAACCCAAGGCATGCCGTCACTTGTTGTATCGCATCGGAATCTTCCTTGTTTCTGCCACAGGCTCTGTTCTAAAATGCATTTAAGGTGCTTCAGAAATGAGTTTGGCTAGAGCCCACAGTGGGGTGAAAAATAATTACTGTGGGCCTGTTCTTGTTGGTCAAGCATATATATTTGCCTTCCCCAATCTGGCTTCCTCCAGAAATTTGGACAACAGCTCTCATCATCACCACATAGCAGCAATGCTGGCTGGAGTGATGGGCATTATAGTCTAGCAAATCTGGGGGCTGCCAGGTTGTGAAAGGCACAAGTATCATTAGTCTTGCTTTCTTCTTAAAATATAAATAAATGACAAGCATCCTTGGAGTCTTGTCAACCACAAAACTTTCCCCATCTGCTCTCAAAATCTCCTCTCTCCATGATGCTTTTCAACTCAGAAAAGGTGTTCTTCCCTACAGGAAGAGCAGCAGCTGAGCCAACACGTAGCAGGAAGGCAAAATGTTCTCTCAGTGTTCCTCACGCTTGCCCTGAGCTTGTCTCATTTAGAGAAGATTACAGGGAGGCATGGCAGGCAGAAGAAGATGGAATGGGCTTGTTCTCTCTTGGAACCAGCAGCTGAAAATGGCAGGAAAGCAGATTTAGTTAAACATCAGGAGAACAAAATGTCCAAGTGGCTCAGCGGTGGACTTGGGCAGCAGAGCTGGAGAGGCTGGTCCCTTCTAACTCTTACCGTTCTCTGGTTTAAAATACTACTAACATGATTGCTGCCAACTACTACTAAGCTTAACGGGTGAATAGACATGTCCAGCACATTCCAGGACCAGTTTTATGACTCGACCGACAGTGTGTCTAGCTCAGGACTGAAGAGAAGGGCCCTGTATGTGGGCCAATTTCCAGTGGACCAGATTTCATCATTTGGTGCTGGGTTTCTTGGGAGGATTCGATGGGCCAACTTTTGTCTAACCTAGCAAGGCATTTTGAAGGCTCTCGGGCAGCCTTCCCCACCTGATCTTTTCCAGCTGTTTGGATTTCAGCTTCTGCTTTTTCCCAGCCAGCATAGCAATCACTGGAAATAATGGGAGTTGAACTCCAACACACCTGGAAAGTATCGGGTTGGGTTTTTTTAAACGCGAGAGTATGCCTTCGAAATGGCTTAATACAGCATTGCTTACTTACGCTGCTCTTGCTAAAAGTGTTCTCAGTCAGTGCTCCTGTCTTTGTGTTAAGGGAAGGTATGCAAGAGGTTTATGGCTCAAAGGGGCAGAACCCACTCCAGCTCAGTGGGTCAATGCTTGCTTTGCCTGAAGAATGCCCCAGAACTGCCCGCTGTATACCTACACAAACTGGATGTATATCACATCTTTGCTAGACTAGCCTGGTGTTGTGCTTTGCAATCCTTTATCTAAAGAGCTGTCAGGACAAGGCTCTATCTGAGTGTGTCCCTGCCTGGTGGGCTGCCCACACCAAGCGTGGCTTCAAGTTTATAAAAATTGTCAGGGAGAACAGGACCCTTGCTGTTGCCCACTGAGGATTAGCACCTCCAGAGCTGACAGAGGGGGCACACTGGCTTCATAAGCAATCTTTCTCACTCTGGCAAGATGTGTCTCTTGCAATTTAAATGATCATTATCATCTCTGCATTTGCATGCATGTGTATAATTTGTTTTGGCTTCCTAAGTGGCACTCCTAGTTCTGACTCACAAACATTGCAGTGTAAATGCAACCTCCAGGCTCCCAGGCAGAGAGAGATTCTGGTTTAAAAAAGCAGGGAAAGGTTTGAAGGAAGGTCTGTCTGATTTCAATAGGTAATCTTCCCCCACTGTAAATATTAATGTGGAAAATTTCTAATGTTATGTTATTCCAGCCACATCTTTGTAACCTCTGCATGATGATTGTGCAAAAAAGATGCAAGTTTTGAGAAAATGGGGAGGGGGGTAAGGATGCTGCCTTAGGTAGATCAATTGTTCTTCTGCCAGCATTTTAAACCTCATTTTTCAGATAGGCTTGTGATTAAAATGTGGCAGACCCTGCTTCCTTCTCTGGATCTATCTAACAGGAGAGCATGCAAAGAGCTTTAAAGAAAAGCTGAAAATAAAACATAGTGCAAAATGTAAAGTTGGCCACATATTTTGAAAAATAAGTAACTTTTATCTTGCAGATGAATTCCAAATAAAGTTAATATTTGTGGTTTAAACATCTTAGGTTAGATCAAGAGTTCTTCACATATAGAAATCAATGGAACTTAAGGACTGGTTTGCATGTCACAAGAGCCTGTGGATCATTCCACCCAAGGACTGTACACCTATTGCTTTTCTGCTTGCAGTTAACAACCTCTGACCCCATTTGTAGGTTGTTAATGTGACTTCTGAACCTGGCTACTCTAGGCTGTTTGGTGTTAAACAACCCAGAATTAACCTGTGATTTGTTGCTGGGTGAACTCTGGGTTGTTTGACCTCTAAATAATCCAAAGCAACCAGGTTTGGACATCAGGCTAACAACCTACAAACAGGGTGACTGTAGGTTAACTGAATGCACAAGCCACGTACATGTCAGAGAGAGCTTGCTCGCCCCACTAGATTTCAAACCAAGCCCAAATTAATTCAGAGTATCTTAATTCTCACTGATTGCAATCTGGATCCACCTGCATAATTTTAAGTTTACGTATGCTACAAGTTTTCCTGTGCAAGAACCTCTAAAATGGCATTGGAAAAACTTGCAGAAATCTGCTCCTGTTCATTATGGCTGCATTAAGCCATCTCTATTTTTAGAAAGGCCCCTCATTCTAAATGCAGTGGCATCCATCACTGGAAATGATGAGGAAAACAGAGCAAGTACACATTCAAATATTTCCAACCAAATGGAGCATTTGCTGGCTTTCCCACCTCCACTGCCATTCATTTCCATTCTTCCTAAGAGGCGACTCGGTTTTTCACCTCTCCAATTTTTCTATTAATATCTTTTTCCTGGTTGCCATTAATAGTTCTGTCAAGTGGTCCTACAGTTCCTTTCAACATACATCTCTTTGCTTGAACAATCATGTTCCAAGAGAACTGAAGCAATTTCTTTGCAAATGATGCTTCTTTCTTGTGTGTTCTAAAGCAACCGAAATGGCAGTGCCAAAAGGAGGCACAACAGCCTTTGGACCCTCTGGATCATGTCCATCTCTCTTCTCTGAGTGATTTATGTCCTAGAGTAGCACTACTTTATGTGTGATTCCAAGATACCTTCCAGGTGACATTTTTCTTGGTACACAACAAAGCTCTCAAGACTGCAATTTAAAGCAGAAAGCCAAAGCTTAACCCATCCCCCCTGCACTGTTTGCCAGCCAGTTGGAACCATGTCTTTTCAGCAAAAAAATGCAGCAACAGTGGGGATTTTGGGTAGCGAAGTAGCATGAGGGTAAGAGGCCGAGAACCCCGTCACCCTGTGCCCGCCCCGTGCTCCCTGTCGTGCCTGCTGTGACGTCACCAACCTCGCCTCAGAACGAGGAGTGTGTGTTTTCTTTGATTTCCCTTGTATGCATCCGTGTACATTGCCAATTAATGCATCAATTAATCTTCTCAAATGCACATTGGGTGGAAACCTTAGAATGAGGCGGGCAATCCACCAAAGCAACGGAATGCAGGAGAACCGTGAATAAAGAACCCAAAACAACCTCCATGTTCAAGCATCTGATCTGCCTGAAAATCGTGCAGCACTGCGATCTGCTCTGAGTGTAACAATAGCACTTCCCCCTGCCTGCCCGCCCCCTTCCCATGTACACAGACTTCAGCACGCTGAGGAAGCCATTGTTTTTTTTAAAGACATTTAGATGTATTACCAAGCTTGCAAGGAGTTAAAAAGTACAACATTCAGAAATATAAAAAAGTCTCTTGATGCATTTCCAGATACTGTACAGTGGCAAGAATTGGAATTCAAAAGGGGGTGTTGTGCACTCCCAGTCGCAAACTTGAACCAACAACACACAGAAGAGTCCCCGCAAAAGCTTCCATCTTTCTTGTGACCAGCTCACAATAAGACAGACTAATGCAAATACAGAGATAGCTAGGTTGAGGGTGCTTCCAGATGAGGTTGTGCGATTCCCCTGCTCCATTCACCGGCGGAGAGCGGCTGCTGTCCTCTTCCAGCGACAGCCCTCCCATGACTTCTTCTTCTTCTTTCCCTCCCTGCTCCTTTCCTTACTAGCATGGAACATCAGTCAGGGAAGGAAAGCGGGACCTGGGGCACAACATCTTCTGACTGGAAGTGCTAGGAGCACTGTCTGGAAGCACCCTAAGGACAGGTAGGAAATTTAGGTTACCTGGCTCTATCGAATGCCTTGGGAGAAAAAGCTCTGTCTAAATCCACTTAGGTGTAGAGCAAGGAAAATGGATTCCCAAGAAATGCAGACTTACCCAAAATGGAGTAGCAGTAGTTACTCCATCAGTGTGAAAAAGGAAAAAGAACAATAACATGGTTAAAGAGGCAGGGGAAGACCCAGGCATTCTCTCGCAAAGTGAGGATTTTGGTTTTTTTAAGGACATGGTGTAAGGATTCGTGATTGTTTGCTATTTTTCCTGCAATCCTAAGCAGAGTTATTCAGAAGCAGACCGAGCCGAGTTCAGTAAGATGGTCACCTTCGTAATCATGCCTAGGATGGCAGCCTAAAAAAAAATTCTGCTATAGAGGAAATAAAAACTGTGGGGAGGCCCGAGGCAGCTCTCTGAAGGCGAACGTGTATGCAAATCTCTTGCTGGCAGGAGTTTGGCAGCCTAAACTTTGCAGCCCAGTCAAGTGCAGGCTCTGCTACAGCCAACTGCACAGTTTCGCTGCCTCATTCTTCATTTTTTCCCTGAGCAGTCCTATGCAACAAGGTGTGATGGCATTTCCATCGTCTGCCTGGCTACGCACGCACAAGATGGAGGCTCCCCTCTGAGATGCCTCGTTCGACGTCCACCCTGCCCTCTGCTTTGCTTTGCTCCTCCTTACATCCCTGCTGTACATGTGCGGTCAAAATACATTCATCGGATGAGTGAAAGTGCTTTTCAAAGCCCTTCATGGGGAAATCCAGATAAATTGGCTGAAGGATGAGGACTGTCCCTGCCTCAGGATGCTGCCACCTTCAGTGATGATTCCGCTATCGGAAAGACACTGGAGGATTTTAAAGTACATTCGGACTGGTCGGCAATTTTGTTTGACTGGGAGAAAGAAGATCTCTCACATTCATTTCGTTGGCCCGGTCATGAGCGAACGATACATTCACATTTCTGCAGCAATGACCAGCGGTGCCAATTTGCTGCGCAACCCATAAATGTTCTCTCTTTGGAACTGTTACTGTAGGTACAGGTTCCATCTTGCTACTTGGGTTAATGCTAGATGGACAAACATAATATAAGGGGTGGTGACAGGCGGAGGGCCGAAAGACTAGCCTCAGCCAGCCTGGATTATCAGCCAGAAACACTGTGGGAAAGAAAATCCTCTTTAAAGCCAAGGTCACATGTACACCCCCAGCCTCAGATAGGAAAGTGGCCCTGGAGCTGAGCTGTTGTTTCTCTACCCTGTCAAGTGCAAATAGATGCTCAGGGAGAAAACCCCGAACCGAGAGGGTGCCATCCCTAAAGCTGAAATAAAAACCCACACACAGTTTCAGAAGCTTCCAGTATTTGAAAGACAGGTTTTGAAGGCTGGAAAGAAGGGTCAGAGCTGGCCTTGAGGAATACATTAAAAACATGCACACAGACCCTAGTGCTCATTCCTATACATGATGCGAATAGTGTAAACCTATACATAGCAACTCGGAAATAAGTCCCACTGAGTTCATCAAGGCTTCCTCCTAGTTACGTGGGTCTAGGATTATTGCCTAAGTCCTCCTAGAGACTTCAAAAGTCTGCCATGTGAAGCACTCACTTCCCAAACCCAACAGTCTCTTCAATCAACAGCCCACCTTGTCTAAATCCAACAGCTTCCAGGATCGGGGTGGGGAGGTGAGCACAGAACATTCAAGTGTTTCCCAGCGCAGGTCAATGCAGAAGAGGTCCAGCCACTCTGATCCATCGCATGCTTGGATGGTACAGCACCAGAGCCCTTGCTAAGGGAAACCACCGGTAGGGTGGATTCTGCTCCGGGGGCGGGGGGGCAAGACAGGAAAGCTGGCAGTTCATTTGGGTATCTGCTCCTGGCGTTGCACCACCCGCTCTAAGAAATTCTTAAGAAATGCAGTGTTCCTATGGAACACTGGCTGCAGGTTTCTGAGCACCCCTGAAGCCCCCATGGACTTTCTGCTCCAGGCAGCTCACCTTCTCACCGCCAATGTCCCTTGCTCGCCTGACAGGCCGAGGGCCAGGAGGCAAGCCGGCAGGAGCACCTCCCAGTACCCAACTACTGCTGCTGTCTGGAGCCCGGCAAGAGGTGAGCAAGCCGGCAGGTTCCCACGGTGAACCCTCCAGGCCCGCTTGCCAGGGGGCTCGTGCAGAGATGCTGGCCCCTGAGCAGGTGCTTCCCATTGGAGCCAGCCCTCTTCTTCTTCAGGCGGACACTCCCTGGCACTCCAGCACATCCCTGAGTTTTGCCCGGGGCAGGAATTTCTGAAATCAGATCAGAGAGCAAACAGCACAGCTTCCCCCACTGCTGGCGTGCCCTTCCCCATCTCCAAGAGAGAGCAAGACCTGCTCTGCTGGAGGAGCGCTCAGCCCTTCTCTCCCCACCCCAAGCAGGAGAGACAGAGCCAAGAAAGAAGGAAGGACATGCTGCCTTTCCTTTCTACCCTGACTGGAAACTATTCATCTAGCCTGTGGCAACAGGCTCCAACTCTTACTCCTGAGGTGCTGTTGGGCTGGTCCCCACATGGCTGCACAGAGGGAAGCGGCCTTCAGGGAGAGGGCTGAAGAAGGGGTGATGCCACGGGATGGTACCTCGGCCCTGAAAGACAATCCTCTGTTCCAGGTTTCGCTCATGTGCAGGTGGGTCTTGGAGCCGAGGAGCAAGAGCCAGGGAGTTGTAAGCAGAAACGATGGGAATGGAGCACAGGTGGATTACCCATAATCCCCACAGACTAAACATGTACGGAGGCAGTATTCCCTCTTTTACAGAGGGCAGTTCTCTGGGAGAAGTGCTGTCCTTTCCAATTCCAGTTTAAAGATAAGAACTTTTGCATCCAGGTGGAGGTGGCTGAACACCCCAGGTGCAACAACATGGAGGAGGAGCAACTCTAGGTGGATTTAGTCCATGGTCCCCTACTGGAGTGTGTACCCTTGTCTAACCATCCCTATCCTTGCTATTGGCCATGGTTTGCCACCCGCCAGATCCATCCTGATCCAACGTCGGTGGTGGTAGAAAAGCTAGCCATTTGGTGGGACCCACAGCAAGATGGCTCTCTTCCACCAACCCCATTTCGTAGCCTCACTAGCAGGAACAGCAGCAGGAGCTAAACTAAAAAGGAGGGTGGGAAATCTTATGATCAATGAAGCATGGACATTTTTATGATATATTTTCCCTTAACATCTGAGCTGGGACATTAATTACAGCCCTAATTGTGCAAATCCATGGCAACGGATGGAGGAACATGTAATTAAAGCCAAGAAAGCAGCAGCCAAAGTCAAGTGCACTTCAAAGCGGATTCTGGTTCATCTGAGCAGAAGGGGCAGGTAACACATCCCAGGAGACAAAAGAGTATTAATAGGAAGGCACCCAGCTGTTCCACGGGGCGACACTGTGTCAAAGTGCGGCACATGGGAAACTGGGACACACTGCAAAGGGAAGAGGAGAAAAAACAGCTCTGGGTTTGGCCTGTGCAAAGGTGGAAGGCTGTGAGGAAATTTCAAGAAACATGTGCCCAAAAATAGGAGGTAACTGGGTGTTGACACCATAAAAGTAGATTTGGCAACAGGTTGTTAACTGACTAAGGACAGAAGAGCTGTGCTGGATCAGATGGAAGTTCTCCCCATCCAGCTTCCTGGTCCCACAGCAACCGCCCCAATGACCCAATAGCAAGAGGACTAGCAGGATATGGGGGCAATACCCCCCCCCATCCCTTGATTCGGGGGAGGTGTAGTCTCGAGCGGACCATTACGATCCATCAACTCTCCGCAAGCCTTGCTCGGGGCAGAGAGGACCATCTCTAGGGCTGGTTGGTTGATGTGGATAACACAGCAGCTTGAGTACCTGGGAGTCTCTTTGAGGGTGTGGCTCTCTCAGCTCTCCCAAGGAGGGACAGGGCTCCAAAATTCACCATCCCACCAAGGAAGGAAGCAGCTTTGATGAAAAAAGAACAAGCCACTGGGCAAGTGCCCTTCCAGAAAACGATCACCAAGAAGCTCAGTGCAGCAGAGCTGAACACAAGTGTTTGCATTTATATGCTACAGTTGCTGCTCCTCTTCTGCACCCTCCCATTCAAAGACTCCCGCACTGCTTGGATGCCCTGTGATTAACCCCCACGTCTGCTTCCGTTTCTCTCTTCTCTTGGCTCGCTCTCGTGCTTTCCTCCTGACACTGCATTTCAAAGCACACATATTGCAAAGGAGTGTGAGAACTGACTGTCCACAGGCTCACGTATGAATTTCAGAATAGAGAGAGTAAGAAATAGAGGAGGAATCCAGCAGAGCAGATGAGGCATTCTGCATATACAAGCAGTTGCTGATAGTGGACTTTGACAACTTCCAGGGGATGCTATTGTGCCGGCATCATGAGCTGTGGATTGATTTTGAGAAAAAGGAGGCTGCGCAATGGGGGAGAAAGGCAGCAAAGAGGAAAAGCAAAAGAACAGACACCGAAGCCAGCTAAGTTGGACAACATTCCAGCACTGGTAGGGCCAAGATGCCAGTATGGTTTTGCACAGCACTCTTGCTACCAGGAACTAAGCCTTAGGACAAGACTAACCTTTCGGAATGGGTATGAAACAGTGCAAAAACCAGATCACCAAATGAAAGGGGGGTTGGGGGAACTGGTTGGAGCTGGGGATAGGGGCACAGCCACTTGGGGTTGGATTGGTCCCCCAGGCTGGCCAGGTTTGGCCTGAGGTTCAGTGTTTGCATTCCAGAAAAGGTCCGCCTCTGATGGCCTAAGCTTCAACCCATTCTCTTGTTCTCATTCGTGAGTGGCCTTACCCTGATAGTCCCTGTGGGCATGCTCAGTGGGTTCACTTTCTCCATGAGATACATTCCTGGTTAATTCCAGAAAAGGAACCGTGTTCGTCTGTAGCAAAAGCACTAGAGAAAAAATGCCACTTGTGGTGAGCAGAAGACGTATTTGTTTCTGAGGCTCATTAGTTCTGGAGTGCTAGTGAGGGAGAGATACTTTTTTTAAAAAATGATGTGTATTTTCCAGTCCAAATCATCAATGAGAAAGCAGGGCTGGGTAGATTCCAAGAGCTGCACTGGACAGACGTTGCAGAAGCATATCCCAAGTGACCTCTTCTGGGTTGCATCTATTTGCAAAAGTGCATCTGGCCCACTGGCTTCTCTCCTCTCTGGGGAGGGGCACCTCTCCGGTGGGACTGGCACAGAGCTTTCCACACAGGTGCCACAGAACTCTGCTGACTCGGTGAAGAGATTAAAGTCCAGGCTGGAGACAATTAAAATGGGCAAGCATAGGGAGGGATCACAGGATGCCTGACTTCCCGAACCTCTGGGGGCAAGAAGGATCTAAGTCACGCTCTGGAATGTTTCTAAGGGGCATCGCAAGCCCAATATATGTTTTTCAGGTTCTTGCAAAAGAGAGGAAGACAGAAAAGGGAGGAAGGGACATTGCTAAGTGCTTGCTAATGATCTTCCTTTAGAAACAAAGCATCAGTTGCCTTCAGATCTCAGGAGCAACTATAGACTTTGATCCAGGAGCCCCACTGTAACTCTTCAAAGGCCCAAGTGGCTTGCCAACCCTGAAGTTCCCCTTCCTGGCTTCTTGTTCTTCTTCCAACTCCCTTTTGAACTGAGAAATGAAACACATGTTTCTGGTTCAGCTTTGCCAGGTAAAAGGACTACTTTTCTTTGTGTCTGAATGCCAGAAAGAAACATAGAAACAGAGCGAGTCAGAAGGGGTCTTCCGGGCCATCTAGTCTGACCCCCGGCTCCAGCCGGCTCCACTCATGACATGCCCACCATGTACATGTCCAGCCTATCCCTGAACAGATGTCCCAGGTTTGCTTGTGGGCAAATGTTCTTTATCAAATGGAACTTACTTCCAAGTCAGTTTTTCTAGGATCATAACCTAAAGAAAAAACATTCACATGGACCCTCCAAAAGAAGCATGTGGCACAGTTCTTCCTGGACTCTACCACTTCAGGCTGGAGGTGGTGGAATACTACATTGGAATGCTCCCTCATGTTACATTCAAAAATTCAACTGCTTCGTATATAGAAAGCTAGCAAATTGGTGAAAAGGCTAAAAGCTAACACTGCTTCCTGGATAGGCTAGGTTGATTTTTAAGGATACATGCTGTTCCTTGCTTGCCTCAGGGGGAATATATTTCAGGTAAGACTTAAACTTTTCAGTGTTCAAAAAAATGTTTGAACCTGCTCTTGGTGTGTTTAACATGAGGAAGCATGCCGATAAAGCTGCAGCATAACAAACCGATTAAAAACACACCCAAAGTGGCCTCTAGACTTCCCAAAGTTGCCCACCCCTGTTTTATAGCATACATTGTGGCTTTTCTGCAGAGGTGTGGGGCAGGATACTTCCAGGAGGAAGCAGTATATAGCTTTTCTTCCTTTTTTCTGTTAAGAAAACAAGCGGGAAGAAATGCTAGGGGAAAATGGGAGGTCTGTCAATGGAAGACAACAACATCAGGACTCATCCATCAAGTTCTGTGAAAGAGGCAGGGTGATTGCACAAGTCAAGTCTTTTCTGGAAGCACTGCAAGGGGAGACACAGATCCTTGAGGCACTGCTGATGCCAGGAATGATGCGGGATTGGGCCGCTTTATGCTATGTATTACACACACAGAGAAAGAGAGAGAAATAACATTTAGTCTTGCTTCAATCCAGCACTGAAGCATGTTCAAGTGGATACCTTGAATTTCATACATTCTAGGCTGGATACAATGGGATTCATACAAAACTAAGCCCTGTATACTGTACACGTGCTCACACACCCTGTTTCATTTTTCTTAAGTTGCTCTTGGCGTCTGTTAGCTAGCTGCTATAGACGCTACCCTGTTTCATTAAGGGCCCTTTTTGGCAATCAGAAAATCAGACTGAACTGATCAAACGAACCAGCACTTTCTCCTCCAGTCTCAGCCAACCAACATTCAGGACAGGATCTGAGATGCACAGCGGCCATGTTTTGATGTAACGCCAAACCCCTATCCTAGACTTGGCGCCCTTCACATGTTTTGGACCATAAACCCCATCACCCCAGCCACTCTGGCAAACAGTGCCCATCCCATCCTCCAGCACCACTGTGAGGAGACTGGAAGCTTCGACTTCTGATGTAGCTTAATCATGGCTGAGTGCATTGTGCAAACTCCAAACCATGGTTGGTCTTAATGATGATCAGTTGAAACAAGCCAGCTTCATAAACTATAACTTCAGCTGGCTTTCTTCCCATCAACCATAGTTTTTGGGGGTTGGCTGATACAGCAAGCTCAGGTTAATTTCAAAATAAAGGAAAAGCTTCTGAACTCCTAGTCTAGTATGGTTTAGGGCTCCATCCAAACCGGCCCACTGTGAGGAAAAGCTGTTCATGTTTAGAGAGACCCTGAGTTTCCATGATGAGAGACACATAGGCATACCCATGTCAAGAAGAAGAAGGCAAAGCGGGAAAGCAGAATTTTGAATGCATGCGGGATATAAATGAAGGACATTTCCACACTACAAGTTCACGCAAGTGGAACAGCTACCCTCTCTCTCTCCCCAGGGAATTGTAATTTTGTGAAGGAAAAGCACAGGGCTTCTTAGCAAATGGCAAATTCGGGGATTCCTGGCACAAGGCCTAACCCTGCTTAGCAACGACTCAGGTTTAATCTGTAAATAGATGTTGTGCATGAATTTTCCAGAAGCAACATGTGAGCAAGGAAGCTGGACTCTGGGGCTGTTGGGGGGTTGGATCTGGCCCAGGCCTGAGGTTCTGCTTCAAAGCACTGTGGAGGTTTTGTGCATGTACAATGCCTGACTCCAACCCGGTAGCCTGCGGATGGTGCAAGGCTATGACTCTGATCAAGTTACGCACGCCAGGTGTGAAGGCATCCAAGACACCTGGGTGACACCAGGTCAGGGCTGGCTGCTTTCACATGTTCCCACAAGCACCAAAACAGGAAATATGAATGAGCTGCAATTCTGGTTTTCTTCCTGACTCCTGAAAAAGGTTTCCAAGCGCTGCCCAGGTACACCTCCTCTCCAGTGATCAAATTATACACGGGTGGGGCAGGCATTTTGGGCTAGACTCCCTCAGCTACAGTTTTTGGAAGGCTGGGGAGACATCCTTGTGTTAAGACGGCTTCCTGCCAAACGGGACCATTGAGCCCATTGTGGTGCTCAGAGCACACAAAAGCACCCTGAGAAAGCAGCTCTGCAACGAACAAGGGTGTCCCAGTCTCTGGCAGATTAAAGGCTTTATACCTGCAGAGGATCTTGTACTTGTTAATTTCCCTCCAGGTTGAATTGATGAGGTTCTGGGGAAACACATGGGGAAATTTGAAAATGCGTTGTGGGTGCTCTCACATAATGGCTGCCGTAGGAGGACTTTCCCATTCATAGAATGGCTGCCAAGGGAGGCCTGACACATCTCACTCGCCTTCCAGAAGGCAAACAGATGCAACAAAAAGTTCTTTACTTAAAAATCCAAAAGAACAGGGCAGAGGTGAGGCCTGAGCTTCAGCACAACACCGTGCCTTGCAGTCCAAATAAATACATTGCAGGAGGGCAGCCCTTGAAGTGGCAGCAAGCCAGCCTCCCACAAGGTTTTCAATTAAAATAATTCCTGAGAAATGAGATGAGATGAAACGCAGGAGATGCAGGGAGCCTGGTAGAAGAGAGGTTCTTTGTGAGCCAATTGATGTCTGTGGGCAGAATGCTGGAAACCCAAACTCTAGAACTCATGAAGAAACAGAAGCCTCAAGGTTGGCGGAGACACCTCAGACCTAAGCAGCAGGTCCAGGTGCAAAGCAGCTGCTTGAACTCTCAGGGGCAATGACTCTGGGCCTTTCTAGTGATTATCCTGGCATCTTTCTGAAACCCTGTTGGCTTTTCTGACTCTGTTGCCTCTCCTGTGCAGGACGTCCATGGAAAAACATGCAGTGAATGAAGAATAGGGCTCCAGATATTGTAGAAGGAGGGAGGGAGGGAGGGAGGGAAGAGCAAGCAGCATCCAAGGTGGTGATTCAGGAAGCTGCTGCTAAAAAAGAAGTTGCAATGATAAGTTGCAGGAAAGCGTCCCTCATCATGATGGACAGGCCTGCTTAGATACTGCAAGATTCTTGGGGGGCAGAAAGAGAGGCATGTTCAGTGTGACTCTTCGCACACAGAGACATGTTGCATCTGCACACACACACCACTTGCAGGATCCCTGTGAGGGAGGGCTGGTCCAACCAGCCCAAGAGCAGTGCACAGGCTTTGCTCATGCGGCAATGCCTGCGTTGGTTTCCTTTTTGTAATGGTTGCTTTTCACGGTGGCAAGCCAACGTGAAAGGGACGCAACCTGGAGAGGTCACTGTGTGGAGGGGGGATGCCTGCTCCGTGTCTCTGATGTCCTCAGGCACTGAGAATCAAAGAAGATGCCACCTGCCCGCCCACCCACCACTCAGATCTACTTCTTGGTCACGCCATCCAGTGTGATGCAATGCTGAGAATGGCTGTTCTTTCCACAGACCGGGTTCAGACAACACAAGCATCCACACTCGAGGGTTCAGTATGGGTGGAGCAGGGGCTGTTGTTGACCATACGTTGTTCTTGAAGCCCTAATCCAACCAGAATAACGACCCATGATGAACGTTCACAGCCCAGCAACAAACATGGGTTCTCTTCATGAGTTGTTCATGGTTAATAAGCCACGATCGGTTGGCACATCTGGGTTTGGACAACATAAAAACTCACAATTTAACCGCAACCCCACAGGTCAATGAAAACCTGCACTCAGCCTGAGTGTGCGCTATTGTGTTGTCTGAAGCCAGTCACAAGCAACAACTTCCCCAGGGGCTGTTGTATAAGTCTGATTCAACAACAGTTGCCTTGAAGACTGTCGGATGTATTACGGCATAAGGTTCTGTGGTCCGGAGTCCACTCCCACTGACAGGTGCCTGACATGTTTTTCTTAGCTGATAGATAGGCAGCTATTTGTACAGCAAAGTTAAGAAGATTGTGTCCATTCCAGTGACTGCCACGGTGAAGATGACCCACGTGGCTATCAGGATGAATTTAAGCTTTGCAAAGCGGTGTCAGGGGCAGTACTTCTTGCATGTCACGGCCATTTGGTTCCCAATTTTCTCAATGTTTCCCCATCTCTCTCTCTCTACATATATATGCACCGACTGATGAAAAACATATTTCAGGCATTATATTCAAGGCTCATGCCACGATTAGCCTGTAAGTTGCCACGAGGTACTGGGTTGAATCTAGCCTTAGTCAAAGTTCTTGCTGAAATCAGTGGGACTTAAGTCATGACTCACTGATTCCTGTGGATCTACTCTAGCTGTGACCAAGTCTGGATCCAACCCACTGGGCTGTATCCAATGCCAATCCTACATTAGGCTGATTTAAAGGAACAGGAAGTCCCATGTAACACTTTTCCCACTCATTCTGATTGGTCTACTCTGAGTAGGGCCATATTGTGTGCAAACCGGTGAAATTCCTGACATATTTTCAGTGATAACTCTTTCTCCGAGGGTTGCTTGTGACACATTCGAAATTCCCGCTAATCCAGACGCCACAAATGAATTATTTTTCTACCAACATTTTGGAATTCTTCAGTGAAGAATTCTGTGCCACCAAGCAGAGGACTTCTCTTCGCAACAAATGAACTTTGAGGAACAGGTTGGTTTTTTAATAACTCAAAATGAGGCAGGCACTAAAATATATAATGTGGGACTATGAAGCAGCATGCATCATTTTGCACTTGATTCTGTCGGCAGTGAGCATTTTCCAGGATGCTGCTGCTGTGGGCTGTGGATTGTTCACTGGCACAGATCACAATGGGGTGGCCCCAAGTTGACATGATGCATGAAGTGCGGGGATCAAGGCAAAGCATTAGCCCTTACATGCCTCCTGGCTAAAAGCCCACATGCAGAATATCCCTGGGGTGCTACCTCCCATTAAACTAGGAACTTCTGGGCGGGGGGGGGGGGGGACTTCAGGAAGCGGAAGAAATCTACAGCTACTCCCAGCCATAATTTAGTCTTAAGGCTTTGCATTCTTCCATTAAATGGGATAAGGGTAGATACATCGTTGAAGAACCCTAACTCTGTCTAGAAACAGGCCTATTATTTTAAGTCTTGTGTTCACAAAGAGCTCCAAAGTGTCCCCCTACTGGGCATAGGGAATTATTCTGTTCTTTGAACAGACTCTGTTCTTTGTACAATAAGGCCTTTAAAATACAATTCGCTCCGGAATTCAGCAAGCACTACATTACCATTTGATTCTAATCCCTTTCAGTCTGGGAAGAGAACTCTGTAGAAGTAGGAGCGCTTCTAGAGAGGTAACTAGGTTTGACTCCAATCATTGGGCAAGGCTAGATTTCTAGTGGATGGGTTGTGTGGAGATGATCGCAATGATGTATCCACCCAGCCTCATGTTTGCAAGTGCTAGCCCCTTCAGAGAATGCAAGGAGCATTTCAGACGTTTCCGGGCCAGTGTCAAAATGGCAGAGGCTCATGAATAAGCTTTTGAGGAATCTTTGGATGAGGACTGGGCACCATCTTGAATTGAGATCTTTTGCAAGGGACTCTTTGCTTGAACAGGCCTAACGCGCTATTCAGGCTTCGCTACCTGAGTGACCACCTAGCTACCCCTTTATGAGTTTTGTGGCCAAAACAAAAAGAAAACAGAGCCAAAACTATAAATGAAGAGGTCACGATAGCCATACATTGTATCCTACAAGTACTGCAAGGATCACATGCCAAAGGAACGGAATAGTTTGAAGCTAGCTTTGTTGCAGAGTGGAAATGGGAACAGGCTGACCCTGAAAAGGGGGGAAAAGGAGACAGAAAGGGAGGGAGAGGAAGAGGTATTCTGCCCCTCTTGTGACTGGGGAAGGTGCTGTTAGGCCCAAGTCCGGCACCAATCCATTGATAGCCCTGTCGAAAAACATGTGTGTTGTGGGCCCTTTTTCCACCCTGAAAATTATAATCAAGCTTCCTTCCTAAGAGCAGATATGTGGGGCTCATCCCACAGGGAACGCATGTGCTCTACACTTAAGACATTTTCCCCTTAAGCAGGGGTCATCCCCCTCCCCACCCCCCAGTAAAAACCAGAAAAGGTCTGGCCACGGCCAGCAAATCAAGGAAAACGATAAAACCCCCACAGAGCACGGGCTCACCCTGACTGTCAGGCTGAGGAGTGGTGGACTATTAGGCTATAGTGCTGGGAGATGAAGCCTTCTCCACATCTATTCATGGGCGGTCTTTAGGGCCCTGGATTGTCCCGTCCACTGCAAACTCAGTCATAACCCTGCGAGCCAAGGGGTTAGTGGTCTTCAGAAGTTCGGCTGCAGAGGTGCGGATCCCCGAGGTCCCTTTGCCGCCTTTCTTCTGGAGGAGGGCCTTAAAGTCTTCGTTCCTGCTGGAGGCTCTCGTGCTACCTGGAGGGCACTCGTTGCTCAGGGGTCCCATGTTGTTCTTCAAGGGCACCTGGGAACTCTGCCTGCTGCTGAAGGCGTCACTGGGCTCCTTCCAGCCCAATAGCTTCCGCTTGGACCTGGGAACACAGAATCATCAGAAAGCCATTTCGAACGAGGGAGGGAGGCAACAGGCATGCACAATCCAAGCTAGCACAGAGGGGCCCAGAAAGAAATTGCTGGTGGTTTTCATGCAATTCCCCCGTGTGTGGTGGGTGTCTGTGGACAGCAGGACCCAGTGTTCAGCTGTCAGCCAATTCCTTTGATGTCGGTTGCAAGCAGAAGTGCAATCGACCTTCTGCACCTGCCGGGCTACACAGCTTTTCCCGGTGTGGCCATTCTGGGATGGTTCATCCACGCTGGCGGGTGGGTTGAGGCCAGGTTATCTGAAGGAGCATCTCTTCCCATATGTTCCTACCTGGACCGTGAAGTCATCATCTGAGGTCCTTCTCAGAGAGCCCCCTCTAAAGGAAACAAAAAGGGTGGCAACTAGGAGAAGGGCCTTTTTGGTTGTGGCACCCCAGTTATGGAATCAGCTCCCCAAAGAGGTGTGCCTGGAGCCTACTCTTTATTCCTTCCAGTGCAAGGTAAAACCCTTTTTATTTACCAAGCATTTTAATAGTTAATTATTGTCATTGTTTATACTGTATTTTATTGAATTTTGTTGCTGCTGTACCTCCAGACCAATTTGAGCGTGGTTGGTGCAGGTCCACCACTGCTACTTTATTGAAATATTATTCATGTTTGATTTTATTGTTGTTGGTATTCTATTTTGTGATTATTGTATATTTTAACATTGCGAACTGCCCAGAGAGCCCATTTTTAGCGAGGGAGCAGTATAGAATGAAACAAACAACTAAATACCCAAACATAGCAAGTGAGTGGGGACAATTCATTTGAGCAGTGAAATACAGCAACAATTTTTAACACGATCCCCCCCCCCCCCGCCCCAGTCTTCTTATAATCATTATTTTACTCATGCAAAGTGCTTATTATGTAAGTGCTGTTTGCTGGTTCCTTTCAAGACAGACACTTTTTTTACGGTTAGGAAGTATGTTAAGGTAATTGGAAAAATACCAAAACGACTCCCCGACCCATGCACACACATGACCCATGTTCCAAAAATGACAACTGAAAAGACACGTTTTTTAAAAAATCCTTTAAAAATAGCACTGAAACACTGGCTCCCCAACCAGGCTGCACAGTCAGCTCTTCACAGGGTGCCGCAGAACAGAAGCCTAAGTATGGCAAGGTACTCCAAGGCAAGTGTGTCAGAGCTGGTTGATCAAATCTCCAAAAGGCTGGTGGGTGGGAGAGAAGTGCTTCTCAAGGCTGCCTGAGAGAGAGTGGCAGTGATCAGAGAGGCTGGGGAGGAGCAGGGTGTCCGCTGGAACAGGCTTCAGTCTGGCTATAGTGGCTATCTCAGTAGCCCTCCTGGCAAATTAGTCACAAATGGGTGGTCATGGACTCCTTGAGCATCAGTCACTGGACTCATGGGTTGCAGACTCAAAGGGGTAGTGAAACTGAGGAATGAACGAGACCGGCATGTCCCCTGCTTCTGAGGCTTTGCATTATCCTGAGGACTGACATTCAGAGGGGTCGTGGGCAACCCTGCTTCAGGAGTCCTCCCTGGCACCTTTCTAGCCAGAAGATGCAACACTCCCATCCTGGCAGCTGCATCTCTCCCTCAACCACACAGGAGTGGGAAAAGGCCCTTTAAGAATGACGGTCCTTCCTGAGGCAACAGCTCCTTATGGGAGGCAGTGTGTTACCCAAGGTCCTGGTGTTCCCTGAACAACTGGTGAGGCCCCTTGCTGCAGTCTGTTTCTCTGGAGCCACGTGCCTTGTCAGGACGGAGATCGAGACAGACTAGGGTGAGGCCAGAGAGGTGGGGTGAGCAAACAGCGTCATGCCCCGAGAGGGACCATCCACAGCCCCGACCCAACACCTGGAGGAAACCCCCACCTGTGAATGACAGTAAATAAGTCCTCGGTGGTGCGGGACGCTGCCACAAACACATCATCGTCCTCCTCGATGATTGAGGCCGCGGTTTTGTCACTTGCAAAGCTTTTCTCTTCAGCCCTCAAGTCAATAGAATTCCCTGAGGAAAAGAACGTGAGAATGACGACGAGGCAGGCCGCCTTGTGCTGGGGAGATGCAAGGAAGGTGGTATCGGGAAGATGCTGTGCACACACAGGCCGAATGCTCAGATGGCACACAAGGAAGTTGGTTCTGTTCCTCCACCACCCACCCAGAGTTTTAAATGAACCCACCACTGCATTCACTGGAGGACATTTCATTCGTTGCTCTTCCGCTTCTGCTGCTCCCTTGATGTTGTCCAGGGTAAATGCTTATTAAGGGCTGTTTGCTTAATGCAAAACCAGAGGTTGTACACCAGGATCGCCTGGTAGCACTAACTTGACTAAAGAGATGGATTAGAGGAGCTTTGGAGGAGGAGGAAGTGGTGCTCCAGAAGAGGACAGCTAAGCTTTTCCTTCCCTGTTTTTTCCTAAATCCAAGCCACTTCCCCACTCACAAAGCTGCTATCAGGACTGCAGTACTGAGAAGAGAGCGAAAGAAGGACGTAGCAGCTGCCTTGCCTTCTGTGCCGGCCCCCAGTGCAGCTGATCACAGAAGGGGGATGCAACTGAGGTCGTGGGAAAGGCAAGAAAGGAACGGGTCCAAGCACCCTCTCCCAGAGTTATACTCCCCTTCTCTTCACAGCATCTCCAGCTCGACTCTCAAACAAAGTTGGTTCTCTCTCAGGAAAGGCAGGTGGGTGCAAAGGCAAGCTGCGTGGCAAATACCAGATCACCTCTCGACCCTGGTTTTTTGAACCGTGGGTGGGGAGGCCTGTGGAGAACTGCAGTAGGAGCCTCCCTGCAGAGGACCAGGCCGATGCCTCCCTTTGAAAGGGCTCCAAAATGGAGCATGAGACCAAGGCATTGTGGGCAAGGCGCCCTGCAGACTGCCCAGGCCACGGAGGTACAGGCGGCCTCGGTGGCCATGTCCACGAGGTCTCCCTCCGAGGAGGGGTGAAGGGGGCAGCAGCACTGGGGGAGGCAGAGTGACGTGCATCCTTCTGCCTCGGGCAGTGGGACACCCTGAGCCGTTCCTCCCAGCCCAGCTAAGAAATCTGTTGGTGCCTCTACATGGACGAGGGTCTACGGGCGGTTAGAATTCACTTATTATTACACTGATAGCCTGCCTTTTCCCCACTTGCAAGATTCCTGGGTGGCTTATAGCACCCTCCTCTGGCTCTCCCTGTCATCCTCACGACAACCCATCAGGTAGGTGCGCTCGAGAGTCACAGAATGGCCCAGAGTCACTCAGCCTTGTGGCTGAGCGGGGACTAGAACCCGGGTCTCCTGAGTCCCAGTCCAACACCCTGGCTACTACGCCACACTGGGGAAAAGGAAGGGGAGGGTGTGGAAATGCTGGGGGAAGGTGGGGAGGGTGGGGAGTGGGTGGGCAACAGCTTGAGAAGGAGCTGGTGAGAGACAAGTGGGTGGAAGAGAAGGAAGCACACGATGAGGACACTGAGGAGGAAAGAGGAATGGATGGTGAGCAGAAGACACCTGCGGAGCGGAAAGGCGGAGGGGCTGGCGGCCGGCCTCCACAGGCAGGTCGCGGGCACTGTTGCCACGTCCTTGAAAGCACCTGCTCTCCTCTCGGAGGTTTCGTTCTTGGCTTCACATCGATAGTTTCTGCTCACTGTTTTAATGTGCAGCCGTGAAGCAGCAGGCGGAGGGGAATGCACGGTTCATCTGACATTGCCAGACAGTCCCAGCTTCCCCAGCCACCAGCAATGCCAGAGGGGGCTGATGGGAATTGGAATCCAGCAGCATCTGAAGAGGCACAAGTGACCTACCTCTGGCATAAAGCAAGGCTGTCGAAGCACCCATCAGACTGAAGATGGGTTGCCAACCTGCTTTTTCTGATCGGTAATTCAGCATCGAATGATCTATTTCAAGGCAGACGATGTAATGCAATGACAGAATATCAGACCGAGAAGACATGGGTTCGAGTCCCCACTCAGTCAGTCAGCTCACCAGATGATTCTGGGGTAGTCACACTGGGATAAAATTTTATTAAAATTTTAAAATTGTGAGCATAAAATGGGGTGGGGGAACCACCCGTGCCACTTTTAGTACCTTGGAGAAGGGCAGGGGATAAATGGAATGCATAAAAAATGCACCTGTATCTCCAGGCAGGGAGACGAGACTTTTATAAATGGCATTCTATGTAATTTTCAGAGATTTAGTCAGACCATTAGTTGGCTTTAGGGAACTGAAGGCTGCCATTTTGAGATAGAAAAAAGCACCCAAGGACCAGTGTTCCCTAGCCTGGTGCCCTCCACTTATGTTTGACTACAGTTCCCAGCTGGCATGACCATTCCCCCTACGGAGTAGGGTTTGTCCAGCCCTACTTGTTGGGGAGGATGGGAGTCATAGTCCAACACATCTGCAGGACATCAGCTGGGGCTAGGTTGTCCAAGACTCTCCCTCCTTCAGCAGGGAAACAGCCCTGGGTAGGCTCAGTGAATGCCACATTAATGTAAGATTTCAGGCATGTCAAGCACAAGAGAGCTTTTCCTTTTCAGTGCGGCACCCTCCGGATGTTTTGAAGTGCAACTCCTACCATGCTCCCCAGCCAGTGTGGCCAACGGTCAGCAATGACTGGAGCTGTGGTGCAAAGCAACTGGAGGGGTCGTCCGGGGTCGTCTGATCTACTGCTTTTGGTTCCTTGCCCAAGCAACCCACACATGTTAATCACAGTTTTCCAGTCTGAGCAACAACAGCCACAAACCCCGCAGAGATGCAATTATGACACATTTCCTCCCTGCAGAGGGAGGGGCTGCAGTTGACTGGCACAGCACACCTGCGGCAGACAAAAGGCTCCACACCCAGCATGCATCACCAAAAGGAGGATCGGGCTGCAGAGAGAGAGCCTTGGCTGCTGCTGGGACAGGGCAGCTGCTTCCAGGGATGCCGCAGCACCTGTGTCAGCAGTGCCCTTTATCCATCGCCGTGTTTATTCTGAGGTTTCGTGGAGTGATTCATGGTGCTCCATCGTGGCAAAGCCTTTGAGAGTGGAATTCAGCCCCATGAGTAGCTTCTCAAAAACTCAGAATTAAGCCTGCAAGGGACAAGCAGCCCTGCTGACACGAAGGACTCCCTGGAGAAATGGACAGTCAGGCTGGGCTGGTGTGAGGCGGGTGTGAGGCCGACATAGGCTGGGTTCACGCAACCCACTGCTCCTAATCCTGGGACTGAATCTGGCACTGCAGCAAGCAAAGCAGCTCTCTCCACAACCATCTCAGAGCAGAGCCGCCCCCGCAAAAGGGCGGTTGCTCCACTTACCTGAAATGTCTCCCCAGGAGTCGCAGGCCCTGGCCGGGCTGAAGTCTGCCTCGTTGGCCACCGGGGAGGGCACCTTGCAGGCAGCCAGCTTGGGGTGGGCCAGGTCCTCATCGAGCATCACAGCTGGGCTGGCAGCCGCCCTCGGGTCCCCGAGGCAAGCCCCTGCGTGGAGCGGGGGGGCCACCAGTGGCAGGTAAAGCACGCTGGGCTTCTTGGGGACCGGGGGAGGCACTTTGGTCTTGCGACTCTCCCCCCCGGGGGACCTCCCTGCCAGCAGTTTTGCCTGCATTGCTTCATCCTCCCCCAAACTGTCTTCGGAGAGCCGCCGCGAGGCAGGGAAAAAGGAGCCAGGGGGCGCGGACGAGGGGGGGACCACTCCCATGGGAGAGGGTGGCTCTGTGGGACTCCAAACATCCGTGTCCCAGGGGTGCTCGGGCCTCCTGGCCACCAGGTAAAGGTTCTCCATGGGGACCAAGTCCTGAGGTGTCCGTGGAGAGGATGGGGAGCTGACCGGGGACTCCTCCTGCACTGGCGGGGTCTTGTGCAGGAGCATCGGAGGCCGGCGGGACAGAGGTGGCTTCTCAGCCACCGGTGGCCGAATCTTCTTGCCAGGCTCCTCCGCTGGCTCGGGGCTGTCCAGGTTATCCTCGGTCTCCGAGCGGCTGACCGAGCGCAGGCGGACGGAGCGCAGGTCCAGCTGGGTGACCATGGGCATGACGGGCTGCACTGGACTCAGCTTGGGGCCCAGCTTGGTCCCGAAGGTGGATTCTGACTGGTGCCGGCTCACCTTGGCCCTGCCCTTGAGCGAGATCTTGAGTCCCGAGAGGTCCAGGTGCGTCGGCGGGGCGAACGGAAGGTCCAGCGACAGCCGCGACTTGGGGCTGCGCTCCATGGGCAGGACGGGCGGCAGCGAGGACTTCCTCTCCGGCACGAGCGGCCTCGCCCTCCCGCCCTGGGCAGGGGCATGCCCCAGGACAGCCGCCGTCGGGATGGTGGGTGTGGGGGTCTCGGACTGGCTGGAGTAGCCGCTGGAGGGGGACATCACCCCCGTCGGTCTTCCCGGGGAGCAGGTTTTCAGACTGACCTCTGCGGAGAGCTGGGATGGTGTGGTTGCCCGGGAGACGGAGGGCGACGGGAGGGACTCAGAGCTCCCGCGCACCTTGGACAGCTCGATCACCGTCGTCCCGGTGGCAGTGCTGGAACCAGACAGGGAGCAATAGGGGTCGCCAGAACCCCACTCGGGCAGGTACCACTGCTGTGCGTAGGGGGCGCTCTCCCCCTGCCTGGCCGCCTCTCCGTGTGCCATGCCATGGGCGGGGGTGTCTGGCAGCAAGCACAGGCTTTTGGGCCTCTGGTCCTGAGGCAGTGGCTCGGCAGCAGGCTCCACGCGGCTTGGCGGCCCCTCCTTGATCAGGGAGACGCTGCGGGCGGGCGGGCAGGGCTTCTTCTTGGCCTTCTTGAGTGAGATGCTCTTGGTGCGCTGCCGCCGCGGCTGCTGCGCCCGGGACTCCTGCTCCACAGCCAGGGAGACGTTGTCTGTGCTGGTGCTGCCCTCGGAGCTGGCGCTGGGGTAGCTCAGGCCGCAGGTCTCGCTGCCCGCAATGTCCACGGAGCACAGGGAGGCCGTGTCCGTGGGGACGGAGAGCGACCTCTCACGGAACCTGCCTGCCACTCTGTCCCTCTCCAGCTGAGGACACGCCTCTTCCCCCGGACTGGTCAGGGCCAGGTGCGGCTTGGCCTCCCTCGCAGCGCATCTCGGCCCTCCATCAGCCTCTGCCAGGGACTCGGGGGCAGCACCGAAGGCCTCGGCTCCATTCTTTCCAGCCGCTTTGTCCTTGCTGATGAAAAAGGAGGCGGGGGACCCCGAGTCTGGGGGGCCACTGGGGCTGCAGGGGGACAACTGCGTCACGGCCTCCCCCGCCAGCTCGCTCTGGCTCACCGCCGGACTCACGTAGCCGAAAGAGGCTGCGCTCCAGGCAGGGGAGAAGATCAGGTCCTCCTTGGGGCCATTGCAGGATGGGCTGGCGTACATCACCCCAGAGTTCTCCAGGCGCCCTGCTGGCCCGGCCTGGCAGCAGCGGCCCTGCAGGACGCCCCCAAGGTCACTGAACGTCTTTCTCAGCTGTGGGCGAGGCTGCGGAGACTGAGCATGGCGGGTGGAGCTCCTCCCGTTAGACACCTCGGGGACGAAATGGCAAGAGACGGACTCCGCGACGGTTGCCGGAGGGTTGAGAACGGGACCATTGCTGTTGGCTGGAAGAGAGATGAGAAGACAGGCATGGAGCAGCATGCAGTAGACCCCACGGGGGCTCAGGGGAGTGATTCACTGGTCTGCAGCAGGGGAAGAGACTCTTCCGGCCCTCTGGAGCCCAGTCCTTTCTGCGTCCCTGGCCGGCCCCGCACTTCTGCCCTGGACACACACCCTTTCCTGCTCGGCCATTCCCCTGCTGTCGTGCCATGTTCTTTCCATTTTAAAGGGCCAAAATGCCTCGCCCAAGGCTTATTTCCTGGCAGGAAGAGCAGCGGGCTACGGTGGTCCCACCTCCTCCTGCAGCAGGCTGCCCCCTTTTCTCTTTGGCCCACCCACCACTCAAGTGCTGCCCCCAAGGACTCCCTGGAAGCTGAATGAGGCTTCTGACTGAAGCTGCTCTCTGAGGCCTTGGGCCCTTCCTTGGACATCCTTTCGACCAGAGGCGATGGAGATCCAGTCTGGGCCATCGAAGCAGGTGCTCTGCTGTGGAGCTCCGGCCCATTCTGCAGCTCCGTCAACAGAAGTATCATCCATTGATCCACTCTTAGACACAGACTTTTCCCAGTAGATCACAATTAAGTTGTGTCTCTATTGCTTCGGTATCTGGAATAGCCTTCTATTTCCCAAGCCTTTCTCAATGGGTGGTTTCTCTTGCCTTCCTCTTAGCTTTGTTCCTCGTGCCTGGCAAGAATGGCCTGCTACTGATGGTCCCTCAACATGCTTTGGGGCAGCCTGCGGGCCCCACACACCCACAGGGTGACACTTGAATCGCCACGACTCCTTGCCCTGCGAGCACTTCTCCAGCCCAGCTCTGTGCGCCTCAGAACCCACACAGAGTTTCTGCTAGCACGCCCAGAGTAAACCTCCTCCCTTCAGACGCCACCCTTGCCACCTGCCTGGATCACATGGGCACAAGCCATCCTTCGACGACAGCTCCTAAGCCCCCCTGATCAAAGCCCCATTGCTTCTGTGGCAAGGAAGGGCAGCCCCACTGGGCTCACCTTGATCCCGCAGGGCGAGGTGAGGAAAGCCGATGACCGTCCGCCTCCGGCGCAGCAAAGACTTGGGGTTCATGGCGGTCTCGGTGTTGAAGAGGGAGTGGCGGGTGCTCGCGTGCCGAGCGAACGGCTGCCCTGTAGCCAAGACAAAAGGCACTCCACAGTCTGGGCGGATGGTAGGAACGCCCAAGGGACATTTGTGACGAGGGGGCAGCTCCAATTTTATGGGGAAATGGTGGTTTGGTTGTGGGAAAGACAGGAAGTCGGATAATTGAGGAAGGGACTTTAGACTTCACCCTGTCTAGTTTCCAGGGTTGTCTACATACAGAGGATGAGGAGGCTTGGTGGATGAAGATGGCAGAAACAGTGGGGACCACGACAGAGATATCCATCCACTGGAATAACACAGAGATTGCTCCATGAGCAAGCACGGACAAAGACTGATGAGTAGATGGAACTGTGGTGTCAGGGTGTACCCTGTGTGTGTGTGTGTGTGTGTGTGTGTGTGTGTGTGTGTGTAAATGGCACATTGTAACAAATGAACAGCAGCCACTGCTCACTATCCTTGTGAATCAGTGAGCGCCATGTGCTATGAGAACTGAGGCGACAAGAAAGCAGATGTACTTGTTGATTTGGATTCATTAGATGCTGATGAAATCAGGCTCAGAGAATGCCATAAGCACATGCAATTAAGATACGGAGGCTGAGATGTCTGAGAAGGTGCCTGGTGAGGCGAACGGCACCTGCCAGTTCACATGTGTCCCAAGGAAAACCCCTTCAACCACGGCCCCGTGTCCTCCAGCTTGGCTTGGCTTCACACACACAACTTTCTTCCTGGCTGTCCTGCGATTTTCCTTGTACATCAGCCGACCTCCTTATGCCACTATCTGATTTTCCAGCAGCCCTTCATCTCCTCCCCCTCCCCCCCACCTACAGAGAGAGGGAGAGGGAGAGGGACAGTCACACCTACCAGAGATGTTGATGGGGACAATGTTGGCTTGCGTTAAGCAGGGCTGGTGCAACCTCTTCTCATCCAAGGACGGCAGAGGACCAGCTCGGGCCCAGGCTGCGTTTTTGTCTGGGGTAGCAGGCAAACTAAGCGAGGGTTCTGGCGCTCTCACGCCCAGTGTGGTCATCTCATTCTCTTTCACTTGCTGGCTTGAAGGCTGTCAGGAAGCAAAAGGGTTGCAGGAAGGAGAATTAATGAAACTGTGTGCGTATGTTAAGAGGCTCTGAGGTCTGAAGGGAGGGCTGTGCTCACTGCAAGTCCTCCTTCCACAGGCTCTCTATCACTGCCTTGATCTTTTTCTGTCCACGCCTTCCCAAGCACACACTTATCATTCCTGCATTTTAACGTCCTACAGTGTCCTAGAATGATGCTACCTGAGGGGCATTCTGGGAAATTAACATGGCAGCTGCCACTACCTAGAACACTGTCAGAACACTTTCATTTCCCTTGCAGAATCAGGTGAAGCGGTTGCAGAATCAGTGCAGAATTCTGCAACCCTTGCAGAATCAGTGGTTGAAGCTGACCACATTACACATCATGGTCACCCTCATAAGGCTTCAGTTGGCTCTAGCTTGCTGCTGAGACAACATCTTCCTATGTTTCTAATACGAGTGAATGACAATCAGCAAAGCTGAGCCTGAGCTAACTGTGGTCCTCTTGCAGCTGCCCATTATAGAAGAGGGAATCTGCCTTTACCAAGCTTGTAGTACTTGATCCATTTCCCTTAACCAAACTCTGCCTTTCTAGCACAAGCTTGACTCTTCACAGATCGGAACTCATTGCTCAGGTAAAACTTAGCTTCCCCTGTGAGCCTCAAGTAACCAGAGAACTGTCACATGGCTCTTAGTCAAGCCAGGATCTTGTGGCCACTGCATTACCAGGGCCACTGGTCAAAAGAAGAGACTTCAGACAGCACAGACTGGGATTCTAACATCAAAGGCCAAACCCCCTTTTGGTCCAGGAAGTCAGGTAGTCTTGGAGAGACAATCCCATGCCATGCCTGACTATAACGTCCCAAGACTTGCTGTGCTCCTGCAGTCTGGGCAACTGGCTGCTAAATAAGTCATCATCCTCTATACTTCTGGATCTGTCTGCCTGCTTTCCTTTCTCCTCTGGGCACAGGGTTAGCGTTAGGGGCAGTGTGGAACTTGCCAACATTTGACCTGCATTCTGGCAGGCATCACATCGAAAGAGAGTATTACCCAAGTGGATCCAGACTTACCATGAACACAAACTCCAGGCGTTTGGCAGATGGGGGTCGGGGGCTGCAGTCCAGGGGTCTGTCTGCAGAGAGAGGGCTGGCATAGCGGAAGGTCTGACCACTGGCCCTGGCGTCAGAGTAAGGCTCCTCATATTCTTCTGGAAGGAAGGAAAATAAAGCATTCCACTTGCACCTACAACTATCTTCAGACAAGTATGAATACTCCTTAACATAAAGTTACAGGGTCCTTGGACGTTTGCAAATGTGCACACAGACTTTCGGAAACTACCTTTCTAAACTTTGAATGACAAAATGTCGGCCCCTTTTCATCTCTGGCCTCCAAACCACAGGCCTTCCCAGAGGCTACGGTATAAACCAAGAAGTGATGGAAGTACACCACCTGCCAAAGAGACTAACCAGCTAGCCGAAGAGACCAGCGCAGTGGGGGCCTCACTCTGCCCCTGATCTTCCCCCAAGTACCTTGAAGCAAACTCTGAAGATTAAGCTCAGCTTCATGGTGGAGCTCTTCCACACCGACTGGCCGGGCCAGGAATACGTTGACAGGCTGGTGCCATAGCAGCTTGGGAGGGGTGGGCTTCTTGACATCCAAATCTAAGTTAGAGGTGGCTGGAGAGGAAACACAGAGAAAGAGTCAAGCACCATCTAACCTGGTTCTGGTGGGGTAACTCATGGGGATTCTGGAGGCGCAAAGAGGCCTTTGGGCTTTTTCACATCACATATTCATCCATTTGTGATACTAATATAGCACTGGCCAAAATAAAATCTCTCAGCAGTTCACGTATAAATATTAAAAGCATGTTCGAAACACAATGCTAAAAACAATTCCAGCAATAATAGAGCAATACAAGGAGCGGCAAAATGGAGCAGTGTGATTCACTGAATTGCCAGCCAAGGCAAGCCTGGCTGAGCAACTGCATTTTCAGGAGGTGTTTGAGACATGTGACATTTTCTGTGTCCTGAGCTGCATGGGAGAGGAATTTTCCAAAGGGTGGGCGCCACATGCACTCAAACCAGTTTCGAACCGGTTTTGCTGTTGCAGCTCCTAAGCAAGGGACTTTCAGAACAGTGGATCTGAGCAAAGTAGCACATAATCCCCTCATCCCAGGACAGCTCCTTAAGCAGTGTGGCTTTTTTGGAAAAGCTTGGAATCTCACTGCCTTCAGGGACAGACGGCTTGCAGCCCTTCAGACATTGTGGGGCTGCATCTTCCCAGATCTCCCTCCATTTTCAGGGCTTGCTAGGGCAGGGGGACCTCTAGGCCAAAACATTTGGAGGATCACAAGTGCCCCCTCCTGCTTTCAGGTGAGATCAGGGTTTATTTGAATTCTATTTAGTAAAGAATAGAATTATCTGATCATAGCTTATCATTACACTTTCATTGCACTGGGGGTGTGCCAGTGCACCTTTCCTCAAAGAGCTCAAGGGGGGAAAGAGGTGTGGACTGAAAGCACTTATCTAGGGCTGAGACAACAGTCAATACCCATCCAGAAACCCCTTGTGGCAGGTGAGATAACCTCAGGATCAACCAGAGGAGCAGGGTGGGGGTTGGGGTGGGAGCAGTCTGGGCTGAAGAGGAGCGAAGGGAAGGGAGGCAGGAGGGTGTGTGGGAGGGCAGCCCTTCCTTCTGCACAAGGCACACACGGAAGCAGCATCCTCGAGGGGAAGAGGCTCCCACCTGGCTGGCTGGGAGCCCCAGCACCGCACCCCTCTGGAAGCAGGAGGCTTTCTCCCCAGCCCCGCTTGTGGGGCATGCAGCCTCGGCCTCACAGCCAGCAGCCCCTCTGTGGGCATATTCCTTCCTGCACTCTCACCTGTAGCCAGCAGGTGGCATAATTAGCTGCTGAAAGGTGATTCCCCTTCACTTGGCTTGGTCCCCTGACCACCTCTGGCCCAAGGCCAGCCTGACTATTTCTAAGCCAAGCTCTTCCTCTGTCCTGAAAGAGCCTTTCATTTTCATAAGTAGTGAGAGGGGAAACGGGTTCTGCACATGCTCAAGGGCACACTCACCATTTATTATTTTCCATTGCAGTATCACCTAATTCTGTCTGATACATGTGTGAGACAGAGACAAGAGACAGACAGAGACAGGAGACAGAGTGAAACAACAATTTTGAAAGGGGAGAAAATATTACTCCCACTAAAGCCAATCTGGTAGTCCTCCAGATGCTGTATACAGCTTCCATCTTCCCTGACCAACAGCCTTGGTCTCCTACCACTGACGGAGACCAAACATCTGGAATGCTGTTTGAAATGATGCACACATCACCTTATTCTTGTTTTGATGCTGGTTTTGTATTTTGAGGGATTATTTGTTTCCAGTTAATGATTGATTTAACACCTAGTTAGTTTTTTAAATGCTGTCATTTATTCACTTGTTTCAACTGTACTGGAAACTTCCGTAGGAAGAGGGTGTTAATAGCAAACTAAATGGAACTCAGCAGTCCTTTTCTCCTTATGTAGGAGAAAAGGGGAACGCCTCTTCTAAAATGGTGTTTGCCATCTGTACTTTTTATGAACCACTTTTGTTGAATTTGCTAGTCTTAGACTAGATTGTAACGGCACTGTGTTTTCATTGTTTAATCAGCTAGAAAGCTGCCCTTGAAGGAGTTCGACATCACTGTAAGAAATGCCAAGACTTTCAACTGTTGCCTGCTGCCATTTTGATTTCCCACAGGGCGTTGGAGCAACTCTGCTTGAGGACTTTCTGGGAAATCCATCTGGCTGTTCACAGCGATGGACAGAAAAAAACAGTCCGAGGAGGACCCCCTCAGCAGGAATCAGTAGCAACAGGAAGCAAACAATCTGTCTGTGGACACCCAACTGATGCCGAGGACTGAACCTGGGACCTGGGCGGCTGCTCTGCCACTGAACTATGCCTCCAACCCCTAAGCCCGAGAGAGCAGACTTCACACAGAACATCCTGCCCTGACTTGCATCCCACACTCCAGCAGCTCTGCTGCACAGGGCCCTGAAGGAAATCTCATTTGGCAAGAAGCCAATCTGCAGGCAAGAGGATTTCCGGTTGCAAACGGTTTCCTGCTTGCTTTTCTTGAAGAGGCAGCCTGGGAACAGGGTGGGGGTGGACGGAGGGCTGACTGTGCAACTGAGGCTTTCCCTCCACTGAGGGCCGGGAACAAGGCAAAGGTTCAGCCCTAGCATAGGTAGGATTCTAGCTGGAGCAGCCACTGTATCTTATGCAAGCATTCCAGCATCTTGTGCTCACCTACAGGGAAGATGCCAGCAATCCAGAGACATGCTGGGAATTTTACAAGCAGTTCACACCCTGCAGACTTGCATCACAGTTAACACACCCTTCCCCAAGTCCGTCCTTCTAGGTCAGGGGTTTGAAATTGCCAGGCCACTGGCCAAAGCCAGCTCAGTGGCTCTCTGGCCTGCAGTGCCTCCAGGGTTCTTCCCTAGCGGTTATACCCTCTAGATTGTTGGATAGCCCAACCGTCTAGACAGCTACAGGCTGAAGGAGGCTGCTCATGTGAAAAGAAAGTGAAAGCTGTGCATTGTCACAAGATCCATCCAAGAAGTTGGCTGTACCATGCAATTCAAAGATGGCAACTCTCCTTATCAAGTCATTTTGAAGCAGGGTTGCCTGATCCATCTTAGTATCTCGGATTGGGAAAATTATCCTATTACCAACTGCCATTGCAATGCACACCCAACTCTTCCCTCCTCGAACTGCTGCTTCTTACCAGTCCATGCACCCTTGCTATCAGATAAGCAAACAGCACACAAACAGGCAATCTTCAGACTTGCTATTAATTATAATTCAGATTTCCACGGATTTAGAGCCCAAGTGCAAATGAGAGCTCCTCTACATGAACCATTCAGCCCACCACTTTTCTAGGCTCCTTTTGTTCGAGAGAGAAAGAGTCTCTCTCAACACGGGGTATATTTCAGGGCTTTGCCTTCTGCCTTTCTGTATATTCCATGATCCACCGGGAAGCTGGCATTTTGGTGCTGCAAAATTGCAACACGCTGAACCTTCATGGCAGTTTGTTCTGCATTGGGAATTTAAGTGCAGACTTTCCTTGCTGCAAACCACCCTCTCCCCAGAGCTGTGAAAATGGCTGGAAAACACGGGAGGTTGAGAATAGTGTATAAAGGACTGGCACACTTCCATGGATTGCAAGTGCACAAGGGTAAAGAAGGTCTGAGTGGCCAAGCGGGTGCAACCAGATGCACAGTGGAGTCTCTGGGACGGAGCCAATTACCTGCCTCTTCCGTATACAGAGCTTCCATGTATCCTGAAATTCCAGATCCTGCTTGATCTTGGAAGCTTCAGCAGGGTTGGGCCTGGCTGCAGTCTGGATGTGTGACTTGATGTAAACTGCCCAGAGAGCTTTGTAGAAATGCTGTTGTGGTTGTTGTTGTTGACAACAACAACAATACTGACCTTGGCAAAGTCCCAGTCAAAGGCACTAACCGATACACCTGTTTTGCTGAAGCAAAACACTGATGCAAAGGGATCAGTACAGCCATAGCAAGGAATTACAGAAAATCTACGCACAATTTTTAAACTGCTGGGAGTTAGAAACCCCTAAGAAAGCTATTGCAAATCTCTCAGTCTACAGATGCCTTTAAGATTTTGTTGGTGTTCAGCCCCAGGCAGCTGCCACTTCAATTTCCCACAATGCTCTGGAGCAATGCTACCTTGGAGCATTCTGGGAAATTAAAATAGCGGCTGCCCAGCAATGGTTGGAAGAGTGCTTCCACTAGGTGAATCTGCCCACAACGGCAAAAGCCCAGACAAGCATGAAGCCAGCCAGCATTTCTGCCCCCGGAACTCAAGGGGAACAGGACAACTCTCCCTCAGTCCCACACTTCAGGGTCAGACAACCTGTGGCCCTTGAAATCTTTACACTTGTGACTCCCATCATCAGTATCCAGCACAGCCAGTGGTGAGGGGTCACGTGTAGGCTGAGCCATCTGGAGGGCCACAGGTTGCCTGCCCTGGCTTTATGCAAGCACCACTTTGCAGCGAAAAGAACCTGAGCGCACCAGAGTTTGGGGCTGTCAGCTTTTCCTCTGCCTGGAACCGTGTGCCAGGCTGGCCAGGATGGCTTCCCCCCAGTGCTCAGGAGATGCAACGAGGCCACACCAGTCCAGCGTCCACTCGCCTTGCACCTGTGAGAAGCTGCCCAGGAGCCTCTGCTGGACAAGCCACGACAGCGGCTGACCAGGTGGGGGCTGCTTGGGCTTGGTGCCAGGACGTGCCCCAGCTTGACAGGAGGGTGGGATCTGGACTTCCCTGCTTCCCGCAAAGCAGCCGGGCACAGCATCCCACCCTCCGGTTCCGGACCCCTCGGTACCGCTGCAGGGGGTCCCCCCACTGAAGGCCTCCTGGCAGGGCAAGCTCTGCACCAGCTCACAGATCAGGAGGTGCTCAGCCTCCAGCGCCCACTTGGCGGTTTGGATTCGGGTTGCTACGGCAACCTGTCACAGGGAAGACTTGCTTCCCCCCCAGATAATTTGACTTGTTGCCATGCCGACAGAGGGAGGGACACAGAAGCAGAAACTTCACCAAATGTTCTTGTCTCCTGCCACCGCCCCCTCCCTCCGCACAGGCTGTGTGTGTGTGGGGGGGCAGCGGGGAGGGGAACAGAGCCAAGCACCACTTGTGCATGGAGCCCCAAACAGGAGATGGGCGGACACGTCTGGAAGGGCTGGCAGCCAGAGGCTCCCGGCTCTGTAACCCTCGAGACAGCAGGGCCCGCATGGATGGCCGGGAGCCGGGCCTTCTGTTTCACAGACATGGACGCAACATGGATCTTTAATCTCCCCTCATATTATCCATGAGCGAACACTGCCGAGGTCTTTCGAACTGGGCTGCAGTGAATCATGGACGTTCCACAGAAGCTTATGAGGTATCGATGGAATAGTTTCCGGAGACATTATCCCCAAACACGCTCTTGCAGCCATGACAGGGTGACCCAGTGAACTTCTTTACAGAGGGCAGACCTCCCCCACTATCAAAGGACAGTCCTCTATCTGAGAGTGTCCTCTGTTTGATGGGCAACCCAGTCCTTGCAGGAACCTCTTCCAAGCCTCAGAGAACAATGAGGAACTAGTATGGGGTTCTTGAAGGTGCGCATCAACTCTTACCTGGACAGTCGACCAGGCAAGCAACACAGGTTGCCTAGGTGGTCTTCTTCACCACCAGAAGGGTTAGAGGTATTGGTATTTTTCTGTACAATACTTCTAAATTTGCACCTAGGCATGCAAACAAGCATAAACTAATCTCATGCAAATTGATGCCCCCTCTTAAGGTGATGCATTTCTTCTTATTTGGCCAATCCCGAGAGGTCAATCTAAGCAAAAACAGTGGGGAGGCTTCTGGCTTGGTCAAAGCACATATGCTTTGTGTGTGAACGGTACGAAGTTCGGTCCCTGTGATCTGCAGTTGAGAAGGATCAGGGAGAAGCTGCTGGCTGAAGCACAGAACACTGCAGGCAGTTGGAGAAGAGGATGCTGAGCTACAGGTGGCTGGAGCTGTGTAAGGGAGTTCCCACCAGAAGCATGACGATCCAGTGCTCATGCGAACACTAGCAAACTCTCTCACAAAGTACGGCGAAGGCCACAGAGGAGCAAAGCGTTATGTGGCACTGGCTCTCGTGATTGGCAGGTGTCAAGAGAACTCAGGGTCAACAAGGCTTTGGCTAAACATGAAGCGCTCAACCATCCTCCTGGACTCTGACAGCAGAGCAGGATTTTCTGCAGGCTACACTTAACACACTCTCCCGCTCTAGCTACTCAACGTAGGGACTCCATGCTGGAGAATGGACACTCCAGGTTTGCATTAGGGTATAGCTGCTCAGTAACTCCAGCCTGATCTTCTCACAGACCAAATCTCCATGTGTAGGCTTGCTTTGATGATGCATCCCTTCCCAAGGAATTCCTTGACGTGCCACAAGAAAAGTGACAGCATCACAGCCAGGCTTTTCCACAATGCATCCCTCAGAGTACAGCCATCGGGGTAAAAAATAATCTTGTTGCTCAAAAGCCCATTAAGATATTTATAGCTGCAAGATCACAGCCCAGTTTTCAAGAGTGCATGCTAATTCCATGGCCATCGCAGGGCCAACACATCTCAAGGCTGCTACACAGGGATGCCTCCTTCATCCCTTGGTCTGGCTGTGGTCCCCCTTGTGGGCAGCACCTCCTACAGGATTTTGCTGTTGTAAAGCCATGCCCGACTCCTCGCAACCCCACGGACAACATTCCTCCAGGCTCTCCTGTCCTCCACCATCCCTCGGAGTCCACACATGCCCACACTCACTGCCCCAGTGACCCCATCCAGCCACCTCCTCCTCTGCCATCCCCTTCTCTCTTTGCTTTCAATCGTGCCCAGCATCAGGCTCTTCTCCAGTGAGTCCTTCCTTCTCATTAGCAGCCACAACAAAGTAAGGTTGCTTACCTGCAACCTTTCATCGACTTTCTTCAAGTGATCACCTGTGCATTCACACATATGGGCTGCGTACCTGTGTGGCATCCGTTGTCAGAAAGTTTCTTGCTAAACTCACTCCGGTGACAGCCTCTCCCCTTCCTCCCCCTGGTCTATCTAAGAGGACCTCCCACCATTTTCCCCAGCTCTCACGAGACCAATATTCTGAATGCCTCAAGATTTTCCTCTGTGAATTTCAGCATTAGCATTGTCTTCTTGTTTGCTGTTTCTCCAGTCTTCTGTCAATCTCCTTCCCGTCTTGTTCAACTCGCTGCTTCATTCTTGTTCTTTCCTTTCAAAAAGCCTACTTTATCCCTAAAAACCTTTTCCAAAAAGAAAATCTCCTGAAAGATCCCCTCTCCTATGTTTTCTCTTTTTCAAATTCTTCTTTGCTATTTTTCTCCATTTTCCCCTCTTTCCCAATGGCAATCAAAGTGCCATTCAGCAAGTGCATCCACAAAGGGAGCGGCTTGCCTCCCTTGTGGGGGGGGGGGCACTCATCGTGTCTCTTGGAGAGGACCACTGCATAGACTCCAGCCCACGCTGCCAGGTGTTCATGTGCCGGGCCCAGAAGATTCGAAAGGGCCAGCTCAGGGCCGAGCTGCGGAGCCACACCCTTCAGCCCACTGATGAGGCCATGGTGGTGCCTCCAGAGCGCCCATCCACCCCACGGGCAGTTTCTTCTTTTGCCCTCCATCAACTGCTCCTGTGGCTCCACCAGTTGCCCGGTCTGTGCCACCTGCACCTGGGCATGCAGATGATGATGAACACTATACAACTGGGGTCTCAAACTCGCGGCCCACGGGCCAATTGCTGGGATGGGCGGGGCACAGGGGAGGGGGCCGTGTAGCCTTCGAAGCGCCGGCAGTGCCCAGGCCGACCACAGGATGAGCGGCCCACCACCACCGCGGTGGTGGGATACTTGATGCGGCCCAGCCTCACCCAGACTCTCCTTCCAGTGGCCCCCAGGTAAGTTGAGCTTGAGACCCCTGCTATACAACCATCTGAGTGGGATGGTGTGATTCAGTGCTGGACCCAATGGCCTTCATGGCCCCTTCCAAGTCTACCATTCTATGAAGTGGGCCAAGAAGGCCAAAAAGATGGCGGAGGCACAGAGCCCATACGTGTGATGCACAGAGACCACGAAGAAGGATGAGATGGAAAACCCTCTCATCATTTCTGTCATCTTCATTGGGAAGGTCAATCTTTAATACAACAGTTTGGGAGTAATCAGTGATAGGCCACATTTTCCCCAGCATGCTCCTTGCTTATGTTAATCAGCCCCCTCTGGAGGTGTGCTTAGCATATCCCAGGATCCCTTGCAACTGATGAACTATGCCTTGGCAAACAGCTATACAAAATCTGTCAACGCAAGATGGATATTCTTGTTCCTGCTAGAAGAGAACATTGCTGTATCCATGGATACAGAATGTCTTGTCCATACCAGGTGCTAAGAATCTCAAAGTAAAGAGATAAAGGCATTGAAGTTCAATCTCACAGGCCATGCAGTGGCAAGGAGGGGAAACAGGAGATGAAGCTTCAGTGAGTACTGCTGGACAGGCAAGGAGAAGGAACTGAAACCTACTTTCAGGCTATGGGGTGCCACCTCCTCCCGGAAAAACTGCCTACCACATACAGCTATATGGTAGGCAGAAATCCAGCTCATGAAGCCTTCCCCATCATTGCACTTTTGTGTTGGGGGGAAATCTCTCTCTTCTGAATTTGGCTGTCAAAGCTGTCACAAATACAGAAACCCCCACAGGGGTAAGAAGAAAGCAACCCAACTGGAGCTTATCCAACATACAGCACTCTGTGTAGGTGTCATTTTCAAATTTGGGGTGTTAAATCAGCATGAAGGAAACCTCCTGTCTACCACCATCCTGGGCTTTTATTCCTGCACATCAAGGAGCTCTGGACTGTGAGTCCTGAGTACTAATGCAAATAAGAGGCAAGATGACTCACAGCAACCCTGCAGGTCTTCACAGTCATAGAATCAAGATTGTCGTCTACAGCAGCTTTCCACAATCTTATGCTTTCCAGATATGCTGTACCGAAATTCCCATAAACCTCAGTCAGCTGCTCTAGAGCCTAAGGATAGGTACCAGGCAGCCTTACGGTTCAACCAACCAGCCCAGGCGCTTCAGCAAAAATATCAGGACAAAATATCCTGATTGCTAGAGCAGTACAGCAATGGAACCAGTGACCTTGGGAGGTGGTGGGCTCTCCCACACTGGAGGCATTCAAGATGCAGCTGGACAGCCATCCGAGAGGGAGGGTTTAATCTGGAGTCCTGCACTGAGCAGGGGGTTGCATCTGATGGCCTTCTGGCCCCTTACAACTCTACTATTCTATGATTCCCAATGGGCTACTAGCATAACCCTGGGCCTGAGAAATGAAGCTGTTTTCCATCTGCACCTCTGCATTCCTGTTGTGTACCTAATTTCTAAGCAAGAGCTGTACTCTGACTTGGCAAAAAAACCAAAAGGGCAACAACATGGTTTCTGCTTGTTGACTTACCCCCATTTGAGACACAGAACAGAGGGCTTTGTAACTCAGACCCCTTCCCTCCTTTAACAGCGGCAGAGCCTCCTTTTAGCTCTTCTGGGACCACTGTTGGGTGGGTGGGTGGAAACAAGTCCATGGGCAGAGGAACAGTTTCCAGCACTTGGCTATTCCTCAATTCAAGACCATAGGTTTCTCCAAGCTGGTGCCCTCCAGATTTTTTTGGCTACGGTTCTGGGAATCCCAGACCACTGATCATGACCAAGCTCCATCCAACCCATCATTCTCTCCATACAGGAAACACATGACTGAACAGCAATCTCCTGCCCAAGAGCCACAGCATCAAGCGTACACAGTCATACCACCTCCAGCACTGCAGGTAGAATTAACCACCACGATTAATTGCTACATGAATGTATCCAGTCCTCTTTTAATACCATCCAAATAGTAGTGGCCATCACTACAGCTTGTGGAATTGAATTTCCTATTTAACTATGATGAAGCACTTCCATTTATCTGTCCTGAATAGCTCACCAATCAGCTTCAAGGAATGACCCCTTTGGGTATCAGAGGAAGGAAAGCACCTCCACTTTCTCTGCACTACACATATTTTTTTACATCTGGCCAGGGCTGCAGGAAATTGCAGGTCAAAACCTCTAGAAGGCAGTGCCAGGTGCTTCCAGAAGCGGCCATCTGCAAGTGCCTTGGGGTTTGCTCAGCAGAACTGATTATTTTTGCTGAGCTACTCTCTCTCTCTCTCTCTCTCTCTCTCTCTCTCTCTCTCTCTCTCTCTGTGTGTGTGTGTGTGTGTGTGTGTGTGTGTGTGTTTTCTTAACAGCCTCCAGGAATAAGCAAGTCCCACCTCATTACACTTTTCACCTCATACACTTGATTATGCCAGGGGACAAAAGATGGGGTTTCTCTCCCTTCTGGTCCATATTCCAGCTTCCTGCCTCAGGCAGAGGAAGGAAGGAGGGGAGGGGGCAATGAAGTCAGAATAAAAAACCATCCATAAGCTCCTTTGCATAAGTGATACCTAAATTGCCTTTTTGTATTTCTCTTGCCTGCAATTCAAATGTAAAACTGGTTAGCAGAATGCATGTTAAACGGGCTTCCCTGTCTCTTTATGTTCCATAGGGATTCAGAAGCATTCCAGGCTAAAAGTATTCTTGGTGCCAATTGTGAAAAGGCCCATGCTTATTTCCAGGAACAACGGGCTTGCCGGTTTTCAGAGACACCCTGTATTTCAGCTTGCTGCAAATCATCTCCTGTTTAGACTACTTCAATGCGTTCCATGCAGGGCTGCCCTTGAAGTGTGTTTGCAAAACGCAGCTTGGGCAAAAACATAGCAGCCAGGCTGCTTTTTATTGTGCATGTCGTAGTGATTCTCAATTTGCAGTGCGCAAGTGCTGAGAGCACCCAGAAATTGCTGCTTCTCTTCTCCTGGCAACCTGCTTGTTCTCTTCCTCTGCCTAGGGAATGGAGGTGGTGAGAATGAGGAGGAGATGCCATGGCCTTCGTGCTCACTGGTTCTCTGCCTGTCAAGGAAGCAGGTGGTAGGAAGAGAAGCAAGAGCAGGCGGTGACAACGGGGATCAGCAAGTAGACTCATTAAGCAAGAATACCCATGGAGGATGTCTTGCACTAGGACAACCAAAAGCCTGGAGCTGGCACTGCCAGCTTGCTTCCAGCGCAATTTAAAAGGCCAGTTCTTTCCTATAAAGCTCTACATGCCATGAGATCGAAATGTGTGAAAGCCTGCCTTCTCCTGTATGAACACGGGTGGCTTTGGATTTTTTTCAGACATCCTGCTCATGTCCCATGACCAAGAGGACAAGTGCAGAAGGACAAGCCCTGCTCTTCAGCAACACCCTCATTATGGAATTCCCTTCTCTAAGGAGGTCAGCTTGGCTCCATCTTTGCCTAGACTTTGCAGCCTGCTAAAGCGATTTTATCTATACTGGCTTTGATGGTGGTCAAATAGCCTCATTCCCCTTTCTGGATGTCTTAAAGACAGTTCACTCTGAGCTTATCTGCAATCCCCCGACAGCTGAGCAGAAATTAACTTTCCCAGAAACAGTATGTTATTCCTCCATGCAATGATGCAAAAATCATTTGGGGCAGCTCGGTTGTGAATGGGCAATTTGTTCTCATGCGCTTTACAAAAGAGCTGCTTCCAGTGCGGAAGAAAGCTGCTAGAACAGGCTGATACAGATCAGCTCGGCTGTGTGAATGCTTGCCCTCAGCTTGCGGGGCTGGCTATGGAGACAGCCTCAGTGAGCACCCACACATTGGAAGTGACCACCCTCCTCCCACCGTTCCCCATGCAGCCGTGTCTCCCAGAGGCAGGAGGAAAAGGAACGTGCTCTCATCTTCCCTGATGGAGCATCTCACATATTCTCAGCAATATCTGAATAACATGGGCGACCAAACACCCTGCTGGGCCCCAACAGCCACAACCGCATCCTAGTGTGGCTACCTCCCAGCCAAAACACGGGGTGAGATGTTGGAGATCTACAGTCACGCCTCCCCTTTCAAATAATAATAATAACCTTAAAGAAGCAGAGACTTGCCTCCAGCTTTTGCCACAATAGCCGTGGTGGGAGAGAGAGCACATTCCCTTGTGCTGGTTGGCAGATCTGAATTGCCTCTTCCCACTGGGTAAGCCTACATTTCTCCTCCCAACTTCCAGGGGGCTAAATGAGGCACTTATATGGGTATGGGGGTACAGTAACAAAGTCATGCATTCTCTTGGCCCGGCTGCTTCATCAAGAAGCCTCCATCCCCTTGCCTGCCTTGGGAGAATTAAGATATTGACCAGGCCTGCAACTTCTCTCTTTCAACCCTTAAAGACCTTCCCCAACACTCTCCGAACAAGCAGGACTACTATTTGCATAATCCCAGGCAGCATGGACCACCCCCCATGCTGGAAATTCTTAGTTCAATCCCCATCATCTCCACCTAAAAAAAAAGGGTTCAGGAACTAGGAGAGATTTCTGCCTCAAACCCTGGAGGGGTGATATCAGCTGGAGTGGACCTAGCTTCTCCAACCTGGTGCACCCAAACTATTTCAGATTTCAACTCCCATTATTCCCAGCCAGCATGGCCATGGCCAAGAATTTTGGGGTTGTGTTTAATACACAATATCAGGGAGTAAACAACTCTGGGTTGGGTAGTCAAGTAGTCCTTCCTATTCTAAAACAGCTTCCTAGCGTCTCACTTTCCCAAACCATACAAGGTACCCTGTTGCAGAAGAAGGCAAGATGATTTCTGTGGTTCTCTCTCGCGTCCCTGCTCTTCCGACCACAAGAACTTACTGTCCAGCAGGCAATGGAAGAGGATGATGCCTGGAACCCTGCCTTAGGTGCGCATCAGGTTCTGACAGCCGGTCCAGAAATTCTTCGGTTGGTAGAAGAGAACCACACCCTCCACAAGACCATCTAAACTTCCTGTCATGAGCAAGCCACAAGGCTGTAAATATAGCTTGAGAAATGGGAACTGCAAAGAGGAAGGGACAATTATGACATTTTGTTATGGAAAGGAAGCACTGTACCACCTTGAAAAGAAAAGTGTGGGCAGAGGTTGTTTTCTGTCACAATTTAATAAGTAAAAACTATGAGGTGAAAGTTAGCTTGGCATGAAGGAAGAACTTTTGATACTTGGGCTTACTTGCTTATTTCTCTCTTGGCAAAAGTCTTAGAGAAAGAAGCATGGTGCCTCAGTCCATTAAACAAAATGAAACACATCAATGCTTGTGCTGGTTAGGGATAATGGGAATTGCAGTCCAAAATAGCTGGAAGGCACCAGACTGGGGAAGTCAAAGAAGTCCTCCTTAAGTATGTATGATAAACCCATTTTTCTGGGAAGGGTGCATAACTTAGTATACTGTAATCCAGCTTTCTTCCATCGTGCAGCAGTCTTTCTTATTATTCTTCCTTCCTTTCAAAGATTTCTATGCTGCTCTGTTGTGCCACGGCACCTCTTAACCGCATCATCCTTTTTACATTCCTGTCCCACTTTTTGGCTTCTTGCACGGAGGCCACGGTGGCTTACCTGGCCCTCCTCCCCCTCCACTTTGTCCTCACAATAACCTTGTGAGTTAAGCTAGGCCAAGAGTCCGTGCCTGGCCCAAAGTCACCCGGCAAACGTGATGGCTAAGTGTAGACTAGCCGTGTCTTCTGTTGCAGTCCAACCCCCTGACCACTACACCACAGGGTCCTTCAGTGGGAGATACATGCACAGGGTTCCCAGACCCTGGCACATGCTGAGTCAGACAGACATGCTGGGTCTGTTCCATGTCACCACTGCTCCATCGAGCCCACTTCCAGCTCGTTTGCTAATCGGGACGTCATGGGGCACTTTGCCAAACACTTGACAAAAGCTGGACCCCATTCTCATTTTGCATGGCAGGTCTATCCCACCATTCTGGTCAGCTCACCCCAGAAGCTCAAAGCATCTGAGAAAAAATGCTGGTGAAGAAACTCAGATGAGGAAGTGCATGTGCATGTGTGTGGAGGATGGGTAGAGTAGTGCAAGGAAAAAGCCAGCATATGGTGCTTCCTGCATGGTTGCATCAGGCCTTCCTCATTCTCTCCTTTCTGATCTAAACGCTTAATAACAACTGCTGCAGAGAAAATAAAAAGAGCACGCCTCCATCCCTTCCACAGGATGGGGCCTTTGGTGGCTTTCCTCAGCAGTGGGGCTGAAGCAGCACGCCCTCCACCCCATCCAGCCGAAAGGGTGCGCTCCCATTCGTGCGCACATGCGCCGTTCCTGCACATGGCCAAGCTCCAGCCCCGGAGCGTGTGGGAGGGAGACGCTTGCGCTCAGGGACATGGTGTGCCGTGCCGGAGCTCAGCCAGGGCAGGGGGCCAACAGCCCCAGAAGGCCGGGCTGGGGGGCCGACCTGCTGGCTGGAATGGTGAGCCCCAACCCGAAAGAGGAGGATGGAGGGAAAGCTCGTTATCGCGGCTGCTGCAGCAACGCCTGCGGGATGCCGGAGAAGAGAGTGATGCCTAGGTGCAACCCCGAGGTGGAGAGCAGCCTGGGATCATCATGCCATGTGCCAGTCTGCCTCTGCAGAACAGACCCCCGTGACACCCACAACCATGTGAAGCTCCTCTTGAGGGGGTTGCTAAGCAACACATCCTCCTGCCCTCAGGATCCTCCTTCAGCCAATGGCAGCGCATTCCCATTACATCACAAGCCTTTGACATGGTGTTGCCAGCATAGCATGTGCCTGGCTGAGCCGGATGAAAGGGAAAGCTACTCAGAAAACAGACTGCTGCCCTGCCTGGCTCCCGAGCACCTCTTCAACTCGGGGGCCGCTGCGTGATCTTCCCTTCTGCTCTGCAGCATGCACCCACAACCTGGGTTGACCATCCTGTCCTCCGCTCAGGATGACAAACTTGCCAATGAGTTTCTTTTTCTTTTTCTTTTTCTTTTGAAGACTGAAGCAGAAACTCTTCCTGGTTACTTTTCAAAGCAGCCCCCACCTTGAATCCAAAGCCTTCCCTGCATGCAATCAACCAGAGTTCTGGCAAAATCTTTCTCCTGGCAGCCCAAAGCATGAAAAGGAAGAGAGGCGGTTTGGGGTGGGGGGCGTATTTCAGCCTACAAAAGATTATCTGCAAGACAATTGGCCCTCAGCAGAAAAAGGCTCCCCCACCTTAATGTTTTTCCACATAAGCTGTGCTAGGTACTCCATGACCAATGCTTTCATTGATAAACAGTCCTCCTATTCTGAGGTTAACATATTTTAATTGTCTCACGTTCTTCCCCTTTGAGTAAAGGCAAGAATGGGGCAACTTTCAGGTTTCTTGGATCATTGGAGACTTGTAGGGTCCTATATACTAAGAGCAAATCCAACTCTTGAGTGCAGAGCTTAGGTAGCCAAAACAGCTCCACCCACAGAGAGGCGGTGCCAACAGTGAGAGTCCAGGGGTACGTAGGGGTTTGTAGGAGGAGAACTCAAACACACTGTCTATGGAAACAGAGTTAGGAGAAGAGACAATGTGTGTGGGCTGGAAGGGCTGGTGAGCGCTGCAACATTTTGGTGCAGTTCCTGCTTGCAACCTGCCTTTTCGCAAAGGCAGAGACGGCCAGGCAGAGGAGATGCAGAGCCAGTGCAGGCAAGCAGTACCCATTCCTAGGCAATCTCCGGCATCCCAAAATAGCTCCTGCTAGCTGGAGACTGCTATGCGGGCCTGGCTGGCACACACACACACCTGCTTTCTTCATCCCTTGCCTCCATCCACTCCTACTGAGACCCGAATCGTTTTTCCCAGAGAGGTAGTTGAGAATTTCATTCCAGATGCCTTCACATCGCTGCCACGGCCTTCTCCAACCTGGTGCCCTCAAGATGCCCTGGACACAAGCTTCCCCCATCCCAGTGCTCCATGCTGTCTGGGGATGATGAAAGTTGTCGTTCGACACATTGGGAGGGTGCCTGGGTTGGGAAAGGCTGAGCTACCCAGTTCTGGCCACACGGCTGAGCATACACTGAGGAACGCAGCTTTGCATGGTGAAATATTTATGCTGAAAGCCCTTGGGATGACCTTTACTCTGCCACCAGCCTCCCCTTCTCTTCCAGTAGCTAATGAAAAAGGAACGGCTTTTTATCTTCCCCAAAAACAAACCCGTTGATTGGCAGGCTTTATGCTGCTGAGCAGCTGCTGATCCCACCAATTCTTCTCCCTGCTTCCTTCATGCCGCTCACCAAACTGCTTTTGCAGCTATTCCGACCGTTTCCCCATCTCTTAATCTGCAAGCTAGGAGGTTTATTCAAAGGTCCCTGAAAATCCCAAGATTTCGAGGATCTGGAGGAAAAGAAGGAAATACACCTCCAGGGATCGCTTGTCAAGGCTGGCAAAACAAATGCTGAGGAAGTAGCACGGCTTCTTTCGAAGAGCAGAGATGAACTTTCAGGGCCTGAGCAGCGGGGCTCTCTTGGGAACTCTCAGGGCTGACACACAAGATGCCCCATCACACGTCAAGCAGCCAGCCCAAGCCTCCAGCCCACCTGCATGGAACTTTTGCCCTGTCTGCTCATCAATGCTTCTTCCCCCCATTCCCAACAGCCAATACGAGAACTAGCTAATTTTGGTCCATGGACCTAATACTCTTATTTGTGCATGCTTTAGACAACCTTGTCGATGACTTCAGCTGCAAAGCACAAAACGGACATTTGTCTTCTCCTTTTCCACCATTGCTATGCTTACAAATGGTTCTACATTCCTGATACATTGAAACCACAAGAATGTTGACAACCATAGTGAAATGATTGTTTTGCATTTCAAACTCACTTAGATAACAGCATAGGCATGACTTTCTGCACATTTACTTTGGAAAAAGCAACATTTGCTGCAAAAAAAAGGGCCTTTTGCATGCACACACGCAATGCACGATGTCCAGGTAGTTGCTCTCTAGCTCTAAAATGTTCAGACAGAAGGAAGGATGCTGTGCTGAGGAGGGTGAGTCCTGGAGGATCTTGGAATGCCCATGCTGGCCCAAGCACGGCCTGTTTGCCAGTGGCCCCACCCCCCGCCATTCCATGGAGGGCCACTTGGGTCCACCAAGGAACGAGGACCCTGGACTTGGGCACCAAGGCGCAGCCCTAGCTACCGTCTTGCTCCCAGCCATTTCCAATCCTGCTACCTTTGCAGGAAACTTCGAAGCACAATTCAAGGAAATTGCCTAGTGCAAGCAAAACGTGGAAGGGAGGAGGCGGTGGCACAGTCTGAGAAGTGATAGGAGGCACAGGAATATAATTCAGTGGTATGGGCCAGGCTGGCTCTGTCCAAATGACCCTGTCAGTGCGATGACCTACGCGGCAGCCTTCCATCTAGGGAAGTACAGATTTTGCTAAATTTAAGTGGCTTGCAGATTATCATGGGTGGGGAAACTGATGGAGCTGGAGTTTTGAAGAGAGGATATATGAGAATTGTGTCCCACTTGCAAAAAAGAGCATTAGCACAAGTGTGCATTTGTGCTGATCTCTCCAAAGTCTGTGTGAGTCAGAAAAAGTTGGTCTGCTGCAGAATTCTCCCATTTCTGTACTTTTGTTCCTCTGCAAAGTTGCAAGACGAACTGGAATACAGCAGGGGCAGCAGGAAGGTGACAGGGAGAGGAAAGCGCATCCAAGCCTGGGGGCAGGGGCAGGACACTACATAGACCTGGGGAAAGGAGGGACACAAAACCCGCCTGTTATCGTAAAGGAGGACAGCCACTGTTCCCCAGCTTTCCCCAACAGGCAGAGCCTCCAGACATGTTGGGCTACAGTTCCTATCATTCCCAATTGACCAGCTAAGAATGATGGGCACTGTCATCTGAAGCCTCTGAAGAACACCAGACGGTGGAAGGCTGCTGTCAGTGCAGTTTGCTCGGGGATTGTCTGTCTCCTCTGCAAACCTTGAGAGCACAGGGCACTTCCAGCACAATGCTAAATATGTTTATTCAGGAGAAGAAAGCCCAGTCATGAAATGCATATGATCGCAGCCTCAGGGCTATTTCTGCATGTGGGGTGTGCTATTTCTGTTAACTTCAGATTTAGACAGAGGGGACAGTGGAGGAGAAATCTTTGTAATGCAAACCAGTGTAGATTTTGCAAGGTAACACAAACCTTAAAAACTCAGCAGAAGCAAAAGCTGCTTTCAACCTTATGGATGTAAGACACACACTATACCAGGCTAGAAAAATCCCCAGACTGTCAGCCATGCACAGGTTCTTAAAATGTTGTAACTGTTGCTAAGGCACTTTGAAATGAAGATGCACTGTGCTTTGTTACGGGATATTGAGCAATGAGATAAGGGTTCCCCCTTTCTCAGCAATATGGTCATCTGCTACTTAGATGCTATTATTAATGCATTTATTATCACATTCATGCCCTGACATCTTTCTTCTCCCAAGGAACACAAAGCAGTATCCTTACAAAAACCTTTTCTGATAGGTTTGGTTGAGAGTCGAAGACTGACCCAAAGTCACCCCAGGAAGTTGAGTGGGGATTAGAATCCAGATCTCCTGAGCCCCAGTCCAGCATTCTAACCACTATACCACACTGTCTCTCCGGATTGTAGGCAATGGGAATTTCCTGAATAGCCACAACTGGCCCATCAGAATAGTCTTCATATAAACATTCTTGCAATTTTATATTTATACAATCACTTAATATCAGTTTTTAGGAAAACTGCAGGTGTAAAGCCTCATTTCAGAAGAGGCCTCCCCTCCACATCCCTCTTACACAGGAAGGAATGCCTTGCTCTAAAATGATACCACGTCCTACAACACACAAGCACATCATCTCAAAAACAAAACCTTTTAATTTTGCTGGATTTTACTGATGTGCCTATCAAGGTTTTGTTCACCTGGTGACTCCCATAAAAATGGAAAAGGGAAACAATAGACACCTGCCTGCAGAAATGAATCCCGAAGGAACAGCTTGAGCAGTTCTGATTTAGCCAGAGAAATATCTGAGGTTGCAAAGACATGGCTGGGGGAAGACAGCCGCTCTCGCCTTTGCTCATAGCTCACGCCTTAACGCAGGAATGCTGGCCCTCTTTAAGAGGTCCATGTTGGAGAGACTCCTGAGGACCACATTCCAGTGGCTGTCAGAATGGAGGCAAAAGGGGGGGGGGTCAAAATACCAGCATCTTTAGCTGAACCCTCGTGCCACCCATCACTAAGCTTCTAGGAAGGGTGCGGGAACAGCACAGGAAACCACGGAGGCTCTGGGGGCTGCACTGGGTTCCCAGAAAGACCACATCTGGCCCCCAGGCCTGAGGTTCTGCACCTCTTCTTTGCAGCTGCTACTCCTTTTGGGAAGGGGCCGTAGCTCCATCACGGAACACCTTTATAGGAGGAAGGTGACAATCCATTCCCTGGCATGCCCGCTTTAGAGAGATAATTGCAGCTCAGTGGACTAGCAGGCTGCATTGCCTGCAGAAGGTTTGAGGGCCAATCCATGACACACTTGGCTTCCAAGCAGCATCTGGTAGAGCCTTTCAACTGTTTCGAAAGGCTGGATGCAGTTTTCATGGAAGAGAAGACTATCAATGGCCACTAGCTGTGATCCTTTTCTCTGCCAGCATCAGAGGCAGTATGCTGGGGGAGAGGAGAAAGAGAAAGGGAGTGGGGGTGCTATTGTACTCATGCCCTGCTTATGGACTTCCCACCGGGACATCCACTTGGCTGCCCTGGGGCAGAACACTGGGCCAGAGGGGCCTTTCGTCTGAGGCAGCTATACACTTCTTATACCCAAGCAGACGCTTCTAGGCCAGATGGCATTAATGATCTGATTCTATATAAGGCAAGTTCTGATCTGCCAGCTTACTTCCAACCTGCTCCATCTGTATATTAGAAATAAAAATAGGCATGGCAAGAACTCTACTAGTTTCCAGCAGTATTCACCAAGAACTAACTCTGATAACCTGCAAAGCCAGCCATTCCTTGGCCCACTGCAAAGCCTAACAGTACTTCTTTCAAGCACCTTACCCTGTTCTATCCCCTCCCAGAGGAAAAAAGGGGATGCTGCCAGGAATGCTGACTTCCTAGGCAAAACTGTCTCAAATGTAAGACATCCTCAGTTACTTCCCAATATTCACAGAAAAACACAATTTAAATAGTAACTAATCAAGGTAACCTTATAGCTTTCATTTTATAAAACACAGTTCTGGCCTTCTCTGTGCATGCAGATGAGGAGTGGACAACCTTTAAAGGTGTTCCAGCCATGAGGTTTGTGTACACACATCCAAAATGCACAACTCTTTTAACTCAGAAATAAAGGAGGCACTTTCTCTTCCACGGATAAAATCCCTGTTGTTTCTTTTTATGCAATACATACAGGAACTCCAAATACTCGTAAAATAGGGGATGAGCTGTAGCTTGGTGGTATGATGTATGCCTCCTATGGGGAAGGTTCCACCTTCAGTCCCCACCTCATTCTCCCACCCAGTCCAGGTGGGACTGGGAAAGGGCCCTGCATGAAAACCTAGAGAAATGGCATCAGCTGGTGAAGACAACCTGGAGCTAGACAGAACCGTGCTCTGGCTTAGGATACTGCTGCTGTCTGCAGTCCTAATACTCCACTGTGTTGCAATTAGATCCAAGTCCTGTCCTCTGAAGTTCACCGCAAATGCCTCCCGACCCCACACACCAACGCATGCCCCCACAGCTCTGCAGCATGTGCCAAAGCAAGCAACCGTCCCTCATGGTGCTAGTTCGTGGCTAGCAATGCCCTCGGCAGCCTCTGCTGCCCAAGGAAAGCCACACACTGTGAGCATCGGAACTCCTCATCACATGTCAATCCCCGCGTGGCCTCCCGCCTCCACCGACCAGCGTTCCTTACCTGCCCTGTGCAGAGACATAAGCAAGGACCCGGCCCTCTCCATGGCCACTGGCCCCACATGTGACACCAACGGGCGCAAAGCCTCCACGCTAAGGGCCCCCAGGCGCACAGCAGGTAGCCCGGCTCCTCCCACCGATGGACCCTCACTGCCCCACAGCCCTGCCTGCTTCCTCAGGCAGGGGCAGAATCTCCGCGAAGCAGCTGCAGGTCAGCAGCGGGAATGGGACCAGGGAGGGCCCAGCCCCTTTGTTCCTGGCGAGGCAGAGCCTCCTGCCTCGAGTCCTCTGCGAGCCAAACTTCCTCCCCCACTTTCTCCAGCCCCCTTTGGCGGGGAGAGGAAATCACCAGGAATCCACTGTTTGAGTCAACTCCCGCTGGCCCATTGTCCCTGGCCTGTCCCGTCTTCCTTCCGATCATGAGGGGCTGGGAACAGGCGAACGAACGGGTCTCCTTGTTTTCGAAGGATTTCTCTTTCTGTTTCCCGAGGTGTGTAAAGTCCAAGACGCCACACACCTTAGGAAAACATCTCCAAGGCTGCACAACTCCTGGGTCTGCAGGATGCTGGGGGGGGGGGCTATGGTGGGCTACAAGAAGTGGCATCACCTGGGAAGGCAGCTGGTGAGCCAAATATTCTCTTGGGAAGGCAGATCTGGCCCAAATTCTGCTGGCTCCTGACTCCGCGGCCACTGAAAATGCCAGCTTGACTCTCCCATGTGGGCTGGGCTGCTCCCAGTTGCCAAAAGTGAGGACAGAGGGCACATATTTGCATAAAGGGTGCATATGCTATTTCTGGGGTTAAGTACCAATGTTAATCTTGGGAGAAACACACAGACAGTCTCAGAGTGGGAAGATGGGACCAAAGGACCTGCCGGCTTATTGTTATTGTGTGCCCGAGGCCAAACTTGATGAGCAGCAGTTCATCCAGGGCTTATCTTTATACAGGCCTTTCAATTAGGGGTCTCTTCAAATGCAGGACAGGCTTCTGGCAGCCCTTTACAGAGATGCAGGTCCTCTCAAAAGGGGCCCCACCTGGCCAGCTCCAGGCATGTGCCTGCTTGAATGCCTGAGGGATTTCCCACCCCGTTCAAGCTGGTTCAAGTCTGAGCCTTCCCAGAAGCCCTGCAGAGCCTGGGACTGGTCTTAGCAGCACCTCCTAAGCAAGCATCCAACCAGCTTAGCCCCTTTTTACCTACAAGGGGGCTATTTTTATTGCGTTGTTGAGTTTTGGAAGTGTTATTGCCAGCCCTGACCCTGCAGGACAGGGTCTCCTTGGAACTGAACATACATTATCTGTAATTATTGTAGCAGACTGATCTTTATATTGAAATATATATAATATCAATATATTGATCTTTCAGAAAGAGCACAACTTATTCTTAGCAGATAAGAAGAGGCGGGGGAAGAGACACTTTTGGGCTTCTCCAGCTTCTCCGCATAGCTTCTCTCCTGCCTGCTGGGGATGATTTGGAGTGTACAAGGTGAGAGGATGGGGAAAGATTAAGGGCCACATCGTTTCTTTCTTCTCCCACCTTCCCTCTCACAAGCTGCATTTCTATTAAAACCAGAACCAAGGTTAGTGTTCCCTTCCATGCGGTTTGCGTGTTGAATGCTGCCAGCCAGGCCTCCCAGTGAAAGCCGGAAATGCAGTCACCTGTTCTTCCTTTGGGAAGTGGTCGGTGAGAAGAAGATGAGTCTCCTGATGTCCTGGACTCCATCTCCCAGAAGCCCCTGACAGCAAGGCCTGTGGGAGCTGGCCCAAAACTTTCTGCCACCCCCCCCCCCCGCAGCACCGCCAACTTAGAGGACTGCTAAGGGAGTGGACAACATGTGTCCTTACTGATGGTGTCGGGCTCCAACTCCCATCAGCCTCTGCCGGCACGGTTAATGCTCGGGGTGGAGAGTCCAAAGACACCTGGAGCACCCTGCAATTCCCCTGGAGGCGGGGGAGGCGGTTGGGCCGGCAGCTGGCACTCTTGCCTGGCTTTCTCTCGAAAGGGTTCGGTCCTGGGGCTCGGCACGAAGCTGAGAAGAGCAGCCTGAGAGTGCAGGCGGCAGGCTGCGAGTCCCCAGGCACGCTGCTCAGATTCCTTTCTTGCGGCGCATTTAACCGTTCCAGAACAAGCCTGCCTAGAGCACAGCCAGGCTTCTCCCAGCTGCACAGGAACAATGCACGGTCCCCAGAGGCCTGCCTTGAAAGAAAACGCTGGTTTTATCAGCCTCACCCGCCCTTATAGGTACAAGTTTGGACAGAACCAGGGATATGTGTGAAAGGGCAGTGGGTTGCAGGCAGGCAGTGAAAGACCAGCCAAGGTAACTCGACAACAAGCACCAGAGTTCTTTGCTTCTCACACACACAGCTCTCCTTTCCTCCTATTCTGCTCTTCCAGGCCACCCCCCTTTCCCTTTCCTGTTGAAACCCTGGCTCCAGACCACTGAAAATCCTGCTTTTAACAGCTGCCTCCCCCACTGCTCTTGGCTTCCAGGATTTCATTAGAAATTGCTCACACGTTTTCCAGCTAACTTTTATAACCATGAGGGACAGAAACTTGATTTGAGATAACAAAAATATAATACAATATAATAAGAACTTGCCGGATGCAGAGCGTTGTATCCCATGCCAAATCCTGCGCTTACATTCACAGAAAATATATACTCTTTCTGACTTAGCTGATCTCACCAGAGAACTCAAAACTGGAGGGATTTAGGGGAAGGGAGAACCAAAAGTGATCTGAGGGAGAAATTACTGCCATTGTCTGGGGAACTTAATGGGTACTGATGGCAATGGCTTTTTCCTCTCTTCACCACTCAGTGACTGCTTCCTGGCTGCTATTGCTTCCCCCTGCAAGGCCTCCCTGATAAAATGATAAATCCCAGCAGCGCTCCATTCCAGTGGTACAACAGCGTAAGGGAATGGGGACGCTCATTAGTGTTTCACAGCTTTCCAGTGTTCCTACCATGGAATAACACGATTCCGTTGTCAGCAAGGACAATACCGAGACGGCTTTTATGTGTACACTGCCCGTCCTCAAAGCAGCCCAGGGTGGTGCACTAGCAATGATAAATCATTACGCATCATAAGTAACACCTCCAACGATACAAGAAGGACAGCTATATCAGGCAACACACGCCGTCGTGCTGCGGCCCAAAGCGGCATACAGCAGCAGCAAAAGGAACGAGGTGAGTCGCAGATATCCTACTCAAATCTTATGAATGGGGCGGCAAATTTGAGGGGAAGGGGCACTTTTGCCTACAACTCAGGAAAAGAAATCAAATGCGATGGCTCCGCAACCTGACTATACACAGAGTCCTGCTTAGGGCATCCATAGAAATGTCAGCAAAATTCTTGGGCATCAGCAACAAACATTTACATGACTTCCCTATTTTTTTCAGCCCACGCTGCCTATCCTGTTGTGCCAAGAAAAAGAAGAAATAGCTTAGAATCTGAAACTGAAATGGAATTGCTCTCCTATAAACTTTCAGCTGAAGCTGGAGCAAGCTCAGCTTATTCTGACGCTCTCCAATGTAGTCCCCTCCAGATGTGCTGGACTTCAGCACCCATCAGCCATAGCCAGCACGGGCCTCTGGATGATGCCGGGTTAGTAGAAGACTTGCTCAAAGCTTGCACCATCTTTTTGCTCAAGGGCTGCTTAAGTAAGTCTTCGCTGTGCTCAGCTGCAGTCTCTAAATCTTGCTCCCTCCCCAGCAGTGGCCTGTGCCCTGCAGGAAGCTCCCTTCCTCCCCCACGCAGGCCCTTCCTTCAGCAGACTCCCCTCCGCCGGTCCAGCCTCCTGCATATTGCAATTGTTGCCTCTGCCTGCTAATTACTGAAGGCAAAACCATCACCTGGGTGCCATGGCAACAACCCACCATTCGTTTTTTGAATGCTGGTTCACCTCATTAGGTAGTTTTCGGGATTTGTCTTTCTCTGTCCGGAGAGGGGAGAAGAAGTCGGGCAGCTTCACCTACTGGGGTCTCTGGATCTCACGGTGTTCATGCTGCTTCGGGGATGGTTACGGTCCATGCTTATGGTATGGGAAGCTTTCCTACTGCAATTGTCCATAGTCAATTACAGCAGTTGCATTTCATTTTCTTCTGATGTCAGTATCTGGAATCGGAAAGCAGGAAAGGACCTCCCAGGTCAGCAGCCACACAGCATCTGCCTGAAAACCTCTAACAAAGGAAAACCTACCAACTTCCAGTCATTGGTTCCTCCGCTAAAAACTTGCGCCATCATGATGCTCAGTGAAAATTCCCCTCTCTTGGTGGGTTTCATCCTACACTCTGGAGCAACAGGGAACGGATTTGCTCCAACCGCCGTCAGGCAAGATCATCACATAGCTGAAGATGTATCTAGCTTTCTGGTGGTCCTCTAAGGCCTTCCTACATGAACTCTGTCATATGTGGCGCCCAATTTTTCCTCTCCATCAGGATGGGGAACACGTGACTCTCCCGATGTTGGCTACAATTTCCTTCACACCTCTCAGTTTGCTATGTTAATCAAGGCTGATGAAGGGCTGCAATCTACCAACTTCTCAAAGCCTACACAATATATCACAAGCTGCGGATAAACTTCATGCATCTTAGTGAAGTGGCCTTCATCAAAGCTTATCCCATAACACATGCATATATGTGTTTCTCCCAGCTTTTTCTCTTTTCCGAGGAAACCACCACAGTCCTCTTCCTGCGCTCCATTTTATCCTCCCAGCCACCCTGCCAGTTAGGTTAGCTCCAGAGTCAAAGAAAGGCCAGGAGTCACCCAGTGAGTCTTGCGGCTGAATGGGGACTGGGACCTGGTTCCTTGAGTCCCTGCCCAACAGTCTCACCACTACAGCACAGTGGCTCTTTAAGGCACCACAAGACCTTCCGCCACTCTTGCACATCCCATGAGCTCACTGCCTAAGAAAGCTTTGCGGGTGAGGTCCTGGGGAAGATGCTTTGCCCAAGAGGAGGCACGGCTAATCTGAGGAGTGGATGAGCACCGGTATCATTCAGTGGATGGGCCGAGTAGGAAACGTCTCTTTTTAGCCCTGTACAAACATAGGTAGGAGAGAGAGTGTGTGTTCCAAAAAATGCAGAACATCATGCTAGTGTGGGAGGTTACTGGGCAATTTGTGCCTGCCAAGAACAACCACTTTGCACGAGATACACCCACACCTGGCACGCTGCCATTACTTACTTTTCACCAAGTCTGCAAATGTTTAATTAATTCATCTGTTAGATCAATCGCTTGTGCTAAGTGTTTTACAAACGGACAGTGGCCAGGGCTGATGGATGTTGTCCTCCCAAAGCCCTGGAGAGTGGGGAAGGCCGACCTACCGAAAGAAGTGAAGCACCCAGCAGGGGTCACACAAATTGGGTTTGGCTTTGCAAATCCTTCCAAGGGCAAGAAAAGGGCCCATGGAAGCCACATGAGCACTCCGCCAAGCCCCGCAAGAACACAAGAACGTCCAGGGCAGGCCTGCTCCTCCAGCCCGGCGGGGAAATGAGCTCACCGCATGCGTCTTCCTGCCAAAGAGCCAGCCGCCGGCTCTTCCGTAGCCCCACTCTGGCTAACTTGGCACAGCGCCTCCGCCTGGGCTGTGGCATGCGCCAGAGCAGACTGGGTCCCTTCCCTTACTCAGGTTGCCGCTCTCTTTTCCCTGCTCACATGGGCTTGCCACAGACACAGTCTTGCACTTGGGCTTGCACAGGGACACAATCTTGAACACACAACACTGCATGCACACACACAAGAGGCAAATCTCTCCTGCGATGGGTTAAGACCGCCAGACAAAGCAACCCTCCTCCTGTGGCAGGAGCAGTAGGATCCCCCCCCCCGCAATCTGGGAGAAATAGCAGGGGTGGGGGGAGTGGGTACACTAACAAGGTCATATAAAATTGCATGAAGCTAGGATTAGAAATAAGCGATGACTAGCTAAAGAATTCTAATGATTCAAGAGAGCCGACTGGTGTTGATTTATTTGCATAGACCTCTGCAGTAACTCCACCTCCCTTTAACCAAATCATATTATCAGCCTGTCTCTCCATTTCAGCTCAAGTCTGTGCATGGCTACTCAGAAGTAACACCTCCTGAATTTAATGCAGCTTACTGTAATGCAGACACACATGCAAAGGACAAACAGCTTTCCATCACAACCCTGGGCATATTCACTCAGTGCTAAGTCCCTCCATCTTCAGCTGAGCCCTACACTCAGTCACTGAGAATAAGCCCCAAGGAACCCAATGGAGCTTACTTCTGAGTAAGACTGTTAGTAAACATCCCTATGACCTTGCCATTATAGGCACAAATATATGTCCATACATGTCTAACAGGAGGGAAACAAGCAGCCAGTCTTATTCATAATACATTTGTCGAACGTTAGCAGTTAGCCTTTCCCGGTGAGAATAAAGTTTACTTGAGTTCAGGAAGCATTTTTTCTTGGATCACTGAGGGCAGTGATTCCTCTTTCTGCCCATGCCCTAGGGCAAGAGCAACTGTCCTTTCCACTCTTAACACCCTGCTGTAAGAAATGCCATGTTGATTGCATTTGTTCCAAGAAGTACATGAACCTGGCCATCACTTCTTCACAACAACCCTGCGAGGTATGTTTGGCTGGGAGACCCACAGTTCTCCAGTAAGCTGGTCACCTTCGTGAGAAAGTTCCAGGTTGGGGCATCATCACTTCCACTCAGAATAGGCAGCTGGTCCCTTCTCACACTCCTGCCACCCACTTCAGATTCCACCATATGCCTGAGCGCTCCAGGTCATGGTCGCCACGGTAAGAACTGCTCTGAGGCTCTCAATGCAGAAGGAACGACCACGAGGACAGTGTGGCCAACAGCAGCCCAGCTCTGGGCAGAAGGAACGAAAGCAAAACCTGCCTGTGGGGGAAAGATGGGGTGGAGACATTTTGGTACTCCTGCCATGCAGGCCTCTCCAATGTTGCCAAAAAGACATTCCAGTGTTCAGTAGGAACAGGGCTGCAGCTCCCTGGTCTAGTCTTACGCACGCCTGCTCAGATGCAGGCCCAACTCACTCCCTGGGAAGGATGTAATATTAGCATCAGCTAGCAGTATTTATATACTGCTTCTCATTTGGAACAAATCCTAAAGCAACATGCTATGCAGCTTTCCGTCAGATCCTACGGAGGTAAATAAGTCCTGCGAAAGTCTGTCGGACTTCACTTCCAAGTACTTGTTTAGAGGATGACTGCCCGAGGGAGGGGTTCACATGTGCGCATGAAGTGAGGGGCTGTGTGTATGGCAACCCCAGAGAGGAGCATCGAGGGCTTCTTCGCCAATCACACAAGCGCACCAATGCTGCTGGTTTACATGCTCCACCATAAATCAATACATAATAAACATGCTTGTGCAAATCAGCTCTTTGGATGTGAGAAGGAAAAGCAGGGTGGGGGACACAACACCAGAGCAATGCCAAACCCAGACTGCTTAGGTCGGTCTGCACACATGTGTACACACACAGAGAGAGAGAGAGAGAGAGAGAGAGAGAGAGAGAGAGAGAGGGAGATGGGGGGTGGGGGGAGAGCTCCAGAGCATGCACTTCCCGACCAGGGGGGGTAGGCCACTGGGCATTTCCCATTCCAAACTTTAGAAGCTCCCTTCTTCCCCAACCCGCTGCCCTCCAGATGTGGTCAATGGCACCTCACGTCATTCCCTGCCAGCATCTGGAGCCCCAGTTCAACACTCAGTTGCTTCACAGTGCATTCTTGCGCATGCCTACACCAAACTCTGTCCCACTGCGTTCACTGGGCTTACTCCCTAAGTCAGTGGGCTGGATCCAGGCTCAGTTATACTTAGAGAAGACCTGTTTAAACCTGTGGGGCTTGGGTTAGGCAGCAGTAATTTAAGCTCATGGATTTCAGCGGGTCTTTTCTAAGCATAACTGATCCTGCATGCACCCTGGACCCTCCAGGATGGCAGCTGGAAGCATCCCAGCGTGCAGAATGCAGGAAGGAGAGCAAGAATAGTATTACTGACAACCTTTGCGGGAGAGGATTCTCTTATTTCTCCGTCGCACTCCATCATTTCTTCCCTGCCTCTCACATCCATTTTAAATACCCTCCCGCGGTTCCATGTGCCACCCGTTCGGCTTCCCCGACACCGATGGTCAGCCTCGGAGAAGTCCAAGCTGCGGGCTCCCTGGATGGAGCCAGCCTAAGAACACTCGTCTTCTTTTCCTCTTGCTGCCCGATTCTCACGCGCTCCCATCACGCCCCGTGTAGACCTGGTGGCAAGCCGTGCCTCTGCCCTGGGAAGCGAGAGGGGCGCACGTCCACTGCAAAGCGTGCACGGAGTCGGCCGTCTGCACAGGAGGCAACCCGCTGCTTCCCGGGAGTTGCCGGGCGTGTGAACGGGCGCCCTGCGCCAAAGCAGCGCAAAACAGAGCCCGCCTTTGAGTTGGGGAGGCGTGCGGGAGTGCGCCCCCGAGCCTCCCCGATGCCGCTTTTGCATCAGGACCAGAAACGCCACCCACGGGCTCCCGGCCCCGATCCTACCTGTTGCCGATGGCGCGGCGCCAGCCGAGGAGGAGGACGGGGAGACGGCGGTGGTGCGCGAGGTCCGCTTGCTGCGCGGCGTCTTGCCCAGCATCACCGGCGGGGAGTTGCCCATGGCGGCCGGCGGCGGGGCGCTCCGGGGCGCAGCGGAGCATCGCCCGGGCTCAGGCCCCGGAGCCCAGCGGCAGGGCGCCCCAGGCGCGGCCCGGCGCCTCTCCTGCGCGACGCGGCTGCTGCCCGGAGCTGGCGGCGGCGGCGCTCATGCCCTGCGCCGCAGCCTCCTCCGAGCCGCCGCCGCCGCCGCCGCCTGTGCATCAGGCGCAGCCGCTGCTGCAGCATCGTCTCTGCACCTGCCCCCGCCTGCGGGCGGGCTGAGAACGGAGGGAGGGGTAAGGAGGGCCTCCCCTCCCCTCCCCTCCCCTCCCCTCCCGAGGATCGCACGAGCGCAGGCTGGCGCGGAACACCACCCACGCGTGTGCAAGCGGCCACGCGCGGTCCCGAGCTCGCTTCACACGCGCACCCAGGCGCAGGTGTACCAGGTTGCCGCTCAGCGCCATGCTGGAGAGCCAAAGCGAAGAAAGGCCTCCCCAGAGCATGTGCAGAGGGCCTATTCTTGCTTGGGGAAGAGTTCCCCTGAAGAAAGTGGTGAGCAACCCGAGTGGGGCTTGATCTGTGGTTGCCCCCCCCCCGCAATATACCTGCATGCCTCAATGACACGTGTTCAGGCACAGCAAGAAACAGGTGCACAGAGACACACCCTTGCACGTGCCTGCTCCCCACGCATTCCTTTGCACAAGCGCAAGTGGCCACGGAGCACCTGTGGGGTGGATTCCACTTCTGTTTCCACCATCCCCTGCTCGCCAACACCCTCCCGGCCATATCCTTTCATGCACAACCCTGACCGAATGCAAGGAGTCTGAGGGTGCAGCCCCAACCCTGTTTGGTGTCCTGCAAATGCTGGCACCCCTCCAGCCAGTCCTGCAGGCAGGACTCCCCCCCCCCTTTCTAAACACGCACAGAATTGCACCCTTCATCAATTCGCCATATGAATTTTAGTTGGTGGAGTGAGAATCGGCTCGAGTCTGCAATCCTGAGCACACCTACTAGTGAGCTAGCCCAGTGAACACCTTTCTGGGCAAGTGTGCACTGGATTGCACAAAAGTGCCAAGGTCTGCCTATGAGCTGAACTTGCACCCCACTGCAGTTGCGGGCATGTGACTGAAGTCCCACTGAGCTCAGCAAACAAGCTTAAGGAAGCAGAAGAATACAGCACTACACAGAACTCAGTCCCAGTGAGTTCAATAGCACACGTTCCCAGAGAAGTAGCTACAAAATAGCTTTAGTCTGGATTCAATACATGTGTTTCTAAAGTAAAACAAAACAAAAACAAAAAAAACCCTTGTCCTTCCACAAAGCACAATGTCTCTTTTGAAATTCTGCTGGTTTTTAAGTTAAAAAAAATAATATTACAATGCCCAATTAATCAAGGTATCTTTTTACTTGATCAAAACCTTGCACCCCTGCTAAGACGCCTAGAGGTTATATTAAAACAGCCGGAAGGCAGGAGAAGGGAATCAGAAGTGGGAAAGTAAGAGATAAAACCCCCAGCCCTGTGCAGGCTGAGTCAAAGACCAGTCGCCTCCGCATGTGCCGCGCTCAGCTCCCATCACCTCAAAGCGGGGCTACCGGGGATACAGTCCTCCCTGCTTCAGAAGAGTACCAGCTTTGGGCAGGCTTTCTTGTAGAAACTAACCATAAACTTAGGAAATGGTTATTAAAGGCTGTACGGCAGAAGAATCTGATCCGGTAAAAGGAAATTGTCCGTGTTCTCTAGAAAGCTGGGAGGAGCTAAAGGACCCCACAAGTTGAAAACTGCAAGAGAAAAAGCACGGACTTACCAAAAACACCCACGCACACATACTGTTACCATCTAGCCTGCCTTCAGGACAACATCATTAGCTCCCCGTTTTGCTATTTGTTAAAATCCCTCACCCTCTCCCTGACACAGGATGGGGCAGAATGCACAGGAATACCAGCTGTTTAGGGGAGGTATTACTATACCAGCACATATTAGATGGTGAGGAAGGCAGGGACTGGGGTAGGAAAGGGATCCTTTGGGCTGCAGATGCCCAGCCTGAAGATTTCTGCAAAGTTATTTGTTATTTCTGCAAAGCCCAAGTCAGCTGTCTGGAGAGGGTGTGTGTGTGTGTGTGTGTGTGTGTGCACGGACATGCGCATAAAAGGAAAGCTTTTGTGAGGCCAGTTCCTCACCATCATCTGTGTTAAGAAGATGGAGTACCAGAAAGCAGTGGGAAGTTGCTATGGAAACAGAGGCAAATTGGATCGGTACTCAGCATTCTCTGGCAGAGAACTTGCCTCATTGACTGCTTATGGGAGCCCATCTCCATAGGCATTTGTGCGCAAATGTAACTTCTCAGTCAGGAGGCAACATCACACCAGCGACCCAAAGTGAAAAATCTGCCAGCCAAGCCACCAGCAGGGCTCCACACCAGCGAGAAAAACCTAGCCTGCATTCAGCTACATTCCACTGAGAGCCAGTGTGGTGTGGTGGTGAAGAGCGTGGGACTGGGACTCAGAGGATCCGGGTTCGAGTCCCCGCTCAGCCACGGAGCCAACTGGGTGACTCTGGGCCAGCCACAGACTCTCAGCCCAGCCTCCCTCACAGGGCTGTTGTTGTGGCGATAAGACTGACAGCAGCAACAGCAGCAGGAGAATGATGTAAGCTGCTCTGAGCTCCTCAAATGAAAAAAGGCAGGACATAAATCTAATAAATCAGCCTTCCCCAACGTGATGGCCTTCAGAGGCATTTGGACCACAACTTCCAGAATTCCCACCCAGCAAGTCCACTGACTGGGCATTCTGGGTGTTGTGGTCTAAATGTGTCTGGAAAGCACAAGGTTAGGGAAGGCTGCAATGCATGCATATATACCTATAATACTTATAGGATTGAGAGGCATTAAAACTTTTAGAACTATCCTTAACATGCTAGAATCATGCCCTGTATGTCGACCTTTCTTTCTGCTGGCCCAGCACCAGATCTTGCAGAGCAGCGGGGGGCCCAACTCCCACCAGGGTCCCTGGGAGGAGAACTTACAAAGCTGCTGCTCCGCTTCACCTGCTTCAGCCTGCTTTTTCACCTGCCCCTCCTTCTGGCCCAGGTGACAATGGGGGCAGGAGAAGTCACAGCCTTTCCAGCAAGCAAGTGGCCATCGTGAGGGGAGAAGGCAAGGAGGCCCTTAGGAGCGCTGCTTGAGTCTGTGCAAAGGATGCCTGGCTGGCAGAAATTCTGGCCATGCTGCTTTTCCCGGCTCAGAGGTTTTCTCCCACTGAACAGGCCTCCTTTCAGCACAGCACGCATGCTTGGCATTCCACTGGCTGCAGCTTAATCCCAGGCATCTCCAGGTCAGGCTGGGAAAGGCTCCTGGAGAGCTTCAGCCGGTCAAGGTGACAGACAGCACTGAATGCTCTGATATAGTGCAAGACATCTTGCTAGGACTCATCAGAGAGATGCATTCAGCATCAGGGGCCCTCAGGCTTTTAGGACCCATAGAAGCATCTGGGAACTTGAGACGCTGCTGCAGGTACCTCCAAAGAATGTCGACTGTGGTCACCACTTTGGCATCCACCTGTGGGGGATCTCAGGCTGCGTCTCAGTAAAAATGCCTGCTTTGTGTCTATTGGCCCTGTAATGTCTCTTGAATACAGGATTGTCTAATTTGGCTAATTGCTGGCATTGCAGTAAAGCTAGCACTTCTCTTAAATTGCATGCCAGTAGTTGGGTATTTTTCTGGGGGGAGGCTTTTTCACATAGATAAATTTTGCACTAGAGCAGTCTTTAATATTCACTGTATGTGTGAACATTAAAGGTTCAAAAATAGCAATCTTTATCAGGTTCCTACATCACTGGACGTGTCCACAAGTCCCAAGACCTGGGCCCAAATCTGGACCTCCAGGATTTCCCAAATGGCTTCACCCAATTTCCTCAACCATTTGCTTTCCCGACTTCTGTTCAGTTCTTTTTCCTCCATTCTAAAATGTTGAAATACCTCTGAGTTTAGTTGTTGACAGAAAGCACTTTACATTGCAATATGCCAGGATTTTTTTGGTATTTCAGCCTCAGCCCCGTGCCTTTGCCCCCCCCCCCCCCCCGCAACATGGCACAAGCCGCTTCTCTGAAACAGAACATCCATGAGGCTGGAAGGGCCCGAGCACAAGTCACAGAAACCGCTGCTCGTAAAACGGGGCGCCAGCCACCAAGCAGGGCCGGCATCGGGTGCCAGCTCAGTAAGCGATGGAAAAAGGAAGGAGGTCAGGAGGAAGAGGAGATGCCAGCACTTGCTCGCCCGTGGGCTCCCTGCCTGACCACCAAGCGAGTGGTAAGGATAACAAGGAAGCAGAAGGGAAGCAAGAGCACCCATGGCGGCGAGAAGCTAAAGTCACTGAGCCAGTTGGCACTGCTTAGCAACTACCTCCTTCCCACCCACAAATTCACATATGCGGATACTAATTTGCCTGTACAAACCCATGGGCCCGAGGCGCAAGCCCCTTGAGTAGCTAGCAATGCAATATGGAGCTCTTCATGTGGGCCTTTGCAGTAAGCCTCCAAAGAAAGCAAGGATGGGATAGGACCCCGGAGTTCTGTTTCTGCATCCCTGATTATTCCCTTCCTTCCCCCCACCTCATCCTGTCCAACCTCTGTCCAACAGTCTTTCCACCCAGCTCCTTAGGATCATATTTGCCATCAGTCCAAACAGGGTTTTATTTGCAAAGGACTAGGGTTCAAGGAGGAGGAAGGGCTGGAAATAGAGGGTTCCGCAGAAGCCGAGAGAAAAGGAGAAGGACCAGGGAGATGGAATGACTCCATATTTACAGCCTGTGCTCATGGACACTTTCCTTTTTTCTATAATGAACAATCCTGAACACACAAGATCTGTCCAATCAGTTCAGAGACTGGAGTGCATGTTCTATCCAATTCAGAAGACCTTAAGAAGAACCCAGCTCAGGCCGGCCAATGGCCTTCTGTCCCCACAGCAGCCAATCAGATGCCTCAAAGGGAAGCCCACCTGCATCCCACGGGGGCAAGACCCCCTTCTGCTCTGGTGCCCCAGCATCTGATATTCAGAGGAGGACTGCCCAAAATGCAGGGGGCAGCATATAAACACTGGGACTGGTAGCTGGAGCCTGGCCTCGAACAGGGGCTTAGAGGCTCCTTCCAACCCTACTGTGCTATGATTTTAGCCCCTGTTAGCTCAACCCTCTGTGATACTATTTTCAGACAGGAGTTTATCTTCGTTCCTGTTTTGGTAACGAGGAAAACACTGCCCCCTCCTGCTTGCCCCTGCACAGAAAGTGGTTTTTTAGGCCCCCTTCCCCTGCCCCATTTCTTAGAACCAGGATGTTTTGTTACTCTGAGATAAGCCCCATCACCACAGCCTCTAACGTGCATGGGACTCGGAGCACAAGAAGAGCTGTGCTGAATCAGACCAAGGGGCCATCTAGTCCAGCTCTGAGCTCACACAGTGGCCTGTGGGAAGCCCACATCTGCAGGCTCATGCGCCCCAGCAATTAGTGTACTTAGAAGCATCCAGAGGCAGATCCCAGAGGCAGCACCAAGCCACCCCATCCGGATGAGTAACCATCAATGGACATGTGCTCCAGGAATTTGTTGATCCCCCTTGAAAGCTATCCAAGTTGGTGGCCACTGTGCAGTCGCAAATTCCGTACTTTAACGGTGCGCTCCACACAGTGCTTCCTTTAATCCCCCCTGAATTTCTCCTTCTGTAAGACCTCTTCCAGTTCTTCATTTCTTGAAGGCGGGACACCTCAAGGGCCCTGTCTGATTGCCTGGGACACCACTGCAGTCAGCCCTGCTTGGCGAGTGGGCGAGGACCAGCACAGTGCCTCCTTCGGCAAAGGCCAGCCACAGTGCGAAGCCCACGCACCACTGGCCACCGGGGCCACTTGCCCTCTTTTGGAGGCACAGAGTGGAGGATCAAGTCCTTGAGCCTTCAAGAATCAAACAGAGGTTCAAACAGGGACAGCTGCCCAACTCTTGCCTCTCTACAGTAGGAAATGTTGTACCTGTTGAGTATCTGCAAGGCAAATATTACATCAAATATCGCGTGAGAAAAATACTATTTTAGCCATGCCCTTCGATATTCGCAGGTATTAATCCTTCAAGAGTGCGATCACTGTGACTTTGCGGAGATGTCCATGAGAAGGTCAGTATTGGGACGCAGATGGCCGGTAGCTGTGGCTGAGACAGCTGGACCAACGTGCTGGAGAGGGAGGGAAGGAAGCCTTGCAAGATGTTACAGGGCCAAGTCCAAACACAGGCTGAGTACAGGGACAAATGGGACCTGAAGGGCCAGAGACAAAGGCAGAATCCTGAAATATGCTGCGGTTAACTACCAGCAAGGCAGAGCCCAAAAACACACTGAGGTCAGATGCTGGCAAGGAAGGAAGAGTGCAAGGCACCTGGCAAGGTGGGCTGGGCAAGGGTGCAGACAGAAGCGGGCAAGGTTCAGGGCGCAGTGAAAGGCAAAGCAAGGCCAGGCTGGAAGCTTGCAGGTAGGCTTAGGGCTGCAGTGGTCCATGTGACTGTGGCTGAGGCAAGACTGAGCAGCGCAGGATTGCCAGCTGGAGCCCTGCAAATGCCTGCAGGTGTGCTCCTAACTCTGAGGTGCCTGGAGGGTAAACGGCGCCATTCGCCACCAGGGGAGCTGTGTTCAGGCGTCAGATCCTGCCACAGAACCTCCCACGGGGCTGTTCTCAAGACCAGTGAGAAACTCAGGTGCGTTAAATGCCCCTTTGTAAGTGCAAACTTGGGAGTGTAAAGTACAGCAAAAGAGTGGATTTTATCACTTTTTTCTAGTGCACTTCCGTGGGTGATAAACTCTGGCTTAGGAAACCGATCCATAGCTCCTTGCGTGCAACAGCGTCTGCAGAGTGCACCCCTCGCCTCGCTCCCCCCATTCTCACGCGCCCAAACCACAACCAGCCCCTGAAGGTCTGGGAGGAACACGGCCAGATGGGAGGAACCAATTCCACGCAAACGCGCGCGCGCGCATGGCTCCTGCGCCACCTTTCCCAGGAGGAATCCAGCCCTGCGGGAAGCCCCGAGGGGGCTCCATGCGGTCTCCTCGCAAGGCCCGGGCACACCCTCCCCCGAAGCTGCCACAGGGCAGCAGGAGCCCCGCTGCCTCCCCCAGGGCAACCGCATGCCTGAAGCCTCCTGGAGCCACGCCGAGGCACGCGCGGAATAACGAAACAACTGAGGGCGCACCGTTTACATACTTGGGCTGCCGCGCAGCTCTGGGAAGCCTCAAGGAGCCCAGGCCAGCCGGATCCGTCTCCTGCCCGGCTCCCCAGGGGTCATGGGCGGCAATGCGAGAGGGCCGGGGCCGTGCCCAGGCCGCAGCCCACCCGGAACAGCCAGCTCCCTCTTGCCTGGGCTGGGGAGGGGGCTGGAGCGGCTCGCCCCCTCTGCGCTTCCCTAACTCAAGCCAGATTTGCTTCAGGCGAGGCAGCCGTCTGCAGCGGAGTCTCCCGAGCTGCCCGTCTTAAAGGCACAAGGCGCCTTATTCGCCGGGCAGCGGGGTTTGCGCCATGCCAATCCGGATGCGAGCAGCCAGGTCCGCATCGCCCCCGCCCGGGATCCCCCCAGCTAAATCAGGCGTGGACCAAGCACCCACAGCAGCCTGCGTGGACCAGGGGCCTTCGGAGGGGCTAGGCTGGCACTGCCGCGACGCCAGCCAGCACGGACTTGGGCAAGAGGAGCGGTAGTCCAGCACCATAAAATATGGGAACGCAAGTGTCCACGGGTGCGTCTGCACGCCTGCGCTGCGGGTCTCCTGTTTGCTTCTTGTCTTGCGTTGTCGTGTTTGGTCTGTGTGTTTGGGAGCACGGAAGATCTGGGTTCTAGGCTCGGCTTGGCCCCGAGGCTCACTGGGTCACTTTGGGGCAGTCCCTCACTTTCAGCCTAACCTACCTCACAGGGTTGTTGTTGTGGGGATAAGGCTGAGTGCGGGAAGAGGAGAATGATGTGAGTACTTTGAGATTTTTTTTAAGAGAAAAGAAGGGATATAAATCCAATAAATAAATAAATGTGAGCTGCCTTGGGTTCCTTGCAAGAGGAAGAGAGGTAGGATATAAATGCAATGTAACAATATTAGAAGTCATATTTCTCCCCACCCCTTATTCTTTTCCTACACCCGTATTAACACATGTGTATGACTGTCCGTTGGAGCTGTCTATAGAAGTAATTCTGTGTGTGATATGTACACCTTGGCTGGGAGGATGGGGCTTGTACTGCAACACATCCGGAGGGCGCCAGGTTGGAGAAGGCTGTGTCAGAGCTGAGGAACAGAACAGGCTGAGTCAACATTTACTACTGCTCATTTCTCCCAGTCTTGCCAGCATCATCTGAAGCATGGGAGGAAAACATCAGACAGTCGGGCGGAGGAGGGGGGCAAGTTCCAACCCCTGGAATCCGCCAGGGAGCCACCCCCAGTTGCTGAAATTGCACCCATCAAATTGCAAAAAACAAACCAAAACTACACTGCATTAAAAAAAAACTTTTCAACAATGTATACAGGAAATGCATGTCCTTTTATACTTCATAACTGCACTCCTGGAAGCCCTGTGGGGAGCACAGATTTGCAATAAAGCTGCTGAAATCCAGCAGTGGCATCCTGCGATGAGGCGGGGTAGAAAGGGCCATAGGGTGTGTGGCAGTCTGGAACTGCATCCAGTCTCACTCTCAGGCACTTTGAAGCACGCTACAAATGTACTACTGCAAATACATGTTTCTATTCCCTTCCTGCAGAAGTTAGTCTCAGGATTTCCTGGTGGTTTCTTTACTGCAGCCTGTAACCCTCCCCAAAGCTCTTGGAGGTGGGGAAATGTCAGGCCCATAGGCCCAAAGAACAGATGGATCCCCACCCACCCCCAGATGCTGTATTGCCTATGGAAACACTCCAGCCAGCCACATACAATGCTGATGAAGATTACACAGACAGACAGACAGACAGACAGGCATGCCTGCAACTCCTGTCCAGCAATCCAGGCATCCTAAGGAAAGGCTTGCGTGTCAGTGGTAGAAGAAGGTCCCAGCTTTACTCTCTGCATAGGCTGGGAAAGGCCCTTCGGCCTGAAACTGTGGAATGACTGCTGGCCAGGTTAGACCAGTGAGCTACAGGAAGACCTCTGGCTGATTTCCAGGAGATGCACTTGGGTTTCTGGCTCCGGGTACATGAACAACAGGAACAGCGATGCACACACAAAATAAAAGAGGTTGCTGAAAAGAACACGAAGGAAAGGGCAGGTGTGGGGACCCATGAGCTTGTCCCTGGGACTAATCACAAACTTCTGCATCTGAGCTGAATGCTCTCTCTTTTACACCAGATCCTGAGCAGAACAAAATCCAGAAGGACCTCTGTTTTTATCGCCACCTTATCTTCATGTTATGAAATCCGCCTTCACTGGCTCTGCCTTCTAGGCAGCCAAAAGTATAAACAGGCCTGTCCTGCATCTCTTGAGCATCCCCTACATACTCTGAAATGAAGCCACAGGTCTGTTGTCTCGAAACAGATAAACTTTACCACCCAACAGCTTGCGAGGATTCCCAAGCTCAGGCCCTGGGCAAGAGATGTGATAAGGCAGCAGGGAGGTGAAGACGCAAAGACCCTCTTTCTCACCTACCATTACCCAAAAGGTGCAGCGGAAGGAGCTGCAGTGGTAGTTTTTTTATTGGCTAGTTTATTAAATTTATGAAAAGCCTCAAAAAATAAATTTTCTCTAGGCATTTTACGGTAATGAGAAAAATAGACATAAAACCGCAGTAAAACCAACAATATATAAATTAAACATACTGATATGATGGCATATTGCAGGGATTTGGGTAATAAACAAGATTGCTCAGGCCAATAATAAATGGCAATAAAACACAAAAATAAAGGTACTTTATTAACACTAAAATACTTTAGGGTGCAATCCTACACACACTTAGACAAAGTGTTCTATAGCTCCCGGTAGCCACTCAGACAGCTATGCCGGCTGGGGCATAATGGGATTTATAAGGACTTCTTTTCTGTTGAAACCTTCATAAGACCATGCCTCTAAAATATTTTAATAGAGAGACTCTGGAAAATGGAAGTGGCTGGCGCAATGGAAACATCTTCAGGCATTCGCTTTCGCAGGTCTTTGGTTTGGGGCTGTCTTTTGTTCCTTCGCACACACAGGCATATAAAAATCATGCGTGCAATAAGCACATGTGTTTGCAAGCAGGCACAGAAAATAACCACAAGTACCTGGAAGCAGGTGCCTGTTCGTAGTTCCCCCACTGCAATTGCATGCATTTGTTTAGATTCTATTCCAACTCTTCTAAAGGCACCAGGCAGGACTAAAACTTCCAGTAAGAAAGCAGCGGCTACAAGCAGCAGCCTTGGGGACACGGATGCATTGCAGCAAAAACCCTTGGGAACCAGACAGGCTCAATTCGTCGGCTGCAGGAAGAGTGGGCACTCAGCTGGCTAGGTGTCTCTCTCACACACCAACACCTGATGTCAAGGATAGGCTGGTTCAGGCACCTGCCAAGGCCTCACAGCATAGCAGGGTTGCCATCATCTCACCTGCAAATGCAGGCCAGGCCCACCTCCTGTTGGTGCTATTCTCCATTCTCAGTGGTGACGTGGAGCGAATTTCATGGGTGAAAAAAGCCCTCAGCTCTCAATCCCTGAATCACTGACTATCCTCCACAATGTTAGAAAATAAATGTAAAAAAATCAAGTTGTCCCATTCTTCCCACAATAAAATTCAGCAGGAGTCACAAAGCTCCCTCCCGTGGCTCTCACCCACTCTCTGAAAGAAAGAAGTGTAGAAGAAGATCCACTCCAGTCTCACACCCAGTCCTCAGTGGCCAGCCAGAATGGAAAGCCCCTCTGTGGCTCATGGAAGCCAGAAGCGTAGTGGGCAGGATCCAGGGCAGGGCTGTGCCACAGAAGGAAAGGTCAAGACACGTCCTTGACTGCACCAAGCTGCACTTCTGCACGGCTGCTTGTAGAAGCAAATGATGCCAGGAGATCCAGCCACGGACCTCCCGCATCATGACCCTGTGTGCACCATCAGGGTGAGGGAAACAAGCCTGCCAGAACCTTCCAACCACCTGCTGTGGCTTGCTAGGCTACCTAAACCTGAGAAGCCCACCTTGCTGCGGCTTGCCGGCTCCTCCTAGATTCTTAACCCGATAACACCTCATCTCTCATCTGAAGGCTGCTGGCCCTCAAACAAGCATGGACGATGGCTTAGAGACTGGCACCCAGGGCAGCTTCCACACAGCACGGTGCAGTTGTGTTAACAAGTCACAGCACAGTCATGTGAAGCTGGCCCCTGTCTTGTCAGGTCCTGAAGCAGAGACACATGGGAACTCCTCCAGCGTGACCCTGAGCTACAAAGCAAATAAACGTTGCTTTGTGGTGAGGCACCCATCCTGGCAGTCCCCCAAAACACCCCCCTCCAGGAGAATCCAAAATTGCAAGCCCCTGTGTCAACCCACACCAGCAAACCAGTTCCAGCAGTTTCATCTAGAAGGACACACTGATGACCTCTCAAAAGGCTCCACCCTGTCGGTGGGCAGAGGAATGGACTCTTTCTTCAGAAGCAGGTGGGATTCTCCAACCATTTATAACAGGTGGGGCTGCCCATGGGCAGGAGCGGTAGCCCAGCTTCTCTTTTTGTTGCGGGGGGGGGGTCTTTTTTCCACTGCCACCGAAGTGACAGTAGCAGCAGCCTCTACAATGCCCTACATTTAGCATTGTTTAAGAGCATGCTAAGAAGGAAAGGGAAAGCCAATTCACCAAAAAATAGGAGGAACTTCAGGGAATGTCAAAATGCATTTTAACTAACGCAGGTTCAAGAGAGATGACTGCACAAGGAAAGAGAGGATGCTCTCTATCCTCAACCAAACACTTCAAAAGTAGGGTAAGAACAGGAACCTTGGACTTAATCCATGAGAGTTTCTCAGAAACGCACTCTCCTTTGAATTTCCCTGAAAGTCATTTTTATCTATAAATGAGATGGTCAAAAAAGATGTGAGAAAATGTTCAGCACCGCACTAGCTTTATCTCCACCAGAAGGAGGTCTCTTGTAAGGCTAAGAGATCTTAACAGCTCATTCAAGACCAAGCCCTTGCAAAACGCTTTGCATTGCAACAGGGAGCCAGATCTTGCTCTGCAAAAGTCCATTTCTCCCCCAGTTACTGTGAGAACTGCAGGAAGCTTGGAATTCTGAAGGGGGTGGCAGATGAAGTCAATTTCCGGGATGGCCATGATGACAAGGAGGCCAGGTATGGGCAGGTGTTGATTCCCACCAGCCAGGACTACACTGGAAAGTCTCTGCGCAAAAAACTCTCCCTATGAGGTCTTAGCTCTCCTACTGAACCTCAGGCTTTTTGGCCACATCCACCCCTCCGAGTAAACCAGATGGCAAAGCCACTTGTTCCCTTCCTGCACTCCATTTCCCCAACCACAATCCTTTGGAGGTTTCCTGGCTTTTCTCCTTTCTGAATGGTTGGAATACGTCTCCAAAGACTTAGGATGCAGCAGGAAGAGTTTAACTGGAAATAGGCTATTAGGTCGATGCTATTGGCAGTGCCCCCTTTCCCTTAATGTTATTTAACCCCCCACTCAGAACTGATGCACAAATCAAGCACCAATCAGTGGTATAAGTCAGATAGTGAGGTGGTTACATGGTTGGTCCGGGCACCCAAGAGATCCAGGTTCTAGCCCCCACCTGGCCATGAAGCTCACAGGTTGGCTTTGGACCAGTCATTCACTCTCAGCCTAACCTACCTCACAGGTTGTTGTCATGAGGATAACATGGAACTACGACAGCTGCTTCTGAGTTCCTTGCGAGAGGAAAAAATGGCGGGATATAAATGCAATTTGATACTGAAAGCAATGTCTAGCCTGCACAGCCTGTACCACCTCAAGGATGCCATGAGATGTGACCGATCTATTCTTCTCCACATCTGAAAGGTATGGCTTCATCTAGCCCTTTGTCTCTTTATAGGGCAAACTATGGGCATTGGGAATGGGGTTTCAACCCACACTGTGGCGCCACCTCGAAACAACTGGCATCCTCATAGTGCAACCCCCTCCCCAAACTCCCCACTCACACATCATGCATCACAAATCACTAGCACAGAGATGTCAGATAACGCCGAGGTCACCTCTGCATTAAAAAATCTGTCTGGTACAGCACAGGCGCCAAGAGGGTCTTGCGCTGGACAGATTCTTTTCAGGGCTAGTGACCGGCTGCCCCAGGATTGGGCTGCTGGGCCCATCAGTTGCCAATCTGGGTTACTTGTCAGGAAACACATTTCAGAGAAGGGAGCCACAAAAGAGAGGCAGCAAGGGACAGGTGGAAGACCAAGTATTGCTGTTTGCAAGCATCTGAGGGCCTGCCATGCAGCAGGTGTGCAAGACTGGCTTGCTGGTGCTCCAGAAGGAAGGAAGGTTTGGACTGATATTTCAGGGAAGCCGGTTGGGGAAGGTTGTCTTGAGCCATCACTTCTCCATGGCTTCCTCAAACAGGGCACCTCGCCCGCCCGCCCATCCCCAAACAAATGCAATTACCGGCCAACTCTTATGTGAGTGCTACAGAAGTAGCATCAAAAAGAAAGTAATGCTTGCACCATTGGAAAAAACAGGCAGTAGCAAAGGTCTGGAGCTTTTCTTTCTCCATTGCCCAAATTCCTCCTCTCCAGTTGCGGGATCTGAGCAGCAGATGGCCTGTAAAGTCCTTTAGAAGATGGACGGGACGACCTGCTCTCCTGCAGTGCCACTTGCAGGATTTTAAAGCAAACTGCAGCTTCCATGCCGTCACTTTTCCTAGCGGCAAGCCCTGGGGTTCTGAATGGCCAGCCTTTAATTCTGGCTTCTGTCCATGTGGAAACTATGCCAAGCCCACAAGCCCCGAATCTGGGTCCAACGAGCAGGGGAGGTGCTGCTAGGCAGTCCCGGGTTTCCTACCTGTAGGCTGATTCCCACATATTCAGGACCAGGGATGGCATCAAGGCAAGGCACTTGGCAAGGAGCCACGTCCCAACAGGGATCCACAGACAACAGCAGCCTGCTCCACCTGCTGCTTCTCTTCTTCACCCTTGTGAATGGCTTCTCGCCTTGCCTTTTGCACTGGCCCAGGCAAGCGTGGTGGTGAGAAAGAGGAGGAGCTGATCCTGCTTGTTACCGGTTCTGCCAGCCAAGCAAGTGAGCAAGTGGGAGCCAAGATGCAAAAGAAGATGAGAAACGAGAGCAAAGAAGGTGTCCCGTGCAGGAGCACCGAAAAGGCTGGAGTCTGCACTGGTGGCAACAGAAAAAAGGAGATGCCAGCAGTCCCTGCAGGGCAGTACTTCCATCGGGGCATCTTAACACAGAAACATAGAAACAGAGTGAGTCAGAAAGGACCTCCAGGGCCATCTAGACTGACCCCCAGCTCCGCTCACGACATGCCCACCATGAGCATGTCCAGCCTATCCTTGAACACCCGCACCGATGGGGCTTCAACCACCTCCCGTGGAAGCCCATTCCATGCCCTGGGGGACCTAACCGTCAGGAAGTACTTCCTGGCATCCACCCTGAATCCCGCTTCTCTGAGGTTTGCTCCATTGGAATGCATTCTGCCCTCCACTGCATCAAGTGGAGGGCAGAACATCAAGGCAGAAGACTCCAAGATGCCCCACTGTCCCCTCAAGGGACTCCAAAAGCATGTGACTACGTGCAGGATTGCAGCAAGGGCGAGCGAACCTTGAACGCTGCATTGGTGGGGCAAACCACTCCACAAGGAGTATTGGAATTCATCCAGGAAGCTGCGATCAGATGTCTTGGGTGCCTGCTGGCTCAGCCAACTGGTGAGGATGGGCCAGGATTCTCATAGTGGAGACTTTTAAAGTGGAACTGGAGAGCGACTGCCTTCAGCAAGATGCCTCCAAGCAGAGGACAAGCCTCTGGCAGTCCTTCAAAACAGAGAACAACCTCCTGTAAAAGAGGGCATCTGGCCACAGGTAAGAGTAAGCTCACTGCTCTGCACATTTAGATAGAAGAAGGTCCTACAACTCCCAGGATGCCCCTGCCCTTTGTAGGATTTCTTTCTGTCTGGATGGATCCTAGGTTTGTTGTTAGCCTTCTAAGGTACCACCAGATCTGCTGTCCCTTTTGCTGGGACAGATTCACGCAGTCACCCTTCTGGGATCTGCCACCATCACTCATGGCCTTCAGCCTCACACTCAGAACCCCAAGAAACCACAGCCATGCCTGGCCTGGCCATCTCCTGCTCCTCCTGGGGAAACCATATTTACACAAGGCAGTGCACAGCCGTGTCTCCCACCACGCGGTGTTGCTCATCACACCTCTGATTCATTCAAGAACTAGGACACTGTTGAGATGAAAAACAGCTGAGCTGGGCCTCCAACCAGCGGATGACAAACTTCCACATTTTGGCAAGGAAATGACAGCTGCAGAGTCATGAATTTAAATGTTATGCACACCCAAAGCCAACCATGAAGCAAGCGAGGCAAATCTGCAGAGGTTCATAGAAGTCCTTTGCAAGTGCCAATTATTCACCAGAGAGGAAGTTTGGTTTACAGAAGCACTGGCACCCAGCCTACATGCTTCTGAGCATATGTAGAGTTCCATTCCCCAGTAAGGGACAGGGTGTCTTTCAGAAAACAAAAAAGATATTGCACACACATCAGCCTCTTGAGGGTTGGATGTCTTAGTCTGTTGCAGGAAAAGTAAAGCTTTTATGGGCTTCCGAGGGAAGAAGCGTTATTCTCACTGAATGACCAATCCCCTCACACAGATTTAAAATTGGAAGCAAGGACAATAAAATGCAAAGAGTATTCCTGTGACAAATCAACTTTAAACATATGAAAAATAAGCACAGACATCATTCCCAGCTGCAGTAACTGGGAAATGCATAGCAAAGCTAAGAAGATGGCATTCATTACCAGTTAGGATCTCCAGTTGAACAGGAACCAGTGATTCAACTCAAGCCAAAATAAGCACAATCACATTTCTAAGTAAATTCCAGTCCAGCTGTTTCGCACTGGGGACTCCCTTTAAAGATCTTTTGCTCAAAGATGCCAACTTCCCGGTCAGCAGTACAAACTTACGCAGCCTAAGCCAATGCACCTTTCGAAATGATGCCAGCCCACCTTGCCGAGCCTCTTAGCAAGGTGTAGCGTTCCACAGTGCATGACAGTGGCTTTCCCCAGTGAGGTACCATTAAGACGTGCTAAACTGCAGCTGCCAGCATGGGTTGGGAACGGCCATGTTGGGTGGGAACCATGCAAACTGTGATCCAAAACATCCAGAGGACACCAGCCTAGAATGGGTGCCCTTGCATTCACAACCTGCAGCTTTTGGAGTGCACAAATGAGCAATAACCTCCTAATGCAACCCAAGCATGTCATGAGCAGAGCTGGCTGGAGGTGAGGGTCAGACTAGATGGCCCTGGGAGGACCCTTCTGACTCGCTCTGTTTTTATGTTTCTAAGCTATTGAAACTCAGGTTTGTGGCTCAAATGCAGCCTGCCTGGGGTCCCAGTCTGGCCCCTTCGGGGAAGGTCCCAGATTACCATGGCACCTCGCTCTGGCCTCACCATCCTTTTCCTGACCACTGTGCATTCATTGGGTGGTGTCCTGGCTTTGGACCAGTTCTATTCCCTGTCCTAAGAATGAACACCCAAGACTCAGCTACTGGCAGTAAGAGCTTCAAGTGAGATCCTGCTGGTATTTGGGCCACACCACTCTTCTCTTTCACCCTCAGCCTCCCTCCACTGGCATATGCCCCCCTGGCAGCCTTTCTGAAGCGGAATCCAGATTCTCTACTCTGATGTGCAGGCACACTGTTACAAACATGCTCATGCACCTCACAAAGACCTAGATGCTTTCACCAAATTCCTCCTCTCAGTTTCCTATACTCCAATTCTATTGTCAAAAGGATACGATTCTGCTTAAGCCACTTGGCTTCAGGAGCCCGACTTCATCTTCATTGAATGAAAGTGCGGCACATTTTTGCTCTGCTCCTAGGCATGGCCATACTAAGGACCTCCTGCAGGGGGCAGCAGTAGCTTACAGCTGGCTCCTGGGAAGTCAAGATTTTCTTTCACTCCAACCATTTCCAATATTCTTCTGATTCTTAGCTGAATATTTATTTACACAAATCCATTTATACCCTGCTGTTCTTGGGATAAGATGTCGATCCAAATGAGATTATTAAAATGACACTGAAATCATACAGTCCACACAATCAACCAGTTGCTCCTTGAATGATTAGGAAGAGAGCAGTATGTATCTCACCGCAGGAAAATTAGGTTGGACCCTTCCATTCCAAACCCCTTTGCAAGCTTTTGTGCCGTAACAGCTGCATGGTCAGCCAAGATTCAGCCGCTGTGTTCCCCCCACCCTGTGCATGCACGCATACACACACACACAGAGCCCACAGAACCAATTATGGAGATGCATCACCTGTTGCATTTCTGTCTGCTGCAAAAACGCTCATGGGCACCCTCGCCCTCTGGAGGGCACCAGGTTGGATGCAAGTTGGTCAAAAGGAACAGGTGCCCGGAAGAAAAATCCCCCCCAACACACACACACACACACACACACACACACACACACTGACAATAACGTACCATTAGCACAAGATTTGCTGATGCGCTCCTTGTTCGCCTGCATTCCCAAGAGAAGCTGCCCCCCACCCCGAGCAGCCTAGGAAGCAGTGTGCTGCTGCCGGCCAATGCCCACTCCGCGCTCCATGGCCCTGCGGTGGCCCAGCCAGGTTGCAGCCTCTGCTGCCGTCCGCGAGCGATCGGCCCCGGTGAGGGGGGCTCTGAATACAAGGCACCCAGTGCTCGGCTCCCTTTCGCTCCAGCAGCCGGGTGTCCATTCGTCGCAGGCGTGCGCACACACACAATGCCAGCTCTCTGGGAAAGCACACTTGGCTCATTCAGCCAGGGAGCCGGCTCAGCAGCCCCCCGGAGCGTGCTGTGTGCCAACAGCCGTGGCCCTGTGTGAGCACGGCCCTCGGCGGCTGCCTGGGGTGCTGCCAACGGGCACGGCGTGCTTGGCACTCCCGGGAGCCCTTGCCAAGGAGGGTGCGCGTGTGAGAAGGGGCCGAGTTGGCTCTCTGAAGCGCTGCAGCTCAATCGAGCTCTTGTCCTTTCCGCTCCTGGGCTTGGCTGCCAGAGAGGGGGCATTGCGCGGGCAACGGCCGCTCTCTGAGCACCAGGAGGAAGAGAGGCGCTGACAGAGCCTGCGGATAGTTGGGAGCAGCCACAGAGGAAACGGCTGAGAGGGATGCATTAAAGACGGTGATGGTTCCACCAAAGTACAAGTGTGTGTGTGAGGCAGCTACTTGGGCCCTCTGACTAAACACTGAGCCAGCTTTTACATTCCCCGTGTTTCCGGCCTAGCATTGTTCCCTAGCATTGTGGGAATCTTAAATGTCAGCCCCCGCCTGGCTTGGTGGTGGAGAATCTAGGACTGGGCAGTTTAATTTCTCTACCCTGGAGCAATCCTCCACCAGAGGCATTGTGGGAAATTAAAATGTGGGAAATTAAAATGGGGGTTTGCCGATAAGAAGCGAACACTGTGCTGTTTCTGCCCACCATCGTCAGCGTAATTCAGCAGAGAATCCACTCACAGGGGGACCAGTGTGTCCTTTTAAACCTAGAGCTAACCTCACCCGGTTGTCTAGGAATGTCAGCCCTGGGAATTCTGCATCCCTGGCCAATCCCAAAGCAGGGAGCTCTTCTGGAAGCCTTTTAAATGGGTAATGAGAGCTCTGTGGGCAGCAAGGGACACCGAGAGAGACCACCCATTAAGCAGGCTTTGCAGGAAGATTCTGGCAGGACCCTCTGCCACTCACAGGGTCTGCACTGAGAAATGGATCTGCATCACAACTCTTTCATCATTTTTGGCAGCTCTGCAGTTCCTATTTCCAGCCACCTTTCTTTTACATTTGAGAACTTCAAATAGATATTCCAAAATAAATGTTCCTTACCCTTCAAAACAGAAGCTAGTGGGTACAGTGGTGAGTGCTTGCATGGTACTAATTTGTGTCAGGGCCTTTCCAGATCACACCACCCTCCCCCAACAAAGAGTTTCTGTTTAAAGCACTGAATTAAAACCACTTTCCCCAACCAGGTGCCCTCCAGATGTGCTGGACGGCAACTCACAGCATCCTCAGCCATATTATAAGCTGCAGGACAATGCATCTGGAGGCCTCTTGCTAACTAGACCTAACCCCTTCCCGTTACTAATTTAACTCAGGAGGCCAGAGAATGATTTTGGCCCTTCAGATGTTGTTGGACTACATATCCCATCAGCCTAGCTAGCAAGGCTGACAATGAGGGACAAGGGCAGTTGCAGGCCAACAACCCTGGGGGCCATATGTTCCTTGTCCTTGATTTCCATGGCACTTTACCAAGTCCCTGCCCCAAGGAGCTTGCCATCTAAAACATCAAGATAGAGAAACAGCAGGACAAGAAAAGCAGGGCAGAGAGGGACGCCAGGTGGATGCTTGTCTTGTAAGCGCTCAGGTGCAGCTGCTTGGGTTCAGTTGCGGACATGAATCTGTCTAATCCCTTTCTAAAGCCATCCAAATGTTGGCCATCCTGCATCTTATACCAGAGAATTCCACAGCCTAAATATGGTGGTGAGTGAAGCTGTACATCCTTTGATTGCCCTCAAGCTCTCACCAAACTGCTTCTCGGGATAATCCCTACTGGATTTCAGCATCCTGGGAGAGGGAGAAAAATGTCCCCACGTGCTAGCCCAGAATCGCAAGTCCTTTCCCCAGCCTGGCACTGAGATGTGCTGGGGATTGTTCTTGCAAAGATGGACAGAGCCTGACCCAGAGAGGGCCAAAACAAGGAGCTTTTCCAGCACTTCCTCGATTTCTTTTCAGAAGCTGAACACCCTGAGGTTCCCCCCACTGCTGACTGACAGAGAGACACTGTCCTAGCCTGGCTGATGCCTTGCTTGCACAATTTACATGATTCCTCCCAGTCAAAAAAGAGAAGTAATTGAGCATGCATGGAATTTATTCACAATCGGGCACACTGCTCATTTACTGAGCAAGACTGCTGTAAATTTCTCCAACCAATGCGGAGGAGGAGAAAGAAAGTTATCACAACTGTTCAGAAGAGCCCTGCCATGTTTACAAGTCACGAAGCTCAGCTTTTATTATTTGGTTTTTCTTGAGTGGACAGCTGAGTGGAAAACCTACACAAGTTGACTCCCACCCCAAGCAGGGTGCCCCAGGGGCTGCCTGGATCATGTGCCCTTAAATGCAGCCCAGAACACATCCTCTCCACGAGTTGCAGGCGAGAACCCCTAAATTCATGACTTCAGTACCACAGGCTGGATTTCAGAGGCTTCGCAAAGCCCCACACCACCGAAATGCATCGATTTAGCTTCCAATGTGCTGCTGAAGCACACTGCCTGCTCAGAAGGCACACAGGTGAGTGCCGGTTGTCTCCACATTTGCCTCTGCTCCACTGCACCCATCCTTGGCTCAGGCTGGAACGGCGGGGTACCCCCACGGACCCTCTGCTCTGTTCCTTCAGCCTGAAGCCTGGAGAAGAGCCGGCCCGGCACTCGCTTGCTGGGTGGCGGAGAAAGCCGCAGGCCTGGAGAGCCCGGAGGGCTGGGAGAATGTGCCCTGCGTCCCGACACCCACACAGAGGGAGAAGGAGAAAAGCAGGTGGGAAGATGCCAGACAAGGGGATCAGGTAGAAGCAGAGCCACCCACCTGCCTCTGCTGTGCACATGGCATGCAAGAGGAAAGGGCCACAGTCAAGCCCTGGAAAGAGACCTGCTTGCACGCCTGCTCACGCACACCCTCGGGCCAACGTCTTCAGCCTCAGGAACACCCCTCAGACAGGCACCTGCTCTTTCTCCCTCTCTCTGCTCTTTACGCCGAGCCCCGGTTCTAAATGCTCAAACTTGAGGGTGGCATTTCTCTTCACAGGCACCTGGTGAAAAAAGCTTCCGGTGCAATTCTTCCTCTTGTCTCAAATGCCAGCAGTTGAGGGGTGTCTCCCCATGGGGGCTAGAAGCTTTTCTAGAGCAAGCAAATCTGGCAAGGCACTGCTTCATGCTGTACATGAGGAGCAGGTCACATTCCCCGCAGATGGAGTCAACATTTCCTGGGACTGCCCCCAATCCTCTCGGATCATCCCACTGTTTACAGCAAAGCACCTGGCGGGCCAGAGAAAGGCAGCTGTGGATGCACAATGCAGGTGTGTGACCTTCCGCCCAAGGTGAGAACGACCCGCTGGAGGATGCCCTTCCCTGCGTGGCGGGCAGCCCCATGCGTGGCGGGCTGGGAGCCCCGCCTTTTGCTGCCTCAGCAGCGAAGCACGTTTCCCCTCTGCCAAAACCTACACCCTGGGCTGCCCGTTGGACCAGAGCCTGCAATCTGGAAGTCATTTCCTTGCTCTGTGCAGCTTGGAAGCCAGCAAGGCCTCCAGCCCCTCCGGTTCCACTTGGACGGAGGCTGCTTTGCAGTTGGACTCTTGCTTTCCCTCTCAGCTTTCCCCATCCTCCACCCCCGTTTTGGTGCCAACTGCCCCTTCTGGGCTCCTCTGGCAGGACGGGCTTCTGCCCAAGAGCATCCAGCAGGAGCTCCGTAAACCTGCAAGAATGGGAGCCCCAGGAGAACCAAGCTCGTACTAGGCGTCCTCAGGAAGACTTGTGGAAGGCTCCAGGAACGCAGCTCAGGTTCCAAAAGGGCTTTCCGTTGCTATAGAGCAGGAATAAGTACTGTGGAGCTGTCCAGAGGTTTTGGACTACAGTGCCTATCAGCCCAAAGCACAGCTGGTAGATGATGGGGACTGTAGTCCAAAGCACCTAGAAGGTACCAAATGTCAATCAAGCTGCTGGACCAAAGCGAAGTTCTGTGCAAGAGACGCACCATCTGCGTTCCCGATTCCCCCTTGTTCCTGCAAGGTCACAAGGCGGCTGATGCTGAAGCGTTGCAGCAAAAAAGAAAAAAGGAAAAGAAAAAACGGCTCTGCTCCCAGGAACTGCTTTGGATCTGATGCTGGGAACAAAGAGCGGAGGTTAAATAGTTCAACATGAGCTGTTTGTTTGGCTGCCGTGTGAGCCGTGGCGGAGGGGGTGGAGGAGGAGAGCAGCCTCATTCCTCCGGCCAGATGCAAATGGGCTGTGCATCATGACAGCGCTGGATCCCCATCCACTGGTGCAGCCAGTGCCTGCTGCCCTGCCCTGCCCACTTCTTGTGTTGGGGTGGGGGGAGGCAGGGCAGGGCAGAAGTGGAAGAGCCAGATTCCACCCACTGCCACAGCTGCGGCAGGGAGGAGCCAGGTGCGCTGCCTCTCCTGGCCTGGAACGAGGCCTGGGTGGGTGCACTCCAGCACAAGCAATCCAGCCCTCTCCCAGCCATTTGGGGTGGGGGGGAACCGCCAACAGCTGTGCAAAGTGCCGCTTGGCAGCTTTGCTTGGCAGTGCAAACCCCGGGCTGCCACTTTCACAACCGCCTTCACACTCCACACCAAGCAGCCGGCGTGCTCCAGAACCGATCCCTGAACAAGACAACTGAGATCCCCCGAGGTGCCGCTGCACCAGCCACCCCGCTCCGACTCAGTCCTTGCAAAGGGAGAAGCATCGAAAGGCCCATGGAGTCACCGCCCGGCCGAGTCAGCCCTTCCTTCTGCCCTGCCAGCCTCCCAGCCCTCCCAAGGCCAGTAGCAGGAGCTCATCTCCCCGCAACAATGTCTCTGTGCTGCTGGCCTTCAGGAGGGAGCCGCTGCCCTTTGGCCAAGCTCAAGCCTCTGCTTCGAAGCCGGGCACCCTCTGTCCCTTGGAATGTCAAGGATGCCACCATTTATCAGTTAAGCAGCAGGCCATGCAGCTGCCACAAGCTGAGCCCTGCGCTCCCTTTCTGCGTGTGCCCCGGCCGGGAATGGGTGGAGAACTGGGCAGCCCCTTGCACAGCACATGCGTTTTCCAATTTATGTGTAGGTGCTGATGTGGAAATTAAAAAAGAAGCCCAGTGAGTCTCGCTGTCCTGGGGAGGGGAGGGCAGTGCGCGGGGGACCCTCCTGCCTGCTCCGCCTGCTGCCTAGGAGCTAACTGTGGATGGGCAGCTTTGGTGCTCCCGCTGCATGCCCTTCTTCCAGCTCTTTAACTTTAAACCCAGCTCAGAATGAACAGTCCTTCAAAGAGAGGACACCTTCGAACAGAAGACTGCCCTGTGCGAAGGAGGACACATTTGGGGGTCCCCTGGCAAAGGACCCAATGACAGGCTTCCTCCAACTCTGCAGGATCCACCAAATAGACGTGTCCGCAGGTGGCAGCAACAGCATTGCCATCTGTGTAGGCAGCTGAAATCCTGCTTGAATACCAGGCCTCTCTCACTCTGTCGCGACACCTTGAGCATCGGTTTGCTTGCATGGGGAATGAATTCAGGGGCCCTGAAGCTCCTGCACTCCTGAGCATCACCTCTCTTGGCATTGAACCCCTAGGCCAAATTCTCCCGCAATACTGGATTCTGCTTGTTTCCTACTTCTGCATCCCACTCATCTATGATTATCAGCACGCCTTGTTTTGGTGCATTATCCATTTCCTCCTGGAAATGATACTCGCACAAAAGTTTCTTTTGCTCTGTCTTGGCTTTGGAGCATAGACTTGAAGGATGGTTATGTTGATAGGTTTTCCAAGAATTCTGATTGATATTCTTTGGTTGGACTTTGCAGCATAGCCCCTTAGTGCCTGTGGTACACCTGACCCTCAGTGTTAGATCCACTCTGGAGGTTTTTCAGAGATTGTCATTTCCAGAGTAAAACAATTAGGGCTCATGAGGTGTGGAATTCCAGCTAGAAAGAAGCCCTGTTTCTTTATTCTATATGTGTTTGGAGAGAGGGAGACAAGCTGACACGGCTCCAACACATAGAGAAAAACACACTGTGTATGCTCAGAGTCACTGTGTTTTTATTTTATTAAGCTGCCTTGCAAGAAGAAAAAAGGCAGGATATAAATGTAATGTAATATGAAACTTCAGATTTGCTCCTTTTAAATAAAGAAACATGAGAGCACATGAGAGCAAAACTGACGATGCTGCTAAGCAGGATAAAGTTAACAGAGGAGTGGGAAATGGGGATTTCAGACAGAGATCAAGAGTTCCAGCAAGATGAAATGATTTCCATTTCAACCAGGCATGGCGCCAGAAGGGCTTGTATGGAAAAACAAGCATAAACCCCTTGCAAATTTCCGACTTAGAAGAAAACTCTAAATTTTTGGGTTTGTTTTTGTAAGTCTCAGCAGCTCATCCGCAGCTATCAAATCAGGGTTCGTTTCCTTTCCATGCCCAAGTCAAGAGGCTTTGTGGCTGAGGACTGCTCTGCAGGCATGAGTGACCCATACAATTCCCACCTGAACATGACTTTCTCATGGCCTAAACCAGCCCTCCCCATCCCAGCCCAGCCCTTCCTAGATGCTTTGAATTATAACTCTCAACATCCCTGAGCACAGGCCATGATGTAGCCCAAAATATCTGAAAGGCACCAGGTTGGGAGAGGCAGATCATAAACAGCCAATGATGCACGATATTTAATCTCCCGACAATATTTTGTTTGTTAGTTTGCTTAAGCTCTGTTGCTCCACTCTGAAGTCTAAACACAGCTGCTTTAAAATCACAGTCATTACCCCTGTCATTTTAAAACCTGACCATCCACTTACAGATGCCCCACATCTTTCCTTGCATGATGCTATGGAGATTCGGAGCCGACACAAATCTGGGATTTGCTACCACCCAATGTGAAAAGAGGGGTTGGACAAGGCTTGGGGAAGGCTATCAGTCTTGATTATCCCAGAGGACTATAAGCTGCTCCCAGGATCGGAGCTGCCTGCTCCCACTGCTACAGAAAACAAGCGGCATCTATGCGTATTGACTCCTCTGCGCATCTCCTTGGCCACCCCAGGAAGAGAACGCTAGCCTAGATGGGCTTTGGTCTGGTTGAGCACAGCTCTGGCTATGTTTGCAGATTCTGAATAGATCTGGCAGACTCTCACACGCCTCTGTTTTTCTCACGCAAGCCAAGAAATTCTGTTTTCCCCTCAATTTTTTAGGCAGGCGGTGCTATACTGTTGTTTTATGGATGTTTTGTGCTTATGCTTATTTAAGGAAGAGACAGAAGAGACTTGTCCCTGTTTTATTGTTTTGGTTGTCAGCCAAGTGGAAGAGTTTCTTTTTGTGATAGCAAAAGAAAAAATAGTCAAAGAAAGAAGCAATGAGCAGAACTCAAAAAATTAACCCCAGAACCTACTTTTAATTCCAGAGCTCAAATGATGTAACCCGATTACAAATAAAAGGTGTCTCTAAGCTTATCAAGAGTACATTTCTTCCACTGCTTGTACCAGAAGCAGCTTGGATTTTCCAGGCAGCCCTGTGCCCAAGCGCCTTCCCGCTGCGGAAGTGGGCACAAGCCAGAGAAACACTTCTTAAGCCTCACTTGTTTACAGAGGAAATTTTTTTGCAATACTCCATTCTCTCACCAAAACCCGAGGGGTTAAAGAGTCCTTAAATTTCAGTGGGATCACGTTTACAGTGTCAGTATAATTTTCTGCTCAATCCAGCCCCACCAAGCTTCTTGACGTCATCCCGATTTTCTCTCCAGTCCAATTTCCCATCTCCGCAAGGCCAGCTTGGCAGTGGGACATGGACACAGGCCCAGGGGAATATGGGGTCCATCGGCTTCTATTTCCTGCTGTGCATTCCCAGCCTCCAACTTTTTAAAGATTTCAGATCTCTGCCAGTTTGGCAAGGTCATCACACAAATTGGATCCGCACTCCACCCTGCGTGTTGGATGCGATTATAAACGGTGTTCTTGCATTAAGTTTCATTTGTGCTCCCCCTTTAATGTCCTGAACCATTTTTTAATTGTTATATTATTATATTTATGTATGTTTTTATGTATCCTTTGTGAGTCGCCCCGAGGCTTTGTTGCGATGGGGGCAGCACAGAAATGTTTTCCATAAATACATAAATAAACCTGGAAAGGCCTCCCCATGAACTGCTACAAGCTTCTTACAACCGACAAAGACTCAATTACACAGAGAGATACTTCGCTGCTTATACTCACACAGCTCAATATCTTTCTGTTCTTTTCCTAACAGGGTTACCCCAGGGTTTCCATAGTGGTGTCACCAGCCCAGTCTTCCAGAAGTTTGGACTGCAAAGCTCATCAGCCTCAGCCAGAATGATGAATGGACACAGATTATAGGAGCTGTGGTCCAAAAATATTCTAGGCTGCCAACCTCTAGTAAAGTGCAGTGGTTAGAGCAGCAAAGCAAGATGATGTTTGGGACTGATCAGCCTCACTCCTGCAAGCATCTCACCGGGTGAGCTTATACCAGGCATCCTCTCTCAGCCTAACCTACCTCACAAGGCTGTTGTGAAGGTAAAGGCGATAAAAGAACTAAACACACTGCCCTGAGCTAATTAGGAGAGTGGATAAATATATAATAGATACTTCTTAGAGTACTTGGAGCATCTTTGAGTATGTTCAAAAGCTTTTTTGCTTTTCTTTAAGTAACTTGTAGCCACCCCGCGATGCAACCGGGAATAGGGAATATGGTTTACACGAGAGAGGGCATAGTTTCCTCATAGAATCCTGTGGCTACTTTAATCCTCCTTTTAGAGATGGAAACTCAAGACTCAGAAAGAATGACTCGCATTCAGGACATGAGGATCAAACTCCACTGAACTCTTTCTCCAATGCTTGCTTTTGGCTCAAATGGCCAACAATTGAACATGTTGCTCCAGTGCGACACTACATTGATTTAATTCCTTGTTTTATATTTTGCATGAATCAGTAATAAAGGATTGTGCAAGAAGATTGATGATGAATAAAATTAACAGCAATATTATAGATACAGATGAGAATGGATATGTGCACTGAAATCTTTTAAAACAGGCTGGAGACAATTTTGTTAGATGTTATAATACAAGCCTACAAGGAAATGCTTGGCTGGAATGATTAGCATTCAGAAATGCCTGATCTCCCAATCTCTTCTTGGTTTTTCTTTAAGGATTAACAAGAACATTGCAATTTTTTTAGCCATCTTAACTATTTTATCTAAACTTAGCATTCTTTGATGTTTGCACTCACTTTTTTCCGTGTCTGTATTGCATGTTATTAACCAATCCCTCACTCTCTTCAAAGAGCTGTAACACAGGCACCACCCGACCACCTGCCTGCATAGCTACATGCGGAACTAGCATGTTGAGTCCCCTTTCATAAGCTGGAACGGCGCAGGTCTCCAGCCGGATGGGAGACCGCATGTGGAAGCGGGGTTGGACCTGATGGCCTTATAGTCCCCTCCCATTTCTACTTCCATTCCATCCCACTAAAGAGCTGTGCACACCCATGCAACCACACCAAGGCTTTAAGGTGGCCTCTGACCTGCTGCTGAGAAGGATTCAGTCGGTGGGCACCATCCAGGGCCAACTGCGGGTTTTCAGGGCCCTTGGGCGAAACACCTTCCACGGGCCCCTCTCACAGTCTACCCTGCCAGATCCATGTCCCCAGCAGCTCCTTCCCCTTCTCCTCTTTCTCCCCAGTGCCACCACTTGCTTGCCCAGCAGACATGCAGCCAGGAAGCGAGAAAGCAAGGGCATCTCCTGCTCCGTCTTGCCACCGTGACCATTGTCTGGACCAGAGCAAGATGCAGACGAAGAAAAGGAACGAGCGAGCGAGTCCTGATTCACCAGACTTAAAAATATCCCAGGCATGTTCCTTGGCTTGGACTCTTCTCAGCCTGCACAATCCACCCATCGTTACAGCCCGTTTTGGCCCAGGCTTTGCATGTGGAAGGCAGACAGATGGAGCAGATGGAGGAGTGGCCGGCCATGGACGGAGCACTCGCTGGGCTCTGTCAAAGCAGTCCAAAAGGCCTGCGGAGTTTAGAGCAGAACTGCTCTCGAAAGAAGTTTGCTGCAGAAATGTAAAATCTTGCCTGAGAAATCAATCTTAAAATGTTAGCTCCACCACCCTCTTTTAAAGACTGGTAGGCGGAAAAACCACTAGGATAAACAAACATTCCAGATAGCAACAGTAGACTAGGGGAAAGTAAGTATCAAGCTAAACTGTAACAGACAGAAACTTTGCATGGGAGAGAAACCACCTGGATCAAGAACCAGAGCATCAGTCCCTGTTTCAAGACCTCCCAAGAGTCCATACCAAGTTCGCACCCCAATATTCAAGCAAAATCTGCCATCCTGCAACTGAAGCCCATTAGATCTCATCCTGCCTTCTTCTTCTGGCTACCACGTCCCCCTTTCGCAGCCCAAGGTACAGAAGTGCAGAGCAATGGAAGCTTCAACCGTTCCCCCTCATGGTGGGGAGCTGTTGTGCTGAAGCCCCTGGGAATGGAAAAGCTGCTTTCAAAAATGTCTCTGAGCACAGACAAAGGGTATTTCCTCCTTCTTCATCACTCTCCAGATAGGTTGACTGCAATCCCCAGAATCATTAACCACTAGCCATGCTGGCTAGTCCTGAGGAAGTCTAAAACCTCTGTAAGGCACCATTGCTGGGAAGCCAGGCACTTTTGAAAGGGGAGGGTGGCTGCCACCCCCCCCCCCCGAATCTCCTTCGGATCAGCTTGCGGGGAAGTGGAGATATGAATGCTACCCAGAACAAGCCTTGTCAGATCAAGTGTTTTGGAGACCAGTCTTGGGAAGGCAACATGGATCATGTGCTTTGCAAAAGACCAGTTCCTGGCAGAGATGAAAACTGCTAGAAATGATGTGGGACTTAGTGAAGGTCGGTATATAAAAGCAATAAATAAATGAATAAATGCGCTGAGATGCAAAATCACCAGGGCCTGGATTCTTGGACTCTTTCAGTGGTGGGGCTGGGGCTGCAAGGACTGCCCCACGGAATGCCTGCGCGTCAAAATGCGCCACAGATGGAGACAGCTGCATTCAGACAACACGATAACGCACACACAAGGAATGAGAGTAGGCGGCTGCTGAGAGGCGGTATCGGATGAACCATGGTGAGTTGCCCCCGGTTTGCAACTCAGTGACCTATGGGCTGTTCCTGGCTAAGCCGCCTCCTCCTGGGTTGCTCGCACGGCTCGGTTCAGACAACACCGCTGCTCTCCACCTTTGAATGGGCTGTCGGTGGATTGCAGCAAAGCGCGCACCTGCCCGCCGCTCATCACCGGGCAGTTCTGCGAGCCTCGGGCGCAGCCCCCCCTCGGAGCCCGCAGCGAGGCCCGGCCCGGCCCGCCCCCTCCCGCCGCCTGGCCGCGGGGCCCGCGCGCTCGCGGAGCAGGGCAGCCGCGCCCCCAGGGCGGGCGCCTCGCTGCCCCCGACGGGCGACCGTCCGCGTCTTCCTACCTGGCTCCGGAGACGCTCCGGGGCGCAGCAGCGCGCGCACGCGGCGGAGGCGCCCCCGCAGGCGGCGGGCGCGGCGGCCGAGCTCCAGCAGGCGGCCCTCGAGGTCGGCCAGCAGCGCCGCCGAGTGGCCGCACAGGTCGGCCAGCTGCCGGAGCAGCGCCAGCGTCGCCAGCCCGCACACGTCGTGGAGCTGGGCCAGCGGCAGGGCCGCCCGGCGCGGGGCGGCGCCCGCCGCGGGGAGCAGCCGGCGCGGCTCCACCGTGCGCTTCCAGAAAGGCATCCCGGCAAGCGGGGCGCGGGCTCCGGACGGCGCGGCTGCTCGCGGGCACTGCGGGCGGGCGGCGGCGGATGCTCCGGGCAGGCGGAACGGCGGGCGGGCAGGCGGAACGGCGGGCAGGCGGAACGGCGGGCGGGCGGCTGGCTGGCGTCCGCCCGTCGGGGCTGCGGGAGGCGTCTGCGCTTCCTCTCCTTTTCCGGGGCCTCGAGGCAGAAGCCGAGCCCTCCCTCGCCGCTGCCCTGGCCTGACAAGCCCGGGGAACGCCTCGCCTCGCCGGGGAGCCCCGAGGGATCAGAAGGGGCGCGTCCCTCCTTCCTTCGCCCCCTCCCTCCCGCCTCGCAGACCGATCAGGTTAACTTTCCGACCGACTGACCGTCGGTGCTGGGAAGTGGAAGTGGAGCAAGGGGTGCGCCCGCATCTCCGCTGCTGGCCCGGTACCCAGTCCGCCTCTTTCTGGTCCACCATCTGGCTTGAGCGCAGAAGCAGCTCCTAGGCAGAATATCCTACGTGGAAGGGGGCTGGATCCAAGGGCATAGGATGGAGGCCCTGTAAGGGCGCATCCCTCACACCCGAAGGCGGCTTATTTAAAACTAACGCCAAAATTACATCTGCTGGAAAGTTACACTGCGGGGGCGGGGCGGCGGGGAGAAGGAAGAACTTGCGCACGCCTCGCTGTGAGCCAAATCAGAGCTGCGTGTTGTAGCCGCAGCTTTTCCGTTCTTCGCCTTTTTCTCACGGGGAAACACAGTTTGGATCAGAGCGCTGCGTGCATGCGGGTGGCTTCAGGGACTGTATCACGACCGTGCAAGCAGGGAAAAAAGAAAAAAGAGCTGAAGGGCCAGCTGGTAGACACAGATTTAAGGTGCAAACGTCGGGAGTTTGTAGGGCTGGATAAGGTTGCGCGAAAGCAGCCCCTGCGCGGGCACAAGTAACGCTTTGCGCCGGAGTTGCCTGCCCACCGCGTTTCCCTGGGAGAGTGCGAAGCGCAAGCGCTTTGCTGTTGGGGGCGGGGGGGGGAGAGACCTGCGTGATCGTCAGGTGTCCCCCCCCCCCAGCTTCCTAACCCCACTCGCGCGCGCCCGCCCCTCTTTCCATTGCGAAAGCCGCGAACCTGAAAGCAAGTCCCCTTTGAACATCCTGGGACTTAGTTCTGAGACCGGAAGGCTGGACCCGGGCGCGCGTAAGGAGCGCTCGAGGCTTTTCAAAAGGCCATCTGCCAACCTAGCTATTAAAAGCAGTGCCAGGAAGCTGGGATGGAGAAAGGGGCGTGCAAACTCTTTCTTACGCCCCCGGGATTTTCCTCCCCACCATTGCAGGCGAAGCCCCCCTCCTGGGGGGTCGCGGGAGCTGCACCTTTCTGAGCGGTACAAGATTGGGCAATAGGCATGCACCTGAAGTTTGCTCCGCGCAGTTGACCGCGTGTGCACAGAATCGCAGGACGAGGGCTGGTGTGATCCAGTCAAGCCTCCACCCAGAACAGCAATGCTCAGCTGCATCGTCCCAGGCGGAAGGTCATCCGCGCTTCTGCCGAGAGGCTGCTAGAAACCGTATTTATTTAGCAATGGGTCCCCAGTCCATGGGCCTTCATTCCCGAAGCAGCGTGGGTGGACAGCAGACATACACGGTTTAAGTACGGGGGACAACCCAGCCTGCCTCTAAGACAACCTACAACTGAGCCTCTCTTAAAGTCAGCTGTCTGGATCACTCTTGTGATATTCCCGACTCTGAGAGGGAAAGATTGGGGGTATTTTCAGTGGAGGAGCAGCTGGCAAGGAAAGAGTTAACCCCCCCCCCCATGCCCTCTGAATCTCCACTCAGCCAGCAGGGATTTTTTCCCCCAATATCAGATAGCAGATATTTTTAGTCCAAAGACTATTGCAGTCAAAAAGCTTCCTGGTGCAGAATTCCAATGATGTCTTTCCAAAGACAGGGCTCGTCCTTGAGAAGTGATGGTGAAAAGGGTTACCCCAGAGCATGTGCAGAGTTGTTCCTCCCCTCTGTGGGTGAGGCTCCACGCATGCAGTCAATGTCCACTCCCATGGCCAAACTGCCTGTGTCTTATGCTGCTGCAGCTGCCATGTTAAGCTGTGCTCACCACAGGTTTGGATGGTCTGTAGCAGCTGCCCAAAGTGGCATTTCTTACTAAACTGGACTCTCAAGTCACATGGGAACAGCGTTGCACAGTGGTTACGGGCATCAGATTAGATTTCAGTGGCCCAGGTTAAATTCCCACCCAGCCACAAAGCTTCCTGGAAGCACTTGAGTCCACCACTGCCACTCTGGCTAACCCACCTCACAGGGGTGTTGTGTAGGACTGGGACCACGTATGCTGTTTTGAGTTCCTTATAAGGGGGGGGGGGAGCTCAGATAGGAACATAGTAAACTGTAAAGGCTTCAAGTGATGATAGTTCAGCTAAAAGCATGATTTAAAATGTGGGTGCCCCAGATGAAGATGTGTCCCCAATGTGCACTTTGTACATGCTCAGAGGTTCCTATATTTCATTTCTGTACTAATTGGTGGCCAAAGTTCTCTGGGTGGTTCACAGCCATTTATAAACCTTCCAGACTCCTGACTCCATAATTCTCTATTAGATAGAGATAAAGCAGGCCCTGTCCTCTCAAACACTGAATGCTATGAACGCTGATGGTGGTGACAGATATCGCAGTATATACAGCAATAACACAGTAATTTTCTTTCTTTATTATGTTCATATCCCTTCTTCCTTACAGTGAATTCAAAGCAGTTTATATAATGCTCAACCTTCTGCTCTCAATCTTATCCCTGCAACAACAACCCAGCGAGGCAGAGGAGCCCGTGACTTGCCCGAAGTCACCCAACTGGCTCTGTGACGGAGCAGGGACTGGAAGCCAGGTCAGCTGAGTCCCAGAACCACATTCTTAAACACTACACCAAGCTGGTATACTTAATGTGGAGGTTTCCTGACTAGAGCAGAAAAGACATCAAGGTATTTTACAATTAAGCGCACACAGAGAGAAACAGAGTGAGCCACAAGGGACCTCTCAGGCCATCTAGTCTGACTCCTGGCTCATTGATTAAATCATTTTAAATCAATGAAAGAAGAGTAAACAGAGGACAACCTGAGCAATCAGAGTAGATCAAGCTGAAGTTTGATCCTTAACTGGCACAAATTTTAAAACAAATTTGTCACACTGTTTTAAGCAGCTCATCCTATGCAAGTTTAGACGGGGAAAAAAGCAACAACTCCGAGCTTGTGTAGGACAGTGCCCTAAACTGTTACGTCAGCTGGCTCTTTCCATCCCACCAGCACCCTGTAAGTTGCCTCCCTGTGTGATCCAACAGGACTGCAATCCTGCAAGGAAATTGGCTTGGATTTAGCAGGGCTTCCTGCTTAGCAACCATGCAGGGAACTGTGCTGTTAAAAGCCAAAAACGCATCGCTTTTCGGAGGCACAAAGGAGAGTCAAAGGTGGCATCAGGCACATCCATAGAACAGTTTTAGCGCGCCATCAGCTGGCCAATGTGCAGAAGCGCATCCCTACATCAGCCTGGCCAGGCAACACGAAATTACATAGCTTTTGCATTCACTGTCGGTGTCTGGAGCATAACGTAGTACCCCAGCATGCTCTGCGATTTGCATATTGACAGCATCAAGTAAGAGTTCTAAGCCAGCAAGTGTCAAACACCAAACCTAATCCAAAGATCTAAAGTCAGATACCAAATGTAACATTGCCAGTGAATCAGAATAAAGTCTATCTACTTGAGTAGTGCATTTCCCAGGGTGGTCAACCAGCTGCCTTTAGGGTGCTGTTTCTGCTCCTTTCATGCTATTTTTGGAGCCACAAAAGCACAATCGGACCCTGGAAGAGAAGCCTAATGAGTACAAAGGAACGTATTCTTTGGTCCGTGTGTCAAACATTAAAACCAAGTCCCTTAAATCAAATCTTGAAATCCAGGATAGCAGGGAGTCCACCAGTCCCTCTATATAGACCATTTTCTTAATATTCCAAGGTTATTTGATGCATATTTGATAAAAAGTACAGAAGAACATATGGGACAGTATAATGGTTTCACTTGTAGTGGATTTTAACAGCTGCTTCTTCCCACAGGAAGTAATATCTTTGCCCTCTTCCTAAAATTCAACCTTTCCCCATCTGGTGAAGTTACCTGTCCTTACCAATCTGGCAAAAATGATGGGACTTGTAGTCCAACACATCTAGAGGGCTCTAGATTGGGGAGGTCTGCACATAAACACTGCCTATGAGTCACATCCAGGGCATGAGCAGCTGACTAGCCCACACAGGCACCAGCACCCAGGCAACTAGGCCAAAGTCTCAAGTCCAATCCCAAACAAATCCAACTCTTTACCCAACAGTCCAAGGTCAGTGCCAGGAGTAGAAGAGCAAGGTAAGTCTGGTCCAAGAGACGAGAGCATAGTCAAGCAAGCCAGGGGCCAAGAAACCACAGAAACAATGCAAATGGGAGCGGGTCCCTGAGGGCTGGAGCGGGAACAGGATCTAGCGCAAGGTCCAAGAGATCAACTTACAACAAGCAAGGAGCACTGCAGCCGGTCCAGAGAGCGTCATTCCCAAGGCAGCTTCTGGGGGGAAGAGCCAGGTCTTTCCTCAAGGCTCCCAGGCTAGTGCTCATGAGCGCCCTGGCAGCTGCAGTAGACCAAGGGAGTCATCCTGCATGTACCAGGGCTGCTCTTGTGGTGCTCAGCCAGCAGGTGGAGCCCTGAAGCTGCCTCAGATCCTGACGGCATGTCCCCTCTTGCCTCTGTGCTCATCACTGCTCCCTCTGCCTCTCCCGAGCTGGAGGAGCAGCAACATCTTCCACCTGCCCTGCCCATGTGCCACTGATGACTGCCCACCTGGCAAACTGGGAGGCACAACTGGGGAGACCGCCCAACAAGAGTCTGCTTGGACAGAGGCCGACACAGCTGCCCATCCTGAAGCCCACCAGCTGTTTTTCCAGGAATGCAGGGTTGCACCCTTCATCACTTGTCTGTTCCATTTGCAGAAAGGTGCAACCAATATTTCTGAACTGAAGGAACAGAATGCTACATCTTAAATATAGAATTAGAATTATATTTGTGTACACTGACAAAAAAAATTTCTCTGGGCAGATTACATAATAAAACAAACAAAAAAAACCCCAATAAAAAGTGACAGTAATCAGCATGGGAAAGATAATATGAAGTACATAAAGCCTCCATTCTAGCAACTCTGTACTGTAATATGCAGAATCTGGAATGCCTGGAAGAAAAGGCATGTCTTTCTTTGTCTGATGCATAAAAGACAGGCACCCGCCTCAGTCTTCCTTGGCACACCTGGTGGGAATGGCATGAGGCACACGGAGGAGGCTCACAGAAGTACCTGCCTCACTCAGCACCAAGGAAAGCAAAAATGATGATGGTGCTAGTCCTCATTGCCCCCTCTCCTCACCAGGGGAAGCCGGTGATGCCTAGGACAGCGGGGCTCCTTATCTGTCGCCACTCTTATTTTGAGCTCTAGAGAGGTTATCCATGGTGGTGAGTCAAATTCAGCATCACGGATGGCACCTATAAAGCTCAAAAGAAAAGCCTCCCCTGTGACCGACCTTCCCCGACCCCCTCCCCACCCTTGATGCAACCCGTTTGCAAGTTGTCACGAACTTCTCTATCCCACGCCAGATCGTCACGCTTCTTCTTGCACAGCGGGAGGGGAGAAGCGCCAGGGAAGAGAAACAGCTGCCTTTTCCACAGCCCAGTGCAAAACGACCGAGCACCAGCGACACGTGATCACCATTACGGGGCCTGCTGGGACCCAGCCGAGCGCCCCGTTCTGCTGCAGTCTGCTTTGAGCACACCTTTGATTTTCTTCCATCAGCATGCAGAGGGATAAGTCTGTCACTGGTGATCCATCAACGTCTGTTCTGTTTACAATGATGAATGTCTTTCCCTGTGTTGGTGGGGTCGGCCGAGCCAGCAAAGCAAAGCATCTGGGTCCTGCAGGTGCTTTAAAAGCACATGATGAGCATATTAAAGGTTGGACTGCTGCAATGCGAGTCACGTGGGGCTCCCCTTGAGGACTGTTGGCCACCTTCGCTGCTGCAGAAGCGGCTAACAGAAATGGGTCTGTGAGAGCGCAGTACTCAGATATTCCAGCATTTTAGCTGACTTCTCAGTGGCCTCCAGGCACAGGCTCCTGTTTTAGCATGGCTCAGAGCCTTGGTCCATCCAGCTCTGTACTAGAAGGTGGGGCATTCATGTCAGCTCTTTTGTAGGTTTATTTGGTACTGGATATGCTTCTAGCCGTTACATTGCTTTTAAATTTTGTATATTGGAAAACATGTGCTGCTATGGGCTATATGTTTATGAATGGTTGAGAACCATCCAGAGAGCTTCAGCTATTGGGCAGGACAGAAATGAAATAATGAACGCCCAAATTCAATAACACAGCAGAATATTCACATGCACCCATTTCACAGAATGAATATGCCTTGTAGGAACTACACCTCCCAGGACGCCTGATTCTTAGCTGTGCTGATATGACTGTTGGCCATGATGGGAGCTGAAGCCCCAAACAACTGAAGAGCATCAGGTTGGGTAAAGCTGTATCAAACTGTGATCATTGCCCGTTTGCAGGAGCCGACAGCAGACTACTTGGAGTGTCTGACTGGATATTCTTGCAGTGGCCAGCAGGTGGAGCCAGACACCAGTTCATTAAATTCCCATAGTGCCGGTGCCTATACCTGCAATAGCTGAATGGAGCTGGCCTGGACATTTTGGAGGGTTTTCATTCATAGGGTCACCATAAGTCAGGGACAACTTGATGGCACATAACAACAATAGTTCCTGATAATTACAGTCTGAATCTTCCAAACAGACTGTGCCAACAAGTGGAAATTACATGTTTCTGGTGGTCAGCATGAAATCTACAAAACATGGAAGCTTGACTTCATTTTTCCATGGTTTGCCTCACAACTGGAACTTTTCCAGTTTTTGCTCTGTCTAGTAGTAGTTTCTCCCTGGTACTATCCTGTCATACTCAGTCAGCAGGAAGGCAGCTTTTTCATCACCCCAAAGATGGAGAACTTGATACTTTTATAAGAATTGCTTGTGCATAGGTCCAGCTGGCTCAGCAATCCCTCTCTAACAAGTAGCCATATTGATGCTGTTCCACATGTAACAGAAAAAGTTCCTTCTTATTGGTTTCCAGCATCTGGCAATCAAAGGTATACTATTCCTGAATAAGAAGGTTCCACTCCCCAACAGTTCCCCAGCAGCCCCACTAACTATCCAATTTTGCAGAAGCCAAAGGAAACAAACCGGGTCCTTTAGGGAATGGGCCCTAATGCAAAGCAATTTTCCCCTGCCTTTATAAGGCCTCCACTCTGCACTGAGACAACACCTCCCTATTGCATTTAGTGAGGATAAAACAGCAGCCAGTGTAAGCTCACTAGAAGCTGTCCATGGTCCTGATCTAAATTGCCTGAGACTCAGACAATTGTGCTACAGCTGTCCACACTTGGCTTGGGTCCTGGGTACCTGAAGGAGCACTTTCTTCCCTATGTGCCTGCCTGCCCCTTGAGATCTGAGGCAGAGATCCTGCTCTGGGAACCCTCTTTGAAGGAAATTAGGAGGGTAGCTACCCGGAGAAGGGCCTTTTCGGTGGTGGCACCCCGACTGTGGATCACACTCCCCAGGGAGGTTCGCCTGGCACTGTCACTTTATTCTTTTCAGCATCAGGAGAAGACCTTTTTATTTTCCCAATATTTTAACAGCGAATTGGTTTTATCTTTGATTTTATTATTATTTATCGGATGCAGTGTGTTGTGCGTTGTTTGTTGATTATGGTTGTTCATTTTTGTCAGCCGTCCAGAGATTTTAGTATTGGACGGCATATTGAAACTTCAAATAATTTTTCTTCTTCTCTTATTTGCCGGGGCTTCAAGGGGAGACCTCTGTTTTGCCGTTGCCCTGCTGTAATCACGGGGTTTGCCTTGGGTGGCATCATCTCCCACGAGTTGCCTCCCCATTTCTCCCACTTCCATCACTGGCCTTGCTTTGGGCAACTTGCAGAGCAGCAAATGTTGGAGGAGTTGCCCAGGGCCTCCTGCTTGCTCGCATTATCAGCCACGTCCGCTGGATCAGGGGAGGCAGCGTGGCACCTCACAAGTCAACATGGAGGATGCTGCCGGACCGGGAAAACAAGGTGGGTTTTCTCTCCCCCCTTTCAAGCAGCATTAATGTTGCCTGATCTGTCTTGCAAGGATGGCAGAAAGGCCCTCCCGATATAGACGCATTTGATGGTTATCTCTGGAACAGAATAGGACTCTGTCAATCCTCATTAACGTTCAGTAATGAGAGATTATGCAAGCTCTTGACTTACCTAACAGAAAATAGTGCAATTTTCCTTTCCTTTCATGAGGTTTCTCCCCGCTGCTCATTTTTTCCCTGGCAATGAAGTGCAAAATGTTATTGTTTCCGCAATCCATTCTATTATTGGATGCTAATTATCTACTCAGCCTTGATCATTTGCAATGCTTAATAAATTCTGCACAGCACTGAATGTGAACCAAATAAATTTCATCGAGGAATGGTAGAATACCAGACTGAAGTGGGAGAGAGACCCCTGGAGCTACATTCTTCTGTATCTGGAGAGTATCCTGCATCCCATTTAGTCCCTTCCATTAGGAGTGCCAGCACTTACTGACTTTCCTCCATAATACCCTACCATTCCTTCAAGGGAGTCAAAGCAGCATACGTGGCTGGCCCCATTTTATCCTGACAACAACCCTATAAAGTAATCTATGCTGACCACCACAGTAGCTGGAGGCTCCAATATCAGTGGGGCAGGGTATCCACTCTGGGGGCCTCCCTGAACTTTAAAGGAGCTATCCATGGTTCTGATCATGGTTAGGGTGATAGGGTTCAGCACCATGAATAGTGCCTTCAAAGTTCAGGTGAAAACATGGAGTGGATGCGCCACCCCACTGGCTCAGAGGGAGTGACTCCCGAAAAAATTAATCAGCGAGCTTTGGAATGAAGTGGGCCTTGGGTTGCCCAAGCACTAAGCAGTGAGCAGGGGAGCAGCCATTTTCAATGCTTCTCTTGTCGCCAGACACCATCCTTGTTAAACCTACTTGGCTTTTTGCTGGAATGCAGAAACCCAGCAGCCAAAGCCTGATGCAAAACCTTGTACTAAGGACAGAAGAATTCTGAGCCCTGAAATCCGTTCTGAGTGCAAGATCCGGATGGAGCTCACAGCCCTTCCACAAAATCCATTCCTAGTTTCCCAAAGCTTTCTCCATTTGAGTTAAATAATTTGGCACGGCTGGGGCCACTGTTAAGGAACTGGGAGGAAGAGCCTTGGGCCAGTCATGCACCCTCACCAGCAGAACCACCAGCAGGGCAAACGCGTTCCTCTCCTGGCAACCACGGACTGTTGCCTGGTTTCCTAGCTTTCGTGCACCCCTCCCCATTCTGCAAAACTGGAATGCTAAAGCTTCCTTTCTGGCGCAAAAGCTTTCAGCCACAGCGTGCTGGAATCGTGCTCCTGACCAGGCTGTCCTGGGTCTCAGCCACCAAGGAAATGCAGTCCGCCAAAGTCTTGGGCCTGCTGCAGCCCAGATCTGGTCCCCGAGGTTCTCCAGATGACTCCAACCTACCCATGGTTCTCTAAATAGCCACATATATCAGATTGTACACTGCATGTCAGGAGAGATTAATTCTGTAAAAAAATATTTCTTCCTTTCTTTGTGACTTTTTCAAAAAAGCCAACTGTTCTCAGAAAAGACCCTGTTTGACAGTCTCTGATGGGATTAGCTGTCAAGAAGGAGATCAGTCGTTGACTGCAGATTCAAAACCATGCTCTTGTCACAGTTTGATCCTTTTCCTCAAAAGCCTGACAAGGAAAGGATGGATGGGGAGGAGAGGCAAGCTGGTGTCAGCAGTGTGCAGAGCAAGGGAAGAGAGGATGGAAGGAAGGACCGCAGGATGAAAAGGAGGTTGATTGGTGGGTTTTCAGAAATGTATCTGCAGCACAGCTGCATCCAGCTATTTCTCTCACTACTTCCTCCCAAGTGGAGTTTTGAGTCCCTCTGCCCAGCTCTTCCCTGCAAGTTTTCACTCTCTTGCTGCTGCGTGATTGCAGTGAAGAGGAACTCCTGAGACGTGTGTGCCGAGATAATGGCTCCTTCTCCTCTCAAGTATCCACTTCTTTTCAGTCTCTTGTGGGGTAAACTAGAGAAATTGGCTGGTTTTGCATTTACCAAGATTTACGTGGTGCCTTGAAGACTAAGAATCGTATTTTGGCACAAACATTCATGGATTATAGCCCACTTCATCAGATCCATGGAGTGCTATAAAGAATTTCAGGCTTATGCACAGTATATGAAATGGGTGGAAGAACTGCAGAAAGTGAGCTCAGAAAGAAATTCAGCCTCCTGGCTTGTTGGAGTTGGGAAGTGGGCGGGAATTTTAATAGATAAAACCCTTTGTGGGTGGGGGGATGAAAGGTAGCAACGAAGCCTTTTCTTCCTTAGTCATGTTTCCAGTAAAATGTAAATTGGTTATATTAATTTTTGTAATCTCCTATTTTAGGGGGAAGCACGGCACGTCCAAAAGTCACAACACTGCCACAACCTTAAATGGATAAGATTTCAAGACCAGATAGTTTAAAGTCGGCTTTTCTCTCTCTGCCTGCAGAGAGAAATGAGTGCCACCTGCTGGCAGTGGAAGGAAGAACAAAACAAAATGAACACAAGCATGCCTGCCCTTCCACTTGCAGGACAGGACTTTGCTCATGGGTTACAGCTTGAGAGCTATCTTAAGCATCACTTTTTTGGTGACCTAAAGAGACCCAAGAGACCTAAAGAGATGTTAATTTGCACCAAATGTATATATGCTGATTTATACATATGTGCAAATTTAGAAAATATTGCTCTACTTTAAATATCAATACTTACATATCCACATGCCATGGAGGATTGTGACTAAATGGCCCAGGTGCAAACTGTTGTGAAGAAGCTTCAAGGACTCCATTTCCAGTTCTTCTTATGGTTCCTGTTCCTTAAAGCAAGCTTGGACTGGACTCCTTTTGAACTAGAGGACAGTTCTCCAACAGCCTTTCAGGCAGGGTCCATCCTCTCTAATATAGGATGCTTCTTCATCTGCTGTTCTGCTCTTCCGAACTAGAACGGATATTTGAGGAGCAATCCTACACACACTTAGGCAGAGAAAAGTCCAGCGATTCCCGGCATCCCCCATCCAGGTGTTACACCGTCAAGAGTCTGAATGGACCAAATGTTAGAGATGCTCGGCCTTGAGCATCCCTGGAATGGACCATTTCCCAGCGGGAGGAATCAGCTACGGATTCGCCACTCAGACCCTCCCACGCAAGGGCTAGGCAAGGTTTTGCTGCAAAGATTTGCTTGGCATCGCCAGGACTGCAGCGCCACCAACCTGCGCTGGAGCCAGCCATTCTCCCTGCAGATTGCCACGGTTTCCTCAACCTGAGCAGGATGCATGCAGGCCAAGAACAGCCTGCTGTTGCCTTCACCCCTGTCTGCATTTCAGTGCCCTTCTTCTGTGATGTGAGCGAGGAAAAGTGTGCAGGAAGGAGGGAAAAGCTCAAGGCACTGATCTGCTATGTACCTTTGGATGGTCAGAGCACCAGCTGGTGGAGCCTTCAGAGAAAGAGGACGGAAGGACAGGGCATGGTCAGCATCCTCCAGGGAAGCCAGTTTGCTGTGGCATGGCTGCAAATCAATCTAAGCTTATTAGTAAGTTTTTCACTGCAATCCCTTGGAGATTTACTCCAAAGTAAGGCGTGTGGACTTTGCTTGGACTAACTACCAGTAAGTGTCAGTAGGATCGCAAGCCTAGTTATTTAAATTCCAGCTGGGTGTGCATATGTACATGGCAGGATGGGGGAGCAGGTTGGAATGGAATATCCTAGAAAAGGCATGGCTGACTGGCTGGCCAGAACCGTGTAGAGGAGGACTCCAAACTGCCACATCCTTTCACAGAATTCAATTCTCTCTGTGTGTAAAAGTTCTAACATGCAGCACCACCTTCTGTTCTTCCCAAAGACCCTGGTTCCAGACCCAGAGTCCAACCTGTGAAATAATTCTTGAGTCCTAAGGGTGGTGATGGGTGTTCAGTTAAGCCCTGCACATTTCTTTATTTAAAACCTTTGTATGCTGCCCAATTGTGCCACAACATCTCTGGGTGGCTCACAACCACAAGATAAAAACACAATAGAAACACAATAAAACCAATAACACCTACAGCCAGCCTCTCCTGAAGCAAGCATACCTTGTGAAGGTTGCCCTAAGTTTCTTATGTTTTAAGGACAAGGTTGGGTGCAAAGATCTATTCCAGCAGAAGGTGAGTCTGGAAGGAGCTCTCCCTTCAGCAGAAGATCATAATAAAAGCTAAACAAACTGGAAGCCTAAACTGCAGTTTGTGGAGCTGATCTTGTGCCAAAAGCTAGTTTTGGAGCTGAACAGATACTTCATCCCAATAGCAGTCATTATCAGAGTTTTCCAGCAGCAAAATAAGGCGAAATATTTTTCTCCTTCCATCCCCAAAGCAAAGTTAAGAGTTAAACTGCAGATTCCAGCAGACTGACACACTTTGTGAAACCACATTTCTTCCTTGCCATTTCTGGATGGAAACGCCATGTGGAGGTGTTGCGAATTGTCCAAGATTCAAGTTAATGAGGGGCATCAGAGGCGATTCTTAAACCTTGCAGCAGTGGGTCACACCAACAGGACGTTTGGCTGACCTACTTTCAACTCTCTTCCTTGCAGCTTTCCTTGGGTACAAAATTGCATCTATGGCAGATTTGCTGCACTGTCTCTCAGTGATGTTATAAAATTTATTTTTAGCCTCTCAAAGCCTGGCCAAAGACCTCTTAGGTTTATGTGGCAGGGCTAGAACCAAGGAACAACAATGGCCATGGGAGTTAAGAATACGTATTAAATGTTGTAAAGTTGCAGCCCACCCTTCTTCAAAGAGAATCCAGTGTGGCTTTCCAATAATAAAACCATAACATTGTCGAAAACAAGATGTACGAAAATAACATGCAGACATGATCTTGGTATGGAATTGCAATCACAAGCTGACGGAAAAGCCATCAAACAAGAGCAGCAATCCATTCAGACACGATCAAAGGAGAAAGATCAACACGTTACATAAAAGTCTGCCAGTAGCTAGGGACATGCAAGGATTTCTTTTGGCTTTATTTTTTTACTCCTATTGGCCCTGCCTGCTCCTCTGAACACAAGCACAAGCATTTTTCCAAGGATGTGCAAAAAATGTATTTTTTTGAATGCACGTTTAAAAAGTGCTTCAGTCCGTGGGAGCACATTTGGACGAGCGTTTCACAAGTGCATACCAAAATGTGCAGTTTTTGCATTCAAATGAAAAGAAAAGGATATTATGAAAAGATCACTGATTCTTCTATCCCTATTAAAGGCCTCTTAAAATAACCCTGGAAATTGTTTATCAAGACTTGCCAGATCTTCCCTGGGTAGAGAATTCCACAAGGAGGAATCAGTAAGAGTAAGCCCCCTCTGTCCAGTCACTTCCCATCTGCCTTACCTTGGACCAGAGAGGAGGTTGGCTGAGGACATCACTGGCTTCAGGGAAGGGCATCGGGGACCACGTGCCCACAATGGCTGGGACCACAGACCACAGTAGGTGGATGTTCTCTCTCCTCCCTTGTACAGACATTGCTCAGTCTGTTGCCCAGGAACTGCTTGTGAGCAATGACAGGGAACCAATTCTCCCTTCTTCTGGTTCTTGTTTGTTAAACCAGAATAGCCTTAGATAGACCTTTGAGTGAAGAAGGAGAGGCAGTGTGGTATAGTGGTCAAGAGCACAGGACTGGGACTCAGACGACCTGGGTTCTAGTCCCCGCTCGGCCATGGAGCCAACTGGGTGACTTTGGCCCAGCCACAGACTCTCAGCCCAACCTACCTCACAGGTTTGTTGTTGTGGGGATGAGACTGAGACCAGCAGGAGGAGAATGATGTAAGCCCTCTTAAGTTCATTAAAAAAAGAAAAGGTGGGGTATAAGTCTAATAATGAAATAACATTAAAATAGAAGATGCTTTTGGATAGACAGCAGAGAGAGAGAGAGAGGAAGAGAGAGTGGTAGAAATGAGGGAGGAGAGAGGAGAGGCAAAGGGTGGCAGGAAGAGGAAGGGGGTAGTCCACTCACTTCAGACTCTGATTCTCCCTCGACTCCCTCAGGCTTGGCATGTGGGCCCTGGAAATTTACCCCTGGGAGAATGAGGCCTCCAGGAGTAAAAACCCTCTGCAACTGTGGTATCTAGGATGTGACATGAGATACGAGATGATGGCAAAAGTTACTGCTGCTCTTCCAGGCAAGAGCCTGGCCCTAGAAAGCAAACAAGCAAACACACACTCTCCTTGATGCTTCCTATCACCCAGAGAAGCAGAGCGATCGTTGCCCAGGAGAGGTGGGCATCCAGAGTCTTGTGACGCTGAGCCTTCCACCTCACCTGTGCCATTGCCCACTCTGGAAAGGCCTCAACTCCAGAGAGGCCAGCGTGTGACCGCAGGCACCCACAAACGCAGTCCCCACCCTGCCCAAGCTCTTCCGTTTGGAGAAGAGAGCCAGCCAGGTCGTGTTGTCATTTTGCATCTTGCATCGTCAGCCTGATGCAAAGAGACACCCTCCCACCCGCCTCCGGTCGGTCTGTTAGCACCATTTCCTGGGGAATTGATCGGTGCTGCTGGTTAAGTTTCACAGAGGCATTTGCATTCCAATCTTAACAGAGTTTTCCTTCAAGGTCTGGTAGCTTGAGGAAGACCCTGAGCTTCAGCTTAGCAGAGTCTGAAGTTCTTCTAAATGTGGACCTGACAGGAAGGTGGGGTGGCCAAGGTTCTTTTGGACAGGGAGTGAGCCTGAGGTCACTTCTAAAGGGGGGGTGTAGAACCAGATCTGTACACAATAGTCCAAGAGGGGCAGCACCATTGCTTTGTGTGAGGTTGATTGTGGCTGTTTGATTTTCAGCTCCTTTGTAAAATGATGCCCCAAGCAGAGTTTGCCCTCTTCACAGCAGACACGCACTGGGTTAAACTTTCCTTTGAGCTATCCCCTGGAACCCCACAAGCTCTTTCTTGGAAAGCCACCAGCAGCACGGTTCCCAGCAGCGTGGAGGTGAAGTTTGGGCTGCTTGAACTATCTCCCTGGCACCCACAGGCTCTCTCCCTGGGAATGGCCCCTCTTTCTCTTCCTGCAGTAAACTGAGTCAGGCGTAGCTGCAAGTCTTGCGGTTTCCACAGCCTCCCCAGCAAGAGGCTGCTTTGCCCAACCATCACGCTGGCAGGTTGTGGCAGAGCGCAATACATAAACTCCGTCTCGCTAGCTCCTTCCTGCCACATCCAATCATCCAGGAGACCTGCAAAGATTTAAAATGCTCATTTTTTCCTTTTACATCCTCTGGGAAAGGGGGAAAAGAAAGAGAGAGAGAGAGAGAGAGAGAGAGAGAGAGAGAGAGAGAGAGAGAGGAAAATATTGATCTAGTTAACAAATTCTGAAATGGTAGGAATTTTTTTAGGTGGTCTGTCAAAATTGCCACACTTCAACTTCCGCTACCTTTGACCATGAAAATAGTGTGACAGCCTGGCAAAGAACTCTTACTGAAAATTAGTTTGGGGGCAGCACATTTTTTCTTTCAGGCTACCTTTGGAAAGAGGCAGCAAGCCTGCGTAAGTAAAACATTTGATAGCTAATCTGTTGAAGAAAGCAAAACATCAGGGGAGCGTTCATCACTGACCCCCTCCCTGGCCAGCTGCTTGGTGGATGAAGTGGACAATGCAGAGAGCTTCTTCGCTTATAAAGCCATCCACACTCACCTGCACAGACAACGTGGTATCAATGTTTCATTTTTAGCATGTGATTTTAATCTGCGGGGAAACAAGCAATGCCAGTGCCTACCCAAGAAGCTGCAGGAGTGATCGCAATGGCATTTATTATCTTATCTGACAATGAATCATGCAGACAATTCGTGCACCAAAGGCAGGCCCTTGGCTGTGATAAGCACAATGAAAAGCACGGGATTGAAGTGCTGGCATCTCCAGGGTTGGAGGGCACTTGGGCAAGAGGCTTCCCATGGGTTACCCCCCCCCCTCAGCACCCCATGGTGGTCAACTCCCCCTTGCTGCCTTCATGGGCAGAGAGCCAGAGGGCAAGGAGTCAATGGAGCATAGTCTTCCCCTCTTCTTGTCCACCGCAGTCCCTGCCAGAGCTGGAGGCAAGTGGACAAGCAGCTCTGGGGCCTGTGCTGGAGTGTGGGCACACGTCAGGTCCCCGACCATGCCTACCCTTAATGCCGGCTCAAACACAAAGGAAGGGAGGGAGGTACCAGACAGCGCTTCACTGGGGGCACCGCTTGACCTGCAGCTCGTTCTGCATCAACATTTGCTACCCTTGGATCATGGAATTAGGCTTACCCTTCCGAACAGGGTGCCTTCCAGATGTTTTACATGAAAAGCTCCCATCAGCACCAGCAAGCACAACTGAGCTGGGTGTGATGCGACAAGTGGCTATCTAGAGGGCACCGGGACAGGGAAAGCTTCCCAGTGGTCTAGGCTGAGAGGTGCTGACCAGCAGCCATTTCCAAGAATTCGGCTTGAGGGATGCTCACGGAACCTGCAAAGGCAGCTGCTGCCTTATCGGGCTAAAGGCTGTGTGTGGCCAGCAGCCCAGCATCCCCAGCCACAAGCAGGCTCCCTGAGCCGTGCCAGCATGGGGCCCAAAAGGGTCGTCGTTCATGAGAAGAAGCGTGTGATGAAATGACACCGTGAGCCCGCTGGGGTGAGAGAGGCAGTGAGAAAGGGCCAGGCCAGTAGGAGGCACTCAACCCATCACTGACCGCTGCTTTGCTGCCTCTCGTTACTGCCATTTCCCCCTGGACTGTGGGAAAGAATCAGCTCATCTGCATAACAAAAGGGCTCTGCTGGCGGGGCGCACACGTGTGTGGGCATCATCCCAAAGAAGTGGGATGGAAATAAAATGGTGACAGAAGCCTGGCTTTCGTAATTGGCAATCACGGTGTTGTTAGCGCCTGACAAGCAGGCAACATGTGAGTAATTATCTAATTAACCTCAACCCAGCAAAGGCACTGAAGGGGAATCAGAAGCACAATTCTTCCTCCATTATTAAAGTGTCCAACCTTTTTCCCAGCTGGCTTTTGCGGGAGAAGAGAAGGTGGCGTGGGATGTGGGGGGAGTTCCAGCAGCAAAAGAGCCTGTGACAGCTGCGTGCACTTTGGGGGATGCATGGTGAGAAAGTGCTTTTGAGTGGGGGGGCCATGGGCCCCATGGGGCATTTTCCGTCAGCAAGCCCACACCGGCGAGGGCAAGGCGGAGACCCGAGCCAGGTCCACTGCACAGAGTAGTGCGTTGCTTCTTAGCTCAATTATACACTGTGATATTCTCCCCATGATGTCAATAGAACATGTCGAGAGCAGCCTACACCCTGTTGATTGAACCATTAAAACTATTTAACTCCGAAAAAATAAGGACAAGGGTACCATTTCTCCACTTCAAAACAAAGTGGAGAAAAGATCAGTGGACCTCAAACAGCATAAAAGCAGTTTTGTGTTTTGTTTTGTTTTGTTTTGTTTTGTTTTGTTAAACTGCCGCTTCTAAGACCATACTTCCCCTGGGAAGCTCAAGTCAGTGTGATAGTTTGCCTTCTGCTTGTGCCTTCTTTGCAACAAAACTGTGTTGTAAGTGAGGCCACATGGTTTTGGTGGGCCCATGGAGCTTTGTGGATACATGGGGATTTGACTGTGGGCACCTCCAGGCCTATTCTACCACATGTCACAAGGACTTCAATAGATGATGTAGTGACAGAAGAGCCTCTTCAAGGAGAGAATTTCAGAGCACAGCTGCTGGTAAAGAACAGGCCTTTCCTCAGTCTTCCCCCTGCTCACCTGTGGATATGTTCTCCCCTTGAGGGTGAATCTCTGGCCTTGATTCCCCCTTACACTCACAGGAGACTCCAGGGAGGAGGAGGCATTGCCTGGTGAGCAATCCTCTGCTGCCCCAGGACACTGCAGGTCTTTACTGAACTCTTTGGGCTCGGGTGCACATGCATGATGCAGTCTTCACCACTCCTATGCAGGAGCAGCCAGTGCCTGGAGATCTGAGCAGTGGCTCATTAAGTGATTGGGTTTTGTGTGCTGCTGTGACAACAGCTCTTCTTGAGCGAGTTCAAGTCATGAGGAGCTGTCCAGGGTGCTGACGGGCCCTGCTAGATCAGAACTTGTCTTGTCCTCTTGCATAGCTGAACCTGATTCCGCTTCATGGGTTCTCGATTCTGCTCCACCCTTTTGACAAGGGCAACTTGTCCCATGACACTGCCCTGCAAACATTGAGCCCAACTAGAGAGGACACCCCCTCAACTTTCCAACAGTGCATTCTGGAAAATGAAAATGATGGCCACCAAGATGGGACAACCATTTTAACTTCCCACAATGCTCTGGAGTGGCATAATGGGCATTCCAAGGCACTGCTAGAAAGTTAGCATGGAGACTTCGGCAGGGTTCCGCCCATGCACACCAAGTTTACACTCCTTTGTTCTGGGCCTTTTTTCCCCTGAAATGATTAAATGTAGTGCAGCAAACCAAGTCGCCTCTGCCAGCCCAAGGTGCTCGATGCAATTCTGGCTCCCTGCAACCAGGCAGCAGCCATCTTTAATCTATTAGGAGAGCTGCCAGTGTTTCCAGGATGTAAAGTGTAATGCGTGGAGCAAAATCTCACCAGACCATATGCACATGCAGGCATTTGGCATAAAAGAGCAAGGAAGCTGAAGCCCCGCAAAACAGAATCTTTCCTCTCCATACTGGATGTGGCATCATTAGCACAATGCAGTGTCCTGTGATAATTGAGTTGTCTTTTCTGTTACAAGTAATTCCTTTTCCAATTAAGTCAGGCACGTGTTTGCAGCTTGTTATTGGGGGTAATTAGCACCTTTCACTGATTTCATTTAATTAACTTCTCATTCTTGCTTCCATGTTAGGCATCTTTGCTTTTGAGGCAAACAATATTAGGGTTTCCCATGGCATTCAATTACCACTTTTACCACACTGTGTCATGGTCTGTTCCTGAACTCCCTTTCTCACAGGTGCCTTCCTTCCTTCCTTCCTTCCTTCCTTCCTTCCTTCCTTCCTTCCTGTTCTATAAAATGGTAGATGTTTGAAAGTTTGAAAAGTACCTAATTTGGGTCAGTGTGATGTCATCATGGATGCGTGCAAAATTTAAGTACAGATTTAAGTATCCCGGTGAAAGAAGCTTATGGCTGAGAGGATAGCTCCATTTCTCAGTTCATTTACAAGAGCTTTTAATCGCATCACAACTCATGTATTGTAAATACATATTTGATGTTCTAAATCAGGGATGCAAATGAGCCTATAAAAGCCGCAAAGAAAATTAAATTAATCTAACAACAAACAACCCTTTCGGTGCAACCCTTTTGTTTCCAAAGCAGTCAACTCTTTTGGAAAAGCCTTCTAGCATGGAGTTACCTTCCGTAGTAAAATGTGTCCTCAGGGAAGGGTTACAATATTCTGTGCAGGCACGTTTAGCATCAGTCTGAGGTGGAGTGTACTGAGGAGCCAGCCAGCTCTGTTTTTGGCCCTGCAGTCTGTTAGTTTAATTGATTTAAGAGTATTGATCAACTATAATGCTTGCCCTGGTTAATCAGGGGGCAGCTTTTAAATTTGAAACATATTTTATAGATGGGTGTTGATAAAAACAACAGGCATAAGTGCTTCCTTGTAGAAATATAGACTCTTAAGAGTTCCAGGGAGCTTGCAGTCCCTCCAGCTCTGTGCAATAATCCATATGCTGCCACCACAAGCATGGCTTCCCCGTCTAGAAACTGGTACAACAACATCACCGACACCCGTTCATGTCAGTGTGCAGCTCTTCCTTGTGAGGGTGCCTGCAATTGACCGGCCCTGGTGGTGCTGCCTCCAGCTCCTCTCCCCAGCTGCTGCTACGTGGCACCAGCAGCATCTGGATTTATGGGGCATACGACTCAGTGGGCACACAGGAACAACCAGCGTTCCAGGCTGCCATGCGGATGGCTCTCGAGCTCCTCCAGGAAGCACGGCGGCAGCATGACCCCCTGTGAAGCCCACGTGTCTTCCTGGAAAGAAGCCCTGCTTGGGGCGGCTGTAAATCTTTCAGAGAGAGGGTTCCAACTGGAGCAAAAGAACTTAGCGGGACACCAGGCGTTTCCACCTGGCACTTGCTTGTGCGGTCCTGCTCTGCATTTACGTGTGAGCTTCAATGACCTTTGCAGGCGTCTCTCTCCCCGGAGCACACAAGGAAGGAGCCCCTTCCCTTGTCCTGCTCTCAGCAGTCGGGAATGCACGAGAGAGGCGGATGAAGGAATCCTTCTGGAGCACCTCGGAAGGGCAGTGGTGGACAACGGCTCGGGAAGATGCTTGCATGTTTCCCAAAAGCAGGCAGGGACTGCTTGCCGGGAAGAGAGCAGTGGGAGGTTTTGTCTGCTTGGTTGCTTGTTTATCAAATCTCCTCCTTTTGCTACACAGAATCCAAGGCAGGTCCAGGTCTGAGTTTCACAGGCCTTCTGAAGATACAGGAGGCAAACTCTTTAAGCCTGCAGGTGTATTTGTTGATGGCGGACTACATGTACGTTCTCCCTTTCTTTCTCCTTCTCTTTCTCTTCTTCCCCACATCCTGCAGCTGCTGTGTCTTTGCTGATTGTCAGGGGCCTTTTGTCCACCGCTCTGTTGCCAGTGCTTTCTTGCTCCGTAGACATGAACCGAGGTAAGGAAAAGGGTGTGTTGCTGAAAAATGGCTTGGGGGGTGGGGGGAAGACTGCCCCCAAAGCCCTTGCTGTCCCGCTGTGAAGTGGGCTTCTCCCATCCAGTTTTTTCCAGAGCGCCCTTTCCCCTGCTTTCATTAAAGCCCGTGGAGTGAGATTGCACCACTGCATCCAACAGAGCTGGGAGAAATGCTCCCACGCCAAACACAGGCAAAGGGAGGGGCCTGCCGGCCGGCCGGCCTGCCACCAAGAATCAGAAGGACTCAACCATCTGTGCTCCAGAGAGATTTGGCTGCAATTCCTAGCCAGCAGGGCCACAGGTGGGCCAACACTTCTGGCTGGCAACAGGCCATTGACCTCGAAGAACCTTCACCCGATCCAGCTGGTGGGCTGCTTGTATTCCCTCTGTGACACCGTCCCCATCATCCTGTTCCATGAACTGCCACAAAATGACATCTCCCAGGGTCCTCTGGGGGTGGGTTGGAAGCCACAACAACGGGCCTAGTTCCAAAGCAGGAATCTTTTCAGGGGCTGTCCCAGGGCAATGCCGTGGCGGTTTGGAGCACTTCACGTCCTCGCTCCCTGTCAGACTTCATAGCATCTCTTGCTCTGAGGCGCCTGCCTCTGCACTCTCCCCTTCCAGCTGGCTTGCTGCAGAGAGCAAGATTACGCTTCGGGCTTTCAGATGGTCACATCGGAGCTGGGCCACATGTCTGCGAGTGCTCCTGCCACAAACAGGGCTGCCTCTGGCCCAGCGACTGGCAGCATCTGGGAAGCTGATTGCACATTCAGCACACACCTGAGTGGAGTCTGCATTCCCCGCGCACTGCAGCCTGACCACAAGTTCCATGGCAGCATTCCTGCGCATACCAAGCAGGTCAGCCATCAGTGTGTTTTGAGCAAGGCCATTAAATGGCACCTCCTTTTCTGCACGTTCCCAGTAATTCCAAAGGGTTCTGCTGGGGGACCCCAGCAGACGAAGAGGCACGATCCTAGAACTGCACGTGAATGCGCATGGACACACGCTTCAGCCGCCTGGGAGCAGGCTAAACTGGCACGCCACAATAACCATGTTCATTGGGTGCTCCTGAACCTACTTGGCAGGGCTGCTGGGAGGTAGACTAGAAGGAATATGCATGCCTTCAAGCATCTTTGTTCAAGGATAGGCTGGACATGCACATGCTGGGCATGTCATAAGCAATGCTGGCTGGAGCCGGGGGTCAGACTAGATGGCCCAAGAAGCCTCTCCTGACTCTCTCTGTTTCTATGCTTCTGTGTCTTCTCAGAAGGCTAGAGAAGAAATGCCATGAATTGCTCAGCCTTCCACAACCAGTGCCTTTCAGGTGCTTTGAACTTCAACTCCCACCAGCCCCAGTCAGCATGGCCAGCAGCCAGGACTTTTGGGTGTTATCATCCAAAATATATGGAAGTCACCATGTCGGGAAAGGCTGGAATAGACAGTGCTCCGATCTTGGATGTGGGAACTGGAGTTCTGCCCCCTTGCAAGAGGAACTAACTGCCCAAGCTGCTCTCTGAGGCCAGGAAAAAGATCGTAAAGGGAGAGGGCTTAAAGGGAGCCTTTGGAGAAGAAGTGGGGGGAGCACCGGTAACCTGAAGGTGTTCCAGCCTCCTTCGCTCCCCTCTGAGGTGCTCCAGCCAGACAGATGGAAAAACCAGCCTGAAGGACAGGGCTCCTTGACTCCTGGCCAAATAGCAACAGCCCTTCCAAGACGGAGCAAAGGTGATATCTTGTCCAACACCCTGTTCCCCAGAGAGAGCCCATCATGCCTGGATAAGATGGCTCCACTCCCATACATCTGCATGGAAGCCAGTCCCACAGCAACCAATGCCCTTGCCGTCAGAGTTCCTTGGCAGAAGAAACGCACTGAAGTCCGCTGGCAGAAGAGCGTGAAGAGTTTTTATCACATGCCTTATGGATTTGCTGAAGTGTTAGGGGTGATTGGAGGCTCTCCCAAGTGTCTTTGAGGGGAAATATGGGGCAGATGTTTGCAAGAGAAGCAAAGAGAGAACATGGGCATCGTCCACGGCTGCAACTCAGTGCACCTTTGTGGAAATGTTAAGCCCCCTTGAGCAGTGTGCAAGAGATTGAGGAATAAATGTGCAAAGGAAAATTCTGTGAAGTCAGCCTCCACCTTCACTTTGGGCCAAGCAAGACTTGAAAACAGGAGTAGGAAACCAATGCTACTCCAGAGGGTGTGGGTGTTTGTGTAAAGCCATTAAATCCAGAGTCTAAACTGAAATAGCACCACTGTTCTCTTTTGCAGGAATCAACCCCTTCCTCCAGGCTCCACAGGCTAACGTCATTGTGAGCATAGCCAGGAACTCGGGTCAGCATTGATGGGCACCTGCCGAGACCCACATCCACCTTGGGGCCTCCTGGCCTTGCTCCTGCAATACCAGCTCAGCAAGCAGAGCTAGCAGAGAGAAAAGGAGCAATACCTCTTCACACTATGCCTTCCCTCCTTCTGGGAGACGGCACAGAGAAGGCCTGGAGGAAGAGCCACATGAACATTTAATGGGAGGGCATTCGGTGAGAGCATCATGGCGAACCTCCGTGCCCCAGGCCAGGAAATAGCACTGGTCCTGTGAATCCTGTAACGGTGATATTTCCAGCACTCCAACCTGGCCAGCAGCTCTCCCGGAATGTTGGATGTGGAAATCCTGACACTTAAACAGCCGCCTTTTTGGTGCACCTTCCTTGCCCTCACCTTGTACGCGATTCCATTAAGTAAATACTCCCTTCACAGCCTGCTGGCTGAGGGTGACATGCATTTAATGAACAGCTGCAGGGCGCCTAATCACATTGGCAATTAGGGTTGTAATTAGAGCAACTTGCAAATGGTTTTCATGCTGATAAAACATGACAGAACGGAACATTTTCACTCACTGTCAGCTGCCAGACAATCTGCTACCCATCTAATGGCAATTTAATTACAATTCCAGCCCTGCCTTCGGTCGTGGCTTGCCCTGGCTCTCCAGCCTGGGTGGGCTGTGTGAACACAGTCCTGCGGAAGAGCAGTGAGTAAGAACGGGCAGGGCTTTCCCTGCTAAGCGGCTCCATCAAATGCGGGAGGTGTGGCTGGCGACACAATCTCTCCGGAAGGCCATGGCTCCAACATCTAAGGACACATGCCCTCAAAGTAGTGCCACTGAAACGAGCAATTCAGACAGGGGAAATGGGGAACCCCTTTCCTTAAAGGACCAGAAAAGTCCTTGAGCAAACCTGAACTGGAAGAGGGCTGCTTCAGACTCAGAAAACAAAAAAGGAGGAAGTGCATTGCCCAAAGAGAGAATGAAAGAGGAACCGACTTGCCTCTAAGTTGCTTATATTGATTCATACGTGTGCATGCAGATTGGGAAAGGATGTTGGTACTCTAGAGAGAAACACAGCGCTCCCCTCCCTGGTTTGGAAGACCATACCTGCCTGTTCAGTCCGCTGCCCAGATGCGAAGTGTGGCTGGAGCCGTTCTTACAGTGCTTCCTCTTTAAAGCAGAATTGGAGAGGCTGACCCACCGAACAGGGGATGTGCCTGTGTAAAAGGGACACAAGGCCACCCTAGGAGAGAAGGGAGCGCAGGGACACGGCCTCATAAGCTCTCTAGCAAATGTTTTGGGAATTTTCAGGAAGAAATGGAGAGGGCATTGTAGAAATCTTTCCTGTCTAACCATGAATAGCATTGCTCCTTTTTCTGTCTAACCATGAATAGCATTGCTCTTTTAATGCGCTAAGGTCACTAGCAGTGACACTGAATGTAACCTTGCAGTTAAGGGTCGGTTTTAGTTTCTTCTTAAAGCAAGAACCAGCAATTGGGGATGGGAATTGGTCATTCTTGGGGTCAGAATAGGTGGAGAAATGAAGGGATGTTAACCCTTTCTTCCCCTATTATGGATTTGACAAGACTCAATTCCCAGGAGCTGCTATTTGCAGACAGAGGGCTCCCAGTGCTCCCAGTTTGAAGGCACGGGGCGGCGATTCTTTCTCCCCTGCCACCGCACCCGTCACCACTTTAAAGGATTGTCTGTGGTAAGACAAGAAGACAGAAGCAGCAGTGGGAGAATGAGGGAGGGTTACGAGCAGAAACTATCTGGACATCTCCTGCCATTAAAAACGTGAATGAGGCCACAGCACCCAACAGCCTTATCTGGAAGCGCCCTTGACCTGTGCTTGGGTGTGTGCAACAGGGCCCCGCAATCTGCCAGCTGGAGCCCTGTGCAAAAGACATATGGTCTGAATTCAAGAAATCTGGTTTGATGGAACAAAATGAAGCGCTGTCTTTCTGCACCCTTTCTGAACACCCCACGCTTTCTTCATCTCAGCAATTTAACAGAAAATGGAGTGGGAGTCATTTTGTTTGGTAAACAGTTGGGAGTTGGAAATCCTTCCTATTCTGGAAGTCTACCAGTAGATCCAGATTTACCTTCTGTCCATTTGTCATTGCTGAACGAGGCCCAGGAGAGATGGAGACACAGTGCCTGCAGAATCCAGCGATGCTGCGGAAGCTCCTGAGGGGTCAGGTGCCCTTGATCCCTCTGGCGAATCGACACCAGGCCTTCCCTTCCTGGTGGAAGCTCAGCCTGTACAGCGCTACATTTCCTCAGTGAAATAGATTTAAATTAGCAACAGGAGGCAAAGTCCTGCGCCGCACTGCCCTGTCCCACTCCGAATTTCAGGAATTTGCAAAATAAAAGCTACATCAGAAAGCAAACTGGAGCATAACCAGAAGAGAGTGACCTTAACAAGATTGTGAAGGGTCTGGAAACCAGGAGGAGCCCTTGAAATGTTTAGCCTGGAGAAGATTAAGGGAAGCCACAGAGGCAGAAGTCATGTATATGAAGGGCTGTCATGCAGAATTGTTCTCTGCGGCTCCAGCAGGAAGGACTAGAACATGTCCCTGGAAGCTGCATTTGGGAGAAACACCCAATGGTAGGATCGATTGGAAGCAGAATTGACTGCTTTGGAGGTGATGGACTTCCCCCGCCCCCCGAGGTCTTCAGGAAGAAGCTGGATGGCCTGGATGTGGCACTTGCATCCTGCCATGTAGGCCCTGCACCAAGCAGGGGTTGGACTAAATGATCTCTGAGGAACCCTCCAACTCTAACATTCTATGATCCTCATACTTACAGCGGCAGCCTAGAAGTAATGCTTCCTGCCATCATGGCTTTGGTGTTCCAGAACCATTTTTTAATGCAGCCAGAACATTTGCACAAGCCAGGGGAGAGGTTTATCTGAAACAGCTGCAATCAAAGATTGATAAGGAGGCTGTGAGACAGGCCCTCTTCTGTCAGGGCAATAAGCTGCGTGGAGATTTCATTGCAAAACAGTGCTGCTCACAAATGTCAAGTGGATCCTTCTGTTTCACTGCAAAAGGATGAGCCTGATGGGGGCATCTGTCACAAGGCAAGTCAGAGGAGTGTGTGAAAAGATTTAAGAAACAGGAAGGTGAAGAGGCCACTGGGAAGGGAAGGGAAGGGAAGGGAAGGGGAGGGGAGGGGAGGGGAGGGGAGGGGAGGGAGGAGAGGGAGGAGAGGGAGGAGAGGGAGAAGGTGAAGTGATTGGAGAAGGGATCAGAAGGGCCAGACGTTCCGGCTGCCTTGCTACTGTGAACATCCACATGCTCATAGTTGATAGCTCCAAAACTGGAGCGCACCAGGCAGGGCAGGAAGATTTAGACTTGTATCTGTCTCGACAAATTAGCAGCTGTACACATGCAACACAGAGGAGGGGCTGGTTTTTCTCTTCGGCCTCCATCACTCACATCACACCAGAAGCGGCTCAGATTCCACAAGGCCAGCAGCCGCGATGTGAGTGTGCAGAGCTGTGCATTGGCCGCAGAATCCCACCTGGAGAATACTGGCTATCTTTCAGGAGGACTTTCCTAGCATGGGGTCATGCATTATAGCTACCAGTAGGTTGTTTAAAACATGAGTGGCTATGAATGAGAAGGAGAAGAACAACTCTCTGTGTGGGACAGAGAACAGCATGTGCCTACAGGGGAGTCCCCACCAGCTTCGGGGTGCCCTCCAAGGAGCCCCAAGAGGATTTGCAGGCTGGATTGGGGCCTCCTGTGGGATAAGGCTGGAGATTCTGCACTTCTTAGATTTTGAGCTACTTCCAAGTCCCTGTGAACTTCACATAACCTAGGATCAGGAGTCCGCAGGTTTCATCCTTGACATCCCCACTCAAAAGATTCCAGATAGCAAGGCAAAGAGCTATGCCAAACTATCAAGCCCTTATCCTATAATAACCGAGGATCCTGTGCAGCCCTTCTGTTCATTCCTGGTATTCCACTAGGAATTGCCAGGTCTATTTCAAAGTCCTGGGTGCAAGCCCCAGCACCTCCAGGAAGGGCAGGAAACACTCTTACCTGAAATCCTGCTTGAAATGCTGCCGGTCAGTGTCAAGACTACAGATCTCGATGAATCCAGGGTCCGTCTCCATATAAGGCATCTTCTTCTGTGGTCAGATCTCCTTGCTACCTTTGCTTTTAGGAAAGGCACTTTGGAGGTGGCTCCACATTTTCCTGCCTGGTGCTACAGGATTCCTTCCCTGCCTGTCCTCAGGTAAGGAAGACTACATCCCATTCCTCCTGCTTTAGCATCACCATGAGTGGCTTGGGTCCGTCAGAGCACAAAAGCAGCCCCCACCCCATGCTGAGCATAGTCTCACAAAGCAGCCTTCCAAAGGGCTGTGGATTCATTCTCCATAAGAGCAGTTGCCACCCTGCAATGCTTCATCCCATCTTGAGATATGAATGTTTCATGGGAGAAAGCCCTGAGCAAAGGAATGAAGAAAGAAATGTTTAATTTTACACTGTCACTTTCTGCCATATGCTCTCCGCTGTTATAAATATTTTACAAACTTATGTTCAACTAGGCTTAAACCCCAGCAGAGGATTTTGGATTCCCCAGGCAGCCAGGGCTGCCACACACACCCTCCTCCCCACCAGCTGGCTTCTCGTTCTGGAGAAGGGGAGCTCTTTGCATCAATGGCGTGGCCGAGCAGTGCCCGGCTGGTCTAGGAATCCTGTCCCGTAATATTGGAAGAGAGGGCAGGGTTGGGCTGGGTGCTGGGCAATGTGCCATCCAGTTTCCCTACCTCCAAGCATGGCTGCGAGTCCCGTACTTGCCAAGTCAGTGTGGAGGGAAGACTTCTGTGCCAGGGATGCATGACTCATGGAATCATAGAATCCTAGAGTAGTAGAGTTGGAAGGGGCCGAGACGATGTTGGGTCCACCCCCCTGCTGTTGACCGACCCAGGAGGGCTCTTCCTAGGTTGTGCACAATTATGCACAGACGCCAGGCTCGAGTGTAACAGCTGGGAGGCCAAGGTAGACAATCCTCTCTCACACACACTGAAAGAACATGTGTGGGGCCATGGGGTCCAGTGGGCTAGCTTCACTCCTGCTGTGCTTGGCGGTCATGCCCATGCTGCACGTCAGAAGGAACATGCAAGAGTTTCTCCATGAGTGTGTGGCTGTTGGGTGCATCAGTGAGTTGGACAGTGGACAAGCAGCTAACCCATGTGGCTCCTCTTACATGTACTGAGCATCTGAGGTCCCCAAATCCATAGGAAGCCTCCTTACCCCTGTTCATCTGAGCGGCTTAGGCACTGGAGGTCCCTAATCCTTCATCACTTAGCAACAATCCCTCCCCTTTTACCCCTTTGATCCAGTCCAAATGGAGGCGGGGCAGAATGAAGGAAGTGTTGCCATCTTGTGGCTGAAGAAAGCACTGCAGGCCTAATGGGTAAGTGGGGGTGGCGGTGGCGGTGGGGTGGGGTGGGGGTGATGTCATACATTTAGCAAAGTCTGAAGTTGGGTGTGACCTTTGCCATCACAGGGGAATTTTCTCCCAGAAATGGAAGCATGCAGCTCGACCTGCTGTCAGATGTTGTACTGCACACAGACACTTCTGCAATGTATACATATATATTATATTTTATGTATATATATATATATATATATATTTATATTTATATATACACATTAACAAATAAGTTGTAAAATCCCGATTATGTTACATAAGAAAAGAAAGTCTGACAGGTTTCACGGTAACCAAAATTTCACTACATCCCCAAAATCAGATTCAATGCAGCTAATATGATACAAATAGCCCAACGTGGCACTCGAAGTCATGAGAGCTAATGGATGTCATCAGAGGGAAAGGTACCTCCACAAGGACTTCTGCTGAGGGTCCCCAACACTTTCACCTCTTTAAACCCACTACACTAGAGCGGGCGCAGGAAGTGTGGCCACCTTACAGAGAATGCATTGGCCGAGAAGGCTGAAATGTCACAGTTAACACTAAAGGGCTTCCACCCAGATGGGGTGGTCCTCTGCTCATCCACAGGCTGAGTCATCTCCCCATCATGACACCATTATGCATAAATTTCTTTGGTACACGGAAACGCGATATGGCATGTCAACAACACAAGGTCCAGGCCATGGGGTGTTTCAAACTGATCTTTCCGCATCAAGGGGGCACTCACTACCTGTTAGAAGACTTGAAGCATTCCTATGGGGAAAACGGTTTCTCATGTAGATCAGAGATTGTGCAGACAGGCTGGCAGGGAAAGAGAGGTTCAAAGACTACATAGCAGCAGAAGATACTAGCCAAAAATGAGGATGTTGGCAGAACAGGGGGGAGTGCCAACACAGAGCACACGCAGGCCATTTCCTCCATCAAATTTGCAGCAGAGAACACAGGTGTGGCTTGTACTGTCGCCACCAAAGGCAAAGAAAATAGAGCTTTTCCACTAGCTGGACCACAGCCATAAAAATCACCAGCCATTGCCTCTTACCTTCTGTTGCCATAGGGGTGACTTTATTCAGTGCCACTTTAATCAGCGTAAGTCCATGAAATGTCATCCCTTGGGGACAGGGGTGGAAAGAACCTGGGGTTTCCATCTTTTATGCACCTTGATGGTACTATACCAGTGCAATGTGTAGAGGAAACATGGAAGCTAGCAAATGCCGCACCAGTAACTGGAAGGAGCAAAAAGACAAGAGAGAGGCAAAAAGAATCAACCAGCCATTCACAGGGGCTTGATAAAACGCCTTTGGGGAAGCAAGAAAATTGCCTGCAAACCTGAAAAGAACTGCATAGCTCCCAGATTTGGCGTGGGTGGATGGAAACCAAGGATGCCGGAGAATTTTGTTGGTTCAGCATTTAACGTGTGCCTTAGGGGAAGACATGTGAAAAACCCCCATACACTGGGGAAAATTGGCTATGGAAATAAATATGCATTTTGCCTGCATGGATGTTGCTGTTTTCATCATTTCATTCAGGATGGAGTGGCGTTAAGACTGAATTCATGGGGAAGTGGCCCAGATGAGACACAGAGGAACGTGGACATTCCCCCTTGCCTGTCGGATCAGGCAATTGGAGGCGTTCTTGCTGCAGCCGCCAGAGTCCCAGCCATGACGCGAATTGCCACTACCGCCAGCCTTGACCCTAAACACAAACATGCAGGGCCTCTGCAAACAGAGCTTGCTCTTCCTTCTGCCTCAAAGGGTGAGCCACGAGAGCTATCAAAGAAGAGAGGAGAAGCAAGGAAACGGGGATCCAGACGCTACAGCAGGACTATTGCTGACCCTGCCTGGCACAGAAAGAGGCATCCAATGGCCCCGGAAGGCAATCAAAGCAAAGTGGAAGAAGAAAAGGCCACTTAAGATGGGGGGACCTGCCTGCTTAGCAGCAGCATCATGCAAATTGGGACACTGACCAAGTTCCTTAAAGAATTTGAGAGAATTTCAAGGGAATGAACATGTGTGAGGTGGGGTAAGCAAGGTGGAATGCATCCACACGACGATTTTAATTCAGATCAAATGCTCCACTTCCTACCTCCCCACAACTCTGCATCAAGCAGCTCCACTTTCTGGAGTCAAGAGTCCATTATGCAAATATATATTTTTTATAAAGAATTGCCCTATGTTGAGTAACCTCCCAGCTTGTACATTTTCATTAGCAATTTGAGCACCGGAGATTTTGAAGAAGGACAGGTTAATTCTGCAAAAAGCAGAGTGTGGGGCCAGAAGATATGTGGGGATGAGAGGATCAGCAGAGGATAAATAGCCACCTGGTGGGAAGGTGGTAGATAAAGTTCAGCCATGAAAGGCGGAGATGTTCCTTTTAAACTTAACACTTTCTGAAGACTTCACATCTCTATGTTCTCCAACCATTGATAAGGCTAGTAGCATCGCCCCTCCTTTTTCAGTGCGAGTGGAGATTCTCAACAGTTTAGACCAGAATATCAGCTGCTGTGGAAAACTGCAAATACACCAAAATGCAGGACATAGAAAAGTCCCTCTGCTTCAGCATTCCTAGACTTCTGCGCCAGAGTGAACAAACCAAAGGCGCTCTGTCCTGACCCTTCTCACCCACATGCCTCTCAGAAAGGCAGCCCTAGCTGAAGTCGCTACGCTGTGATATACTGGGAAGCTCACAAGTTGGACAAAAATACCATATCTCCTTCCTGCTCATGTCCTCCAGCTACTGGTGGAGGCATACACAGGTATACTGTGTCTGTTACTATCAGAGTATGGCAGCTGCTATCGTGGCTAGAACCACTGATAGGCTTCTCCATCTTGGAGCCTTTCCATATCAATGTCGTTCTACTTAAGGGAAAGAAGAGTGTGCTGTTGCTTTTGGCAGCAAGCAAGAAATGTGGGTGTTGCTGCAGAGAAATACCTACAGGAGCCGGCCAGTAGACTCAGAACCCCGAAAGCTGGGCACAGCAATGCCTCCCAGTAGCAATGGCATCCCGTGGCAAATCCCAACGCCAGTGGCATGTGGCTGGGCCAACCCCTGACTTCTGCCCTGTGCTTCCCCTCCATGTCTTGGCACGGCCTACAGCCAATCATGATGCCAACCGGGACACCCCATGCCTGGAATCTATTTTGTGTTACCGCGACTGCCACCGAGTTCCCCATCACCACCCAGGGAAAGAAAGCACAGAGGAGGCTACAGACCATGTGCGACACTGAGCCAAGAAAGATGCCTTGCCACTCCGGCCTTGCCTGTGCACTGTGGCTCGCTCTACCCACTGGCTGACCTCTCCCTTCCAAGTCCCCCTCTTCTCAGGACACTGCTTCATCTGCTGCAACGGTGTTGGCCACCACGGCCAACACACAAATGTGTTGAGATCACATCTTCCATCACCTCCAGCCAGAACAGCCAGTGGGATTCTCCCCCACACACGGGGAGGGCCCCATGGTGGGGAGAGCTATTCTAGATGCTTCCCAGCTCCACCATCCATCTAGGCCACCCTTTAGAGTGTGAAGGCCAGCTAGGATATGAATGCATGGCCCTCAACCCAGGCAGGAGCCACTGAATTGCCCTGTTCCAAGGAACTCCAATGTTCCGGGTTCCGGGCAGAAGGCCGACCTCAAATCAAATGGCCTTGCCAAGTTGCTGGTGAGACCCAGGCTTGCTTTCGGCCTCTTACTACTTGGGATGCCAAGTCTGAGGAACTCAGAAGGAGGCTACCTTTTTGGTCTGGTGGGCACATCAGAAACTGCAGAATTCTCCTGGGCACCATCACAACATGGATACAGTACAGAAGGCAGTACAGTACAGCCAGCAACCACCTGCTACCTTTGTTTCCGAAGAATGTCTCCAAATTCCCCGTCATCCAGAGGCATTCCAGGGAAAAGAAGCCGGGAGCACTAGAGGGCCTCTCATTGCTTGAGGCAATCCCAGCTGCTGGTCAGACATTTTGTTATTAAGGACAAAAAAATTGTCTGTCAAACCCAACCCGGATAGGAAAATGCATTTGGAATCTGCAGCCTCTGTGGTCAAGGGGCAGGGGCCCAATACCTTCATCTCTCCAAAGGCAGATACGGCACAGTAATTGTAACCTTCCAAATGGCGGCTGCTTCGCCCATCTCCGAGCACATCCCTCATGCTACTTTGGGCTGCTTCCCATGTTTACAAAGTCCCTGCATGGAAGGCACTTCTGAGCAGGAAATAAAATCAGTTTGCACCCCTCACAGCCACAGGTAATTTTCCCCTGCCTGTAAACATGCAGGCATGCAAGCTGTGATTGGCCAAGGCGTTCCAGTATGTAGGCACTGCATTTATCAAAGTGCTCTCTGAGGATGTTGTCTCCGTGCATTTAGAGTTTGTGGGAGCAGAGCTGCACCTGATGGCCAGGCCTCTAATTTTCTGGAGGGGCCCGGCCCCCTTATCAGCCCCCTTTCGCCAGGTAATGTGGACACTCAGGGAGACAGCAGGAGGGGGGGCAATGCTGGAGGAAGAGCTATCAGGTGTGCTCCTGCCTCCCCCCCCTCCGCCCTTGCAGGGGCATTGCTAGGCAGTTAAACACTCAGGTCCTGCACCCATAGGTCACAGATGCACATCACATTTTCATGTGCTCATTTATACCAATATATTCCTATTTAGCAATAATTACTAGAATTTATTTACAATTTCCAAGAGGCAAAACCAGCCAATTAATTTCTCATCCAAGGTACTATTCAGTTACTCTGTACCCTGCCCCAGGTTATTGCAAACCAGTAGCTCCTCTCCAACTACAATTAGTTTGCAGAGGGTGGGACAGCTTTTTCTTTTCTTGTTAGAGGAAAATTATCTCCATCCCATGCACTGAACCTTAGGAAAAAACCTTCCACTAGAACCAACAGATTTTTTTTTAATTGTCATGCTAGAGGATGCAATGTGGGGGGCGGGGGGGGGGGGTCCAGCCTATTAATCCTTCCCTGCATGGCAACTGAAGTAAGAAAGGAATCTTCCACTGGCATCCACAGATCCTCTGACTCTGTGTAATAAAGCTGGGCTCCTAGGGAAGAGATTTGGGTCCGGGACTCTGTGGGCCCTGCTCTAGCTCCAGCTCTGCTCCACACCTGGCCTAAATGTACAGAAGCAACATCTGCGCCAAGGTAAAATGAACCCTCCCTTTGCGCACCTGTCACCCATGACTGCAGGATGCAGGGCAGGCCTCCGTTTTACAGGCTTCCAGTCCTGACGGGCTCTCTCTCAAAATGGTGGTTTGGTGAACTGCAAAGTACCCCAAGAATTTTCTCCCCTCGCACCCCTTTTCATACAGTAGAAAACTAATTCTTCAACTTCCTGGCAGCTGAGAAAAACCAACCCTCCCCACTCTCTGTCACCACACCCTTTCCCTACCCAGAAATGAGCATGACATGCCAACTCCATTGGAGAAAATTCAGTAGTGCTAGCAAAAAATAATAAAATAACGTAAAATGAAGCTTAGTCCGTCACCCCTGCCCCATGAGCACACGCTCCCCCTCCAACTGGGGAAGTCCCATCAGGACCCAGAAGTCGGCCAGATGAGGAGACACGGGGCCACCTCCCAGCCTTGTTGCGCAGAAGTTCCTGAGGCCTGGCTGGAAGGGGAATAGGGCTTCCTGACTCCTCAATGGCAGGTCTTCATCCCTGAAACGTACGGGGATTCCTGTGGCCGGCAGTTACATTCCTGCTGCTCAGGGTAGTCTATAAAGTCTGGGGCAGGCAGACCCGAGACAACCATTAAAGATTTGTTCCAAATGGTGAAGGTGGGGCAGACAGGCAAGATGAAGGCGATCTCGAAGGTATGGAGGTGGAGGGAGTTGGCCGGGTCATAGAAGGAGAAGACATTGTTGTCGTAGTCCAGGAGAACACCCAGGCGCTTCATCTGTGGGTGAACGTCCACGAGCATCTCCTTGTTGTTGTGCCGCACAACAAAGTTATTGTTACAGCGGGAAAAGACCCAGGAAGAGGAGTTCTTGCCGATCCACTCATTCTTCGGGGCTGATTTGTAGGCGATGCCGATGGCGTACCTGGGGAGGTTGCGGGGGGGGGGGGACCAAGACGTGCGTTAAGGAGACCAGCTGGAGCAAGTGACAAGAACTGGAATGAGTACCTGCTCTGACTCAGTGAGGGTGGCACAGTGGCCAGATACTGGATGCCAACCAGGGAGGTCTGTATTCTGGATTCATATTCTGTATTCTGGAGCCATGAGTCTCAATGAGTTACCGTGGGTCAGTCTTTCTCTCTTTCAGCCTAACTGTACCCCAGGGAGTTGTTGTGTAGATATGAAAAGGGGGAAGGGGGAGGTTATGCAAGCCGTCCCGAGGCGTTAAGTGATGGGACGGCGTATAAAAACTCCAAATAAATAAATAATGAGTGCCACCTTCCTCCCTTCCATGGAGGAAGGGATAAAAACATCCTGAACTAAGTCACTGTTGGGTGGGCATCCCGCCCTTTTGAAATGCGGCATGTGAAACAGAGGAAGGGGCTTGCTTGGTGGGGACATGCTTTACCTGGAGAGGCTCACCCAGCCCTGTCTCGATGCCATTTTGGTGACCGGCGAAGACTGCTCTGAACCCCAGGTTTCTCAACCCTGCACACCTTGCCTCCACCCTGCTCAGGTCTGTTTTGATTCTACTGGCTATTTTTATGGCACTTGTGCTGTGATGGCTGCAATGCTCTTGGGTTAATGCTTTGTTTTTATTTGTTCTGTAGTAAGTTTGACTTGTTGGAAGCCTCCTGAGAACCTGTGGAAAGGCGGGTTATTAATCAAGCAAGCAAGTGAAATCCACACACACACACACACACACGTGCACATACATGGTGGGAACTGGCCCATGCTCTCCCTTCTCTGCTAAAGCAACTAAGCCAGTTTCCTAATTTCATGCTGCATCAAGCGCAGACAATGGGAAAACGATGGAGTGCGTCCTCGCCTTTCACCAGGCAGGTCCCATGGAGCATCCTTCACCTACAGGACTTGCTTTGCTCTGCTTAGTCCTCTCCCACAGTGACTGAGCCCAAGAGCAGAACTCCTACTTATTCTCTCCCCACTCTGTGCAGCCGCTAAAGCAGGCTTCTTGGAAAAATCCAGTACGTCTTGCAGACTAGCCTGCGAGGTGCAGCACAGCTCTTTCTACAGGTTTCCTTAGACCCTGCAAATGCAGCCCTTCTGCTTCCACGCTCAGACAGACGGACAGACAGAGTGACCTCTTCATTTCTCCCGGATGTCAAGGAAGCACCAAGAGCCACCCTCAGAATCGTGTCCTCTCGAAACCGGCCAGAACCTTTAACTAAACACTGAGATGTGCGTTTAGAAAATCAAGTGACAAGAGACTTTCATCCGCTACGCCAATGCATGGACAGGATCAACTGTTCAGTCATTCCCCCATCACATGCAAACCTCCTTCTGCATGAACAAAATGCGAACATCAAAGCAGTTTGAGCTCAGCCCTCCCTAACTTGGGCTAGATCTCACAGGCAGGGAGGACTTGAAATTCATTTCCGCAGTGCAATTTCCTCACTCCATCCCTGCAGAGGTACAAGCCAGGCATTGCTGGATATGATGGACTTAAGAGGCAACGGTAGGGATGGGGAACGTCTTTCAGCCTGACGGCCAAAATTTGTCTGGAAGAAATTCTAGGGGAGAACATTCTAGTGATGGATTGAGCTGAAGACAAAAGACTCAACCCCACCTCCCAAATATGCCAGCACACGGAAGCATCAAGCGATTCCTGTTAGTAACTAGGCCTTTTGAGAGGCATTTCGACCTATTAGTACAGGGAAGAAGCTGCACAAGAGCTAGGGAACCACTAGGGAATAATGGGAGGCTGGTGGAAAAGGGAACGGGGCCAGAGGAACAGGGCAGGGCCACCTGGGAGACCTTGGCAGGCTAGATTTGGTCTGTGGACCTCAGGTGTCACAGCCCTGCAGAGGATGTGAAGTTCTTTTATTCATTTTATTTATTTTTATTTACAGCATTTCTACCCCGTCCTTAACAGCATCTCAGGATGGCTTACAACATAATCGAACAGACAATAAATAAACAGAAAAGGTGTAAAATAAAAATGGAGTGTCTCCCGCACTCTGGGGTGTCCTCCTCCGGATACAATCAGAGGCAATCATGTGTTTTCAATGCTTACCAAAGGCGGGCTTGTCTGCCCCTGTTTTTCCCAGCTATTAGGTCATCTAAATGCTGTTGTGCCTTTAATGAGGCCCTGGCTTGTAACATGGCATCTGCTGCTTCGGGGTGTTTTAAATGGGAAGCAGCATGTAAGTGTTCTAAAACATTTTAGGAATAGTTGTAAGCAGCCCAGAGAGTTTCGGTCCTTGGGCACTACAGAAATGAAATGGAATAAATAAAAATGAATCACTATGACCTTTCCTTAAATAAGAGGACATGATGATGGTGAAAAGAGAAGGATTAGCATGGGCAACGGGCATCCACATTCCTAAATGTTTTGTATTTGAAGCTTGCAATTACCCTCTGGGAACCTTTGGGCAGGCCATGAATCAAAACGATCTGATCCCGCATCCTGTTCTCAACCTCTTGGCCAAGGCTCAGCACCAGCAGGAGCCGGGGGGGGGGGGGGCTCGCACAAGCCTCAGAGGTGGTTCTCAGGAGCTCCAAGACAGGCCTTGCCCCCTGCCCCCCTGCAAACTGAATCCTGTCCTTTGTGGGGGTAAGCAAAAGACACGTAGATACCAGCTTGGAGAAGAGCAGCTAGGGAACTGCACAGACGCTGGCGATGTTTCCACTGCTGGAAATGGCAGGTCCACACTGTGCCTTTGATCAATGCATTTCTGTGTGACACACGCCGGAGGCTGGCTTTGAATTGCAGCCGTACCCCAGCTCAATTATCTGCACCCTCCCTCCCTGCAGCACAGAACGAGCCCTGCGTCTCTTGCACGTACCTCGGAGGGGTGCATACAGCCGGCACGGTTACTGCTGCCAACACGTATTTTTAAATGAAGCCCTTCAGCGACAGAGACTGTGCACGGGCAGCTTTCAGAGAAACGTGCGTGTTTTCAAAGTAAGAACAGCTCCTTGCAAAACTACTCGCTAATGAAATCGATACAGCTTCTGCACTAGCCATGGGACATGCTATCCTACGATGCTGTGCTGGCAGAAACCCATCCAGGAGTTGCCAAGGAGGCTTGATGACAAGAGGACAACCTTTGTAGGCTCAGCACAGGAAGCTGCAATCTACTCCTGGCGTTAAGCCTGGAGACTACATTCCCTTCGGCATCAGTGGCAATCATACTTTATATAGCGCTTTTCCTAAATGGTCAGTCTAGTCAAATACATACATTCGATCCTTTCGGGATCCAATATGAAGCTGCTTGGCTAAGGAGCCCTGTCGCTTTCATTGCTGTGGGACAGTATGTTAGCCACAAACACTGTACTTCTGGTGACTGGCAGCTGCTACGCTTAAATATCAACCACACACAGCAGCTATTAGTCACAAAAGCTAAAACAGAGCCTCCATGTTCAGGGACAGTGTACTTCTAAATACCAGAGGCTTTCTCAGGAATGTCTGGGTGACTGCTAAGTGGAAGAAGAAAGATGGACTGCTTGTGTTCTTGTGATATTAAACTCTTTGCTTTGCTCAGGTTTCGTACATCACCAGGACTCTTTTAAACAGCAGTCTTTGGATTTTGTGGTTGAGGACCGGGCATAAGGAAATATCAGGGGTGCTGATCCTTAAGCCCAGAGGCAAACCCCAGCCCTATCAGGTTCCTCAGGCACCCACGCCCTCTTCCTTGGACTCCATACCCTCTCCTCCAACCTGAATTGGTGGGTGTTTCTTTTGTTCCTCACTGCAGATTGTTGGAATGCTCCTTCTAAGGCTGAGTCACTGGCAGGGAGAGCTTTAAGCAACGGTATCCTGGCATTTGGACCGAGCTCCATGCCTTTGGTCCCACGCCTTCAGCTCTGTCCATCACTAGGACATAATTCACCCATTGGGCTGAAAGAAGCTCAACACCCATCCTGAAGGGAAGGTGCTCCAAGCCCTATCATCCCTTGCTACTGGCTGTGCCGGCTGGGCTGGTGGGAGTCAGAGGCCGAAGCACCTGGAGGGCTGCATGTCACCCCCCCGGAGTGAGGAGCAGGTGTCCGACAAGGGCTATCCTACCACCCTGCAAGTGCCGTTTGCCCGCCCACCCGCCCGCCCAGCCCCGCTGACCAGCACCTGCAAAGAGACCGCCCACCCTCTGCCCCATCAGTCACCTGCACAGGTGCAGCACCAGCAGGGAGATGCTTACCAGGTGGAGGCGCCCACCGTCACCTCCCAGTAGTGGCAGCCGCTGTCGATGAAGACATTGCCCGCCGCGCCATAGCACCCCGTCCCGCTGAACCTCTCAGGCGTGTGGCTCTTCTTCAGAGAGCTCTCATCTTTCTCCATCTGGAGTCCATCATTGGAGATCCTGAGCTTCTTGTGGGCCATCTTGGGATCCAGCTTGAAGGGCTGGCCTGCAAGGACCACAGACAGATTGACTGCACCAAGTCGGGAACCACCGGTGAAACCTTTCTTGAGGCAACTTACCTGCTCAGGCATTTGTCTGCTATTTCCTTCTCCAAGACACAATCATTGCCACTATTGCAAGAAAGCCGATTTGCAACTAGCACAACTAGCCTCATAAACAATCTCTGGGGTGCAGGCAGCAGAAAAGCACAACAAAATCAGCATTGAGAGTCTTTCTGGAAGTTGGGAGGCAACCTAAAGTTGGGACCCTCCTAAAGAACATATAAGCCCACATTTGCCACCTTGACTTTGCTCAAAACTTGGCTTGTTCCCAGCTCCAGCTGTTTGTATCCCAGCTCTTATTTATGTATTTATTTAAAACATTTTTATCCCGTCCTTTGCAAAAAAAAAAAAAAAAAGCCTCAGGACGGCTTACAAAAGGTTAAAATAGTAATATAATAATACAATAACAGCAATTAAATCATTCAGTAATAAACACAACATGAAACAATGCTGTCAAAACTAAAGAAAAGGAGGAAAGGAAGAAAACAGAAAGAAAAGAAAGCTTTAACTCATGTCGGGACTTCTGCTGGTTGGCGTCCTTGTCATCTGATTGTCCTTGCCTGGTATCCTGCATGCTTGACCTTGGCTCTGTTCCCAACTCTGGAAAATCCTTGCCTGCTGGTGAACGCTCCACTCCACTCCACTCCACGCCTGCTCAAATGACTCCTCCACTACAGTTGGCCCTTTGTGTATATAAATACCAAGGAACTGAGCAGGATGTTGTCGTTCCCGATGGTAGGACAGCGTTAACTTGCTGTGTGGGAAGGCAAAGGAGACGCTTCTCAAACAGAAGGAAAAGCCCTCCTTGCCATATGGACTGACAGTCCACCTTTAAACCCCTAAATATTTTGGGTTTAACATGAAGGACTACAAGTACCCACATTAACTTGGCCAGGCCTTAAGGCAACCCTTAAAGTTCTGTTGTCCAGCCCATTCTTAAATCAGTGAGGATCATTAATAGGGTATTTTCAGTGGTGCATCCACCTCTCTGGAACTCTGCCTCTGGGAAGATTGTATCTCCCCCTTCTCCCCCGCCCCACAAGCAGTGGGTTTTAACTGGATTTTTTAAAAAACATTTTTTCTCATTTGACATTTGCTTGATGAATTTATGTTGCCTTTCATAAGTTTTTAAATGCTGCTGTCGATTTGTTGATCTTGCTTTAACATTTGGTTGTTTGATACATGTATTTTATTGACTTTTATTAGTTGCCTTGGGAAGATTTCATTCTAAAAGATGGGATACAAACAGTCTGCAGTCTTAGAAATGTGGGCCCATGTGATTTGGCTGTAGAGCAGAACTCACGCTGAACATGCAAAAAGCTTTGTGCACCACACATGAAAATGACCGAGATGCCTTTGGGGATGTTTTCTGGATGCCTGCCTAAAAGTGTCTACATGTTTCTTTAAAATACAGCTAAGCAGCCTACAGAGGCTTTAACTGGAAGGGCCCTGACTGGACGCGTGGCCCAGTTTTACGGTCAATATCACTTCCATCTGCTTCGGGGTTGCTCCAGTGTGATGTTTCCAGGAGGGGCAGAACAGGAGCTGCAGACCCAGCAAACCAGGAGATACCAGATCTAAGTGGTTTGAATTCCTTATAGGCTTAATCCTCTATTAGCATTAATGGGAGTTCTTCAGGCACGATGTATGCAGAGATCAGCCCCCTTAAGTGCCGATGTAATCGTGGTGCGGAGCTGCGCAGACTGCTGGCGCATCGTTCAGACCTGGCCCTTCTCCCTCCTTTCTGCAGCCAAGACCAGCCACTCCCCACAACAGACACTCTGTCATTACACCACATGGGAAAGCACGCCCACGTGGCTTCACAGTAATTTTTGTACTGCCGAAGGAAAGTCGCAGCTTCAAGAGCCTTTTCTCTCATGTGTGGCTTGGGCTGCAGAAACCAATCACAGGCAGAAAATGAGGTTTTTTGGACCCTGCTGGGCGAAAGTGGCGAGATGCAGCCATCGGGCTACACACAGACAGGGGCAGGGGGAATGAAAAACCTGTCCTTCCTTCCGACAATCCGTGTCTTCCACCCCCACAAACACACTGCATCAAAGCACAAAGTCCCCACATGTTGTAAATGTGCTGCATCTAATTCCTTGCGCTGGGTGTCAGATGGAGGTTTCAGATGCGCTTCCTGACTCGCTGCGAAAACCCACTGAGTGAGTGAGGCACAGATTCTCTGTGCCACTGAATGGGGAAGGAATTATAGCCACAACCGTTCCCACCGGGCATCTTAAGGGACACTCCCTTGGAAGGCCAGTCAGAAATGTGTTAACGCAAAACAGAATGGCTAGGCTGCTGCTGGGGAGCCGGTCAATACACTCTGGCTTGCGGCCTGTATTGGAATGTTATTCAGAATATGGGGGTCCTATGGGAGCATCAATCCACAGCACGAGAACGGAGCACGCACATAAATGTGTTCCTTGGCTTCGAACGGCACGGGCTGTAAAGCCTGCGCTGCTTATGGTGACTGGCAAAGTGACTACAAGGTACAGGCACATGGACTCACGAAAAAGAGTGGGAATGCATTCATTTTTTAAAACCTCCAGAGATGCACCCCCCAGGCGCTCCTAAGGCTAACTTCCCCCACAGGGTTGTTGTGAGATTAAAATGAAGCGGAAGAAGAGAACGGAACTGGAGGGCAGGGCTGGTGCTCCCACTAACCGACCCGCTGTGGGGATCAGGGCAGCATGTCGGGAGTTGCTCAGAACCTGTTCTGGTTAGCGTGCAACTCGACTGCAGCAAGCAGGGATGGCAGCTTTCCCTCCAGGGCGCTCTTGAGCTTTGTGACGTTACCAGCTCCAGTCTCTTAGTAAGGTTTAGGAAATGCCTGAACAATGCATGACAGGAGAGCGTATGCTTGCGCTAGAGGGCAAGCAGCGTAGGTGGGGAAAGGGGAACAAATCTTACATTTCTCAGAAGAAGGAGAACTGCAGAAGTCATCTACCGGTGTTCAAGCAGGGCTGTCAGGCCCATCAACTCAGAAGTAGCTTTCACACAATAAAACTCCCCCCAGAAATGTTTTATTGGTTTTTATATACTTTTCCATATTGTAAGTGCTGCTCTGAGCTGCCTGTGGGGGAGGCAATATTTTAGAAAGAAAGAAACAGGAATACTTTCCGTCCATCCACCAGGGATATTGAACCTCTTGCAGTCCACGGGCCAAATTCAATTTCAGAGCAGTTCTTGAAGGCCACCGGTCTGGAGCCTGACAGCCGTCAGAGTGGGATGGTGTAAACTGGTGTCCTGCACCAGCAGGGGGTTGGACCTGATGGCCTTTTGGCCCCTTCCATCTCTACTACTCTATGATTCTAAGTCAGTGGGAGACACACAAAGAGAAGGGGCAAAAAGGCAGGCCCAGACAAACACCAGCATATTAGTGTAAAGCTTTTACTGCCAGTAACGGACCACTAGGTTCAGAATGGGTGGAAGGGGGAATGCTGCAAAACCAGGAAGCCACAGAGGAATGGTCATCCGGGGTGCGGGGTTCTAGCCTTCTAGGCAGCCATGGAGGGCCAAGAGGCTGACCTTCCATGCATCTCACATAGACAGATGACTGCACACAAGCCAGCAATGGGAAAAATGGCAGCCACACAAATATCGCAGTGCATTGTGGGGAAGGAGAGAAGCATGCCTTCTCAATGAGACGATGAAGCCCTTGCAGTCTCCCCAACTAAGACTGGCCTTGTGAATGCGGTTGCCAAACCTGCCTGGCTCCTTGAGTTCGGAGCAGTTTCAGTGGCACAACCGGGAATGCGTATCTCTGGAAAATCCATTCTGTGTGAGCCCAAAGGACTTCTACAGCATTTCCAATCCAGCCCTTGCGAATTAAGCATGCCTTTTTTTTCTGGGATTCCAGAAATGCGTGCAAAACAGTTGCATAATTGAGAACCAGGATTTGTGCAACCGGCACAAATCATGTCTTTTGTGCAAACAGGATGTGTATATCTTGGAATCTGCATAAATTGGCTCATACTGTTTTTAATATTTTATCACAGTTGCACGTCCATTTTGTAACCTAGATACAGCATCTCCTTCGCACTTCCATTTCCCCACCATATTCCCGACATATTTGCCATTGTCAATTTGTTCTAATTTGAAATCGACACTACAGTTTTCTGCTGGGTTGTGTGATTTGTGCACTTCAGATAGACATATGTTTAATTATTATTTTCAGTTGTTATGTTTCAGCTCCCATGAGCTATACAAATGGGGTCATGTCTTATTAGTCTCTTTCCTTCTGGCTCTTGTTCTTCCCAACAATATTATGCAGAGAATAGCTGACTCCTTTTGCTAATGCACATATTCCAACAAATACTGTTTAGCCGCTAAACTTTAGCACATCCACTTATTTGTGATTATACTGCAGCTGACATGTGAGCGGGGGAAGCAAGAAGGTAGGTCCTAGTGGTGGGTCAGCCTTCGGAAGTCAGGTAGGCCCCATGAAAGACCTAAATTTGTACCATGTTGATACAGGTGCAGATTTCGGATTCCACAATTTGCAAACAATTTCCAGAGCTTAAACAAACAAACAAACAAACTTGAATGCCTTAGTAAACTCCCATTTGTGTTCCCAGCAACTGGCATATGGAGGCATAGTGCCTCATAGAAAGGCGTCCTAATAAAATTACTGTATATCATCAGGAGTAGGTGCCATGCATAGCCTTGTCCTCCTTGAATTTGTCCAATTCCCTCCCTTTTAAAGCCATCCAACTCTGAGGGTTTCATGGTTCTACAGTTTATGCACTAAATGAAGATCTGTCCTAAATCTCCCATTGAAGCTTTTTCTCAGCACTGGTTAGGCCTTATCTGGAGCCCTGTGCCCAATTCTGGGCACCACAGATGAAGAAAGGTGCAGACAAACTGGAAAGGGTTCAGAGGAGGGCAACAAGGTTGATCAGGAGACTGGAAGCAAAGCCCTGTGAGGAGAGATGGGAAGGACTGGACATGTTTAGCTTCAAGAAGAGAAGACTGAGGGGAGATATGATAGCAGTCTTCAAGTGCTTGAAAGGCTGTCAGGAAGAGGAAGGCCAGGATCTCTTCTTGACCATCCTAGACTGCAGGACACAGAACAACAGGCCCGTGTTACAGGAAGCCAAATTCTGGCTAGATGTCAGGAAACTTTCCTGACTGTCAGAGCAGTACAGCAATGGAACCCATGACCTGGGAGGTGGTGGGCTCTCCTGCACTGGAGGCATTCGAGATGCAGCTGGACAGCCATCTGGGAGAGATGCTTGAACTTGCAGTCCTGTGCTGAGCGGGGGGTTGGACCCAATGGCCCTCTGGCCCCTTCCAATCCTACTATTCTATGATTCTAAGAATGGCCCCACTGTATTCTCGTATGATGGCCTTCGGGGTTCTGGAATGGCTTCTGCAGGTGTCTCCCACAGAAGCCTCTGAGCAGTTCTAAGGAGAACACCAAGTTACCCTGAACTTGCTATTCACAGCAGCACTCTCTATTCGAATGCCCCCTTTCATCTCCCACCACCCGGTTTGGAGCTGGGAGGTACCAGTCATTTCAAACATCAGACAATCTTCCCAGCATGAAAAGTGGAGAAGGGGAGAGAAGGCACCACTTCTCTTCGCAGACTTTTCTTACAAATCAGCAATATAATCAGAGGACTTTACATTTCTAAGGCATTTGCCTGAATTCCCTGCTCTGTATTTGACAAGCGTAGGAAGCCAAAAGCTGATAGATCCACAGCAAAGAATCCAAACAGAGTCTTTGATTGGGTGCTCGATTAATCTAGCAAATGGAGTTTCACTGTGATGGGGAGCACTTAGCTGCATTCTAATAGCTCCACTGAAGCACAGGGCACCAAGCCAGTCCCACCAGCCCCCTTTCTCCCCGTTCCCCCATTCCTTAACAATCAACTGATATGAGTCAAATCTCCTCCAAAGGAGGGTGGTTTGTTAGCATTCAACTTATCTGTCAAGCTAACAATGCACCCTTTTTGGAGGCTGCACGAATACTGGAGCAGTACCTACATTTTTTAGCAATAATAATAAAAGAAAAGAGAGAGACTGTCTGGGCCTTGGCTTTTATCAAAACTGAGCCACTCACCCCACATACGGGCAAGATTCAATTTGGTTTTCATTTTCACGCACGCCGCGCTTCCCAGAGAGAGAGGGGAGCGGAGGAGGCAATAAATCATTTTAAACACCCAGTCAAGTGCAGGCGGCAGACAAGATTGAAACATCAAAGCAGAGAGAGGGAGGCAGAGCTTATGGGATATTAGGAAAGTTCTCGGGGCTTGTGGAAATTCAGGTTCTGCAGGCCAAGCAGCACTGGGCCAGGCTGTCCCAGAGAGCGAGCTGGAGACTCACCCGTTCTGTGCGCCTTGAGGGTGACTCACCGCAGCCTCCTTCCTTCCCTGCTTATGTTCTCCCTGCATGACTTGCCTGCATTCACCATTTCAGACAACGTGTTAAGTCGGATGGCTCAGATGTTAAGATTGGTTCATGTTAGGAAGTTCACAGAAGGAATCAGTGTGGTGCAGTGGTTAAGAGCGTGGGACTGGGACTCAGGTGATCCGGGTTCTAGTCCCCGCTCGGCCATGGAGCCCACTGGGTGACTTTGGGCCAGTCACAGACACTCAGCCCAACCTACCTCACAGGGTTGTTGTTGTGGGGATAAGATGGAGGAGGAGAATGATGTAAGCTGCCTTGAGCCCTTTGTAGGAAAAAGGCAGGATATAAGTAAATAAACAACAACAACTTTCCTGCTCCACACTTTCCTCCTGCAGCCTGTCCGGTCGACTCACCAAAATGTTGCAGAACAAAGCTTGTGGTTGTGGGGGGGACGGGACAGGCTCCTTGGTGGAGGCAGTGACAGGAAATGTTGGTTTTGTGCACATCCTCATCTTAGGATCCATCCAATGTCACAACAACAGGATCGTTCACAAACCATTTGCACCCCACTGATTCCTCACAAACAGCTTTCCAATACCCTCCAACCGAGCCTTTCCCATCCAGGTGGTGTTGGATTCAGCAATTCTGTCGGCCAAATTAGGCTGGTGGGACCTGAATGGACAGGCTGAGCGAGCCCAGAAACCTTGTCAGAAGAATGCCACCCACACATTCAGGTTGGAGTTAAGTTCTGAATTATCTGGATGTGCCCCATTGTGGAGAAACCACAAGAGGGAGAGACACTCCAGGGAGAATCCACTAAGGCGGCAGCCCCAAATATGCCAAACATCTGTAAAGAACACGGGGGTTCGCATCATGGCTCCCCCTCCCCATTCATGACTCGGAAGGAAGGCCTGCCCTGGGGGACACTCACTGTTTGTCTTCAGTCTGGCAGGTTCACTGTTCCGGCTGCCAGCCTGGTTGATCGCCTTGACCAGGAAGATGTACCGCGTGCCACTCTGCAGCCCGTGCACCGTGTAGTGGTTCTGCTTGATGTTGGGGACAATCATCCAGCTGTCCATGGAGTTGTACAGGCCTGCAGGAGGAAGAGCACAGAGGGAGTCAAGCAGGGGTGCAGGAACCTGGGGCCAAATCCCGCTTGCCTGGGAGCCTAACCTGCCCCCCTAGGGTTCCTCACATGGCAATTCACTTTTTTCCTGACAACCAATGGATTTGTAGCTTTTCCGTTTTGGTGCAGCTCTTTCCCCATATGAGGAGACTAAAATGCCTCTCCCAAATCATAGTTATTGGCAGCAGGAGCTTTAAGATACAATATTCTGAAGTTTAGGGCATTTTTGGCCCCGCCCCTTTCACCTTTAGCCCTGTTGCTTTTGCCCAGCCCCAACCACCACTGCCAGGAGCTTCTTCGAAACCAAGTGTTGCCGTGCAGCTGAAAGAGGTTCAGCCCATGCTTCTTCACTGGCTGAACACATGGAGAATCTAATGCAGAGGTGGGAAATGTGGTGTCCTCCAAGGGTGTTGATCATAGCTCCTATAGTCCCTTACCACTTGCCATGCTACTCGGGCAGATGGGATTTGTAATCCAAAGCATCTGGAGGGCACCACATTGACTGCTCCTGAGCCACCACACTGAACTGAGCAGGTAGATAATAAAACCAAGAACAAGATAAGATGTTCAAATGAAGCACAGAAAGTAGATTATCTGCCTCTGCTTACAAGGCTATGTTTGGGGAAGTGCTTGGTGTGGAAGCAACAGGAGGGACCAGCTGTTATTAGCTCAGCTCAGCAAGTCTGACAACATTACATATATCTCCTTCCCTTTGTAACCCCAGCAAGGCACAAAGAACTGCCAACACTTCCAGATTATTTTTGCACCAGAACATTTCCATCAGTGACAGATTAAACAAAGCATCCACTGAGACATCCAGGAAATATGGTACCAATATTGGCACCAAGATATGCTTACTGTAACTGTTGTTCTTCGCATGGTCATCTGTGTGTTTCATTACTTATAAACAACTGTCTAGGGAGGTTGGCTTTCCTGCCCTCTCTCCATCACATCAAGTTAACCTGTAGCTGTTCCATTTCTCTGCCCTGCAGCTTAAACTCCTTCTGTGTTCTGTCGGGTTGCCTTGCAGACAAGCTATTATGGACCAGAAATAAGCAAGCCTTGCCTTTACAGAACTGCTTTAAAGTTCACAAAACAAATCCTCCCCTTCCCATTGGCCAGGATGGCTTCCTATTCTTTTCGAGCATTGCTAAGGGCCAGCTCACAAGCAGATTGCCAGAGCCAGAGCCTGGCCGTGTGCAGACGCTGCTAGGTGGCAATGCACCCCCAGGCACAAAAGAGCCAGGTTGACCACAGAACCATTCTATTTTTCATGGCTCAGAGACGCTATGGCATGTACGGGTCAAGTTTTAAGAGCCCATGCTCCCTGACTCCTGGGCCATCTGCCGAGCTTCACCCAATCTCAGCGTGCCGATTTCGCTTGTAAATTTGCTGCGACTTTTATGATCTCAAGCAATCGGGCTCCTACCTACAGGAAGCTACAAAAGCACCTCGGTAAAGCAGTTATTTATGACAATAAGCCAATAAGTCTCTATGACAGTATTTTCAAATTGTCTCCCGAAGAGCTGGGGTAGCTCAGAGTTTTTAGCAGGAAAATCTCAACCGAGGGAATGCTCAGACAAGAAGCTGCCGGGGAAGCAGCCCAAAGGACCAACCTGCCCTTGCAATGTCTCCAGACACAGGGGAGACACCTGGGCTCGCGCTGCGTTCCTGCAAGGCAACTGTGAGACCAGTGTCCCAGCACCCAGAGTCCTGCAAACCCACTCATTGCACTCGCTTTGCTAGGGGATCAGCGAATGGTGAGGGGTGCAAGCAGAGTCCCGCCTGCCTTTGTAGCTCGGAGCCTGGGGAAGGGAGATTTGGAGGGTTCTGATGCTCAAGAGGATGGCAGGGAAGATTTGAAGTATTTTATTATTCAGAGTATTTTTATCCTGCTCCACAGTCAAAAGGGCTCCCAGAGCAATTTACAAATACTTAGTAAAAGAATACTGTCTCTGTCTGCAGGCTTTCACTCTAAAAAGACATGGCATACAAGGAAAAGGGGAAAGAGAAGGAAGAAAGGGGACAATTGTCTGCCACCTTGGCTGATGGAATGGCCCTACCTCCCCGTCAGTGCAAGCTGCTGCAATGAAGGGATGCAGATTGCAAAAAGGGCAAACGCATTTGTCTGGAGGGATTTGCTGAGACTGGGAATCTGGCTTGTTTATGCTTGATGGACTTCCTGCTTGCTTCCAAGCTGAGGACTGAAAGGAGGCCAGGTCAGGATTTTTCTGTGAACTTCCATTTTTAAAACAGGTGACAGTTTCTGCATTTTTTCAAACACTAAGTAATTGGTGTAAACTGTGCTGTTTACAAAATGTTGTGCCACGTCCTGCCATTTGTGCAAAGCACAGTGTTTTGCAGATCCAAATTTCACCTGAAAGTCTGTGGTCCTCATGCAGTTTGTGGGAGCACATGTTTTCCAGGTGCTTATTTGCACAATACATTTGCACATCGATTTTCTTAGTTCTTTGTCTTTTCAAAAACACACAAATTGCAGCCTGTCTTAGAGCAGGGAGCCTGAGGACTGGCTTGACTCACAGTCCAGTGAGTTGGCACCAGTGCAGTGCTGACAAACCAAAATCCAAAGGAAAGGGCTGAATCATGAAACACATTGGATTCCTCACACATCCAGAGTGAATTAGTCTCTCAAGAAGCATCGTTCTTACTTGGACCTGACTTGGTGATGCTATCACAAACCTGATGGGCTGTGTGTTGATATGACATTATGGCAACGTTTGCCTGATCCCAAACTGGCTAGGCTCACCCTGCAAAGATGGCAGTGGACAGGGAGTGAGGGAAGGAGAAGGGGCTTTCCCACATCAATGCATCTTCTTTGCTTCGATAATTTCCACAGGGCAAATCCAGCACTGCCCCAAGTCCTACACAACTTTTCAGCTTGTTTGTGCAGGGAGGTGGCAGAGTAAAGCCAATGTGGCAGCCTTCACGGAGCAGGGCGAAGAGGTGGTGCTCTACTGTGTGTACTCACTGATGAAGTTGGCCTGGCCGGTGAAGATGGTGTACTGGAGCTCGTAAGAGCTGACGCTGAACTCATCATCTGAGATCCAGTGGACAGTGATCGTGTCGTGGGAGGCAGTGCAAAGCTCTTCACGGACCAGAGGTGGGTTGGGTGCTGTGGGGGCAAGAGGAGACACAACAGCTCAGTCCATCAGCAGCTTTCCGAATGTGACCCTTGTGCACTTTGGCACTTCCTTACACAATTCCTGTAGCCATGCTAGCAACCACAGCACAGAAACTCAGAAGAGATCCAAAGTGATAAAAGGGGCAGCCAGTATTATTTATGATTTGAGCTATTATTTGAGCAGTCTAGCCACTGCGGAAGTGACCCCACTAAGTCATGAACAGATCAGAAAGGTCTTCTTTAGGACCAAACTTAGGGAAATCAGTTTTGCCAGGCTGCATGAAATGCTGTGCACAGTGCTGATTGGTTGGCCCCTTGCACCAGGACACTGATTGGCTGGCACCTCCACCATAGCAGTGGGGGCATCCCCTCAATATCCCTGGAAAGACTGCTGGAGCGGAAGTTTTTAATTCTTGTATGAGGTCAGCTTCATTCAGAATTGTCAAAGAGCACCTTTACGCAGTGCGGCATTATGTAATTACACGCTACTTAAATCAGTTAATTGATAGACCCATCTGCTTAAAAGCTAGACATCCAATTTACTTAAAGATCCTTAACTGGCGGATGACCAAGCTTGTTACTACATCACATCCCAATTATATTCTGCCTTTTGTCCTCTTGCAAAGATCCCAAGGAGATTACATGATCCTCCTCCTCCTTTATTTTATCCTCACAACAACCCTGTGAAGTAGGTTAGGTGAAAAGCCTTTGATTGGCCCAAGGTCTTTGCCTGGATCCTCCTTCCCCAAACCCAGCAAGGGAAAATTGCACTGACTTGCATCTTTTGTGCCCTTCCCAGGAGGACACAATGGCTAGGTTCACACTTCGCAACACACACCCCTTTGTGGTTACCACCATTCACTTCTTTTTCCCATCTTGATGTGCCTGACCAATGATCAGGCTCATGGTGGGAACTCTCCTTCCTCCCTCCATTTCCTTTCCTCTTAGTTCTCCAGGAGGGATCTCAGGAGACACCGTGGGGAGAAATGAGGCCCCTCTCTTTGACAGCCAGGATCACAAACCAAACAGCCTGCCGTGGCTGCCAGGCCCGGAAGCGAAGCAGAGAGGCTGAGCGAGGTGGCCGGGCACCTCTGCCTTCGGCTCTCCAGGAGATCACCAGAGCAGGGAAGCGTGGCAAAAGAGGGGACATCTGCTGGGCATGTGCTGGAGGGAAGCCTCTTAGCCACCTGGGCAGGAGAGGTGAGAACCAGCTGAGTAGCAGTGCCCAGTTGAAGGCCGTGCCACTCGGCTGATCCCCCCGCTGCTCCCCTTGGCATGCACCTGTGGAAAGCCCCTTACCTGCATGAGGAGGAGGGGCGAGGATTAGATGGATGGCAGTACCCAGTTTGGATGAAGCACCAAGCCATTGTGGTACTGAGAAAGCATAGAACAGATTGTTATTTCTGTTCATGCTTTCTGAAAACCAAACATACCATATTGAAGTATCACAATATCATTGAAATGTACCCACACTGAAATATCACAAACACATCATGTTTGGATGACATGACAGTGGTTAAAAAAATCACTGTGATTTGTTCTGTCATGTGAACCCACCCAAAAGGAAGGAAGGCAGGACGCACCCCAACGGAGCAAAGCTCAGGGAGCCAAGGTTCTGTTTGGATGCCAGGAAGCACTTCCTGACAGGACCCCGAGGGTGTGGGATGGGCTTCCATGAGAGGTCGGTGAGGCCCCATCGGTGCAGGTGTTCAAGGATAGGCTGGACGTCCACATGGTGGGCATGTCATGAGCGGAGCCGGCTGGTGCCGGAGGTCAGACTAGATGGCCCGGGAGGACCCTTCTGACTCGCTCTGTTTCTATGTTAATATCTTAGCCAGTTATTTCTTTTCCTGACAGGTCTTCTACAGACCAACTAGTGTGCATTAATCTATAGTTTATGCGCATCAGGAAATTTTGCAAGAGCAATTTGGTGATCCTTGAGCATAAGGCAGCAGATGGCTGCAGGGGTTACATATCCTAAGAAGACAGAGAAATTCGATATTAGATGTAACAACAGCACACACTGAGCATAATCAGGTTAAGAGACTAATTAAAACTCAGCTGCCATGTCAAAACTCTTGTGTGTATTTTCATCAAAGACAGGCTGCAGAGCCTGAAATAATATTTTAAATGGAAATCCTGGAAACACATCACATTTCTCTGAACAATGTTAATTTTTAGTTAAGATGTACTGTAAGAAATAATTGGATTTAAAGAGCAAACATTTCCCGTAAGAGCTGCATGCTTGTGACGGAGCCTCCGCAAGCTTCCCCCATCCTCTCTCACAGAGCTTTACGGCACTGAAGCAGACCAAGGCGGGGTGTCGGGGAGAAAGATGGGCTTGTAGAATCGGCACAAACCTGTTAGATAATCCAGCCCCTCCAGCAGTTTCTTCTCTCTGGAAAAATCTAAAGCAAAGTTTTCAAAGGCATCGTTAAAATTGATATCGGGTATCAAAACTTGAGAGGATGCAGTTGCCATGGCGACCCTGAAAGACAGAAAAGAGCATCAATATACATTAGGTGGTGTTTGCAACTCCCAGGCGGCACTTTGATTTTTGATTAAAGAGCTGCAAACAGCCTTGGAGTGATGTAAATTTTAGCAAGGGCTGTAGGGGAGACATGCAGAACTTGAGATCCAGTTGCCTGTGCAAGGGACTGTCAGTTGAGTGGTTGTGCACCCAGCCCGCCATTCCCACTTCTTTTGTGGGTGTGCACAACAGTCACACACATCCCGTTAGCCAGAAGTGGCTGCAAATATCAGAAAGGCATAGAATGAAACCATGGAATAGTAGAGTTGGAAGGCTCCAGGAAGGTCATCGTGTCCACTCTCCAAGTCCTTGCAGGACTCCAAGTCAAACCATCCCTCCCAGATGCCTGTCCAGCTGCACCAAGAACACCTCATCTGGGAGAGCCCACAAGCTTCCTAGGCATGGGTTCCATTGTTGTACTGCTCTAAAAGTCAGAATTTTTTCAGGATATCTAGCAGGAATCTGGCTTCCTCTAACTTGAGCCTGTTATTGGCTTCACATGGGCGCCTTCTGTGGATGACTACCCTTTTCCCTTGTTGGAATTGTTTCTTTCTTTCTTTCTATCTATCTATCTATCTATCTATCTATCTATCTATCTATCTATCATCTATCTATCTATTAAATGTGTATGCCATCCAGTTACTTGTGTCCCTGGATGGCTTACAGCATAATTGTGCCTTTTAAATGTCCTTTTAAAAATTCCACCCATCGGACTCCTTTTCTCATTACATTCACTTGCCACGGGACTTGGTCTGGTCCTCAAATCCTCCAGATCTTCAGCTTTTCAGACCTCAGACCCACATTTCACTACCACCTATAATATGAGGCCCACCTTTAATTTCTTAATTCCACTGCTTTCCACAGAAATTTTCTGTTTCCTAGTGTTTTTGTTTCTCCTTGTGGGTTTTCAGCTTGGCCTCTCTCTCAGGGGTCAGTCCATGGACTCGTTAATGAACATGTGAAGGACTAAGGAAAAGGGTCCTTCTGAATCTGGCTGCCATGGGATAACCAGGGTGCAGGTTAGGAAGGCAGAATTTATCTATCAGAGAACAAGGCTTCTAGGAGGAGTTGAGTCTCTACCCGTTTTTGTTGCTAGAAGCTGGCCACCAATTACCTGGGGCTACAACACCCGAAGGCAACCACACACCTGATTCAGGTTGGCAGCAACGATCCAAGTACAAGCCTGTTGGCTTTCGCTGCCTTCCTTGGGCTCATGGGAGATGGCCCACTTACACATTCTCTCTGATCTCTTTGTGGGGGGGGGGGGGCTGACACAGCAGCAGCAGCTCCCACTCCCAGCTGTTAATTTGGCTGAGCTGGAGGCGCTCGTGTGTACTTAAAGGAAAGTCCTCATTAAATTGGTCAATAATTGAAAGCTACAAAACCCCAGACTCTTCCCTCCCTTGCGAGGATGCTGGGCGAGCTACAGCAGCAGGAAAAGGAGCAGAGAGAAGACTGAACAGAAGAGTTAGCCAAGATTCAAGTTGCACCCAGTGGCTACTTAGTGGGGAATATGCCTGGGACTCAGCACTGCTTCTGGATTTCCACGGGCAACTGGTTGGCCACTGTGGGAACAGAATGCTAGGCTGGGTAAACTCCTGGCCTGATCCTGCACAGCTCTTCCTGTGGCTAGTGAGTAACTGGGCTTCTCCTTAGGGGAGCCTGCTGTTCCCCCAAAAAGCGGCAGGGGAGCAAACAGCTGGGATCATCAACACCAGTGTTGTTCACTACAGGGAGGTAAACAAATCAAAATGGGGTGGACTTTGTTTTTGCAAACAGAGCAAAAACCACCAAAGCTTTGCACACTCTCAGGAGCCTTTGCTCCATTGTCAGTCCATCAACATGCTGCTCAAAACTTGTGTGAATGCATTTGTAGGTATTCGGGTTTGTGCAAATCACCCCAAAACATGTGTTTGCACACTTTATAGGGGGATTCTAGCATTCTTGACAACTTTTTAAACACTTTGCATATTTTCAGTCCAATATATTCGGGAAAAACTATGCAAAATGAAAAAAAGATCCATGTAATCTGGGAAAACTGATCCACTGTAGAATCCATGGGGAGGACCCCAATAAATCCAGAATCATTTGAGATGCCTCTGACAGCCCTTACTTTAACTGCTCACAATCCTTCCTTCTGTTTGTACTCCTTGCTTTCTCTGGGTCACAAATGAATCTCTTCCTATGAAAACTTACCAGCTGTATGTCTAAATCCTTCATATGTTCCAAATATAGGATACTGCCTCACACCAGATGAAACAGCTTCTCCTTCTCACCTACTGTTGCTACTCTCGCAAATACAGTGATTTTCTGGGGAGTCAGGCAGAACCCTTTCCCAGAAAATGCTATGTATTTTTTTCTTAATTGGAGATGTCAGAGATCCAGCCAAGGATCTCTGCATGCAGAGCAGGTGCTTGCTTCCTGAGCTGCACGGAAATGTGGCTCACTGCAACTCGAACGGCATAGATCAGGGGTGGGCAACCTGTGGCCCTCCAGTTGTAACGAGCCCTAGCCAGGACAGTCAATAGTGCGGGTTGATGGAAGTCGTGAGCCAACACATTTGCTGGGCCACAGATTCCCCTGGCAAAGATGGGCTTTGTTAGTGGCTTAACAATATGAGCACTGCAATACAGGACCAGACAAAGTCTGTCCATCGCTCGTATCCTGTCCCTGACACTTGTCTGCTGGACAACTCTTGTGGGTGTATAGGTGGGTCAATATGGAGTCAGTTATCTGTTTGTCCCCACCTTCTGATAATCTAGGATACCACTGCTTCAAGAGAAGGCAGTTCCATTCCTAGCTATCATGACTACTGGCTACTAACAGCCTATCCTTCTAGACTGTTTTGCCACAGTTTTAAATCCTGTTCAATGCTTTGATGGTAAGGAGAGTCACAGAATTATGAGGCTTTGCCCCACAGCCATATTTCCTTTGGGTTATCCTGGCCTTATTCCCAGTCCTCTTCTTTAGATGATAGAGTTGTAGTGCATCAGAGATGGTGAACAATAAAAAACATGACTCTGCACAAAATCTATGAGTTTACAGTGCAGTGAGTCATGCTATCTTTGGGGAGAAGAGTAGGGGCAAGGGCCAATCAGGAATCCCTAACCCACCCACGTGTGAAATTATGCTGCACACCCTCCAGAAAATACCTCTCAGCCACGTTTTTTGCTGTCTGCAGGAACCGTGCGTGGTCGTTCTCTTTCAGGATATGCTCAGCTTGGTTGATGAGGGCGGTCGACCGCTCCAGGCACTGTCGGCAGTTGGCGACCTGCTGGGCCAGCTTCCTCAGCTTCATCACCTTGAAGAGAAAGACAAAGGCTTCTTACCAAAACCCCATTAGCAGGCAGAGCCTGAAGGCAACTGTAATGTAAGGTGCTGTGATACACTGGCGAACACACCTAGATCATTTGTTGATTGCTTTGATATGTGTCCACCTTCCCACCAAGAAGAATGGCCCTCAAGGTGGCTTGCAATCATGAATCAAGCTTGATTAAAACAATAATAAAGCAAACTCATTACAACACAATTTAAAACACAACAATAGCAGATCAAAACCCAATGTACTCCAACAGACTCACTTACACAATCAAGGCTTGGTTCAATAAAACGAGCAAAAGGACAGCAGAGAAGCTGAAATGAGACAGTGAAATGAGCTTCCCATGCCAGGGAGGTCCATAGCATGGCAGAAGCCACCAAGAAGACCTCTTTTGGGCCACCACCAAATGCGCCTCTTAAGGCGGCAGTTCAGAAAGCTATTTCTTTAAGATCAGTGGAAGCACAGAAGTGAAGTTGCCTTCTTGCAGGGGAAAGGCAGTGATATAAGCATCAAAAAGCTACAATAGGGAGCTAGCCTACCCTGGGAGGCCCTCATTTCAAGAAGAGAAGAAAAAAGAAGTGAGGAGACCACCACAGACAAGGTCTCCCCCTGTAGTGGATACAGAATTTGGAGCAACCGCTATTACTATATCAAGGGATGACAGGAGCACAGAAGCTGCCTTAGGTTGAGCAAAGCCAGTTTTTCCGTCTAGCTGAGCACTGTCAACCCCATCTGCCAGCCGCTCTCCAGTGTCTGAGAAACCTTCAGGCTCCTTTTCCTGCCTTACCAGAGGAAGCTGGGATTAAGCCTGGGACCTTCTGCCTGCCAAGGGCCTGCTCTGCCACTGAGCTTCCCACTGGTTCCTTCTGGGTGGGTTGGCCTACAAGGCCCTACATTCCCCAGCCAGCCAACGCATCTGGAGGGCACCAAACTGGGGGTGGCTGATCTAGGTTGTCACTAGGAACAAGACAACTAGGGTCCTGTCCGGTCCCTTGTTTTGCTTTATGCTACTTGGCAAACATCAATCATGCTACGCAGCACCTGCAGGGCAAGATGAATTTCATCTATCTTTCTGCCAGAACAAAACAAAATCAATGAGTAGCTAATTATGACTTTCTCGGACGAAGGGAAGAAAGGGGGAGGGAGTCAAATGCAGCACGGAGTTCGAGTTTTTTGCCAATTTCTCGCCTATCTTGGGGCCAAAGTATATGTAATGCCATTCATGTTTAAAAGCAAACAGCAAGTTGCAACATTAAAGTGATCTTGTTCAGACTCCTAAAGTTGTGGGGTTGGGGACAACCATCCTAATCTGGTTCACAGTGCACACAATACCATTTACTCGGTTAGCAAAGCCCCTCAAATGCTGACCAAAGTGCCAACTGTGTGAATGGTGCCATTTAAATTTGGCCTTCACTGAGCTGGTTTGGACTGACCAACCTTCATGTTTTATCCTTCCTCAGATGCCTTACGGATAGAGCATCCAAGTTGGATCTCTGTCATTTGATCTTCCTCTTTTATCTTGCATTTTCTGTGTTAATTATTCATTATGTTCAGTTAATTATGTACATGCCCAGAGGCATTTGGGCACGGGGTCTGTTCCAAGCAAAAAAAGATTTCAAAGAGGTAAAAATCCCGGACATGAATGCTTGCATGTACGTGCAGACACTCACACACACACGCACGCCTTATCCATACCATTATGGATAGAGGAATGTGAATTGATATGGTCACACCCGGGATGCTCTGGGAGTCCAGTGACTTCCTAAAAGTTTGCAGATTCGCACACAAGAAGCATGCCGTGGGAGAAAGTGAACCGAGAGCCAGAGTGGTGTGATGCTGGGAATGTTTGGACTGGGACATGCTAGATCTGAGTTTTAGCCTTCCCCTTCTGCCCGCTCGATCCATGAAATTCACTGGGTGGTTCTGGACCAGTTCCTGACTCTCAAGTGATGCTACCTCACAGCATGGTTGCAAGGATAAACAGAGAGAAAGGGATTATGTAAGCTTCCTTGGGTTTCCTGCAAGAGGGGAATACCCCATCCAGCCCTATTATTGTCAAAGGAAGGTATTAAAAACATAAAATAAGGAAGCAAATTCTCCCCTCCTTTATGGACTCGGGCACAAAATGCCCCACTTCTCAAAACAATGAATGTGTATCTTCCAGCTTAAGGCTGAATTTACCATGATACGGGCTATTCATGAACAGGAGTGGCAACGGTTCCTTGAAAGTTTGAAGGCAGTCTGAGGCAGGAGGCATTGCTACTGGGACACTGACAGTGATGGAGCAGGCTTCCCTCCCCACCTTTGCACCATTTTGCAGATGAAAACGGCACTCACACTTATCTGGTATTCAAAAATTTACAAGTAGCTTATAGTTTACACACAGCTTAGACCTCATCTCCTAAAGCAGATCTTAGCAGCCAAATGTATATGCTCTGAATCAGAACGTTTCCAGTTCAAATCTTGGCCACAAATTGCTCCAGGCACCCTCAGCCGAGCTATCCTTCTCTCGACATCAGCCTCTCTTCAACAACACAAAGGAAACCATGGAGATGGACACATTCTTAGAGATCATCCAGTCCACCCTTGTGCAGGGCAGGAGCCAGCTACAGCATCCCTGGCTGTAAGGTGTCAAATCTCAGCTAAAACACTTCCAGTGAAGAAGAGCCCTCCGCCTCTTGAGACAAACCATGCAGTTTCCAGTTAACTCTCACTGTCAGGAAGTTTATCCTAATGTTCAGTTGAAATCTGCTTCCCTGCTGCTTCCACACACTGGAGCAATGGACAACAACTTGCAGGACACTTGCTCCTTGAAGGTTCCTACCAAGTTCTCCCTTTTAATTCTCTCTTCTTCAAATCAAACATACCCAGTTCTCTCAACCATTCTCCAGAGGATGTGGTTTCTAGGCACCACACCTTGTGACCCTCCTCTGGGTATGGATCCAGACCGCCAACATCCTTCTTAAAATGTGGCACCCAGAAACGTACACAGTATTCTAGGTGTGACTCTGACCAGTGCAGAACAGGTAGAATTATGACTTCCCAACTCACAGTAACTCTGTAAGGATTACTGCAAGAACATTTACCAAGTAATTGGCATATTTATAAAGCAATTCTTTCTATTTTAAAACATTTATCCCTCAACTCTTCTGTTGAAAAGAAGAAAGAAAGGAAAAGTACTTAAGGCAGTTATCACACACCCTATAAATGGTACACATTATTCTGCTGTGTCCTTTGGCTGATGCGGTGCTTCAATAAGTCACATCTAAGAGAATGTATTATCTGGACTATCACACCAATTGGAGAATCTGAATGCCAAGAGGCAGAGATACATCTCTCTCTTTGCCACCATCGCATGCGCTTGTGAAAGGAAAGCACTGCTGGTGCCTCACCCCACACAAGCAGCCTGGCCCCACTGCTTCCCACAACTGCGTGCACTCTTTGGCGCTCGGTTCAGAGCCTGACCGAGGCTGCACGATAACAGCTATTCCTTGTCAGCTTCTAAATCTGATCCAGAGGAGCTGCCCCAGGGCAGCTTGTCAGTTTGAAACCCTCTGTGACAAGTGATGGAAGGACGGCATGCCCTGCAATGAATGACTATGGGAAGAAATGCTGCCGCCTCTCTCTCATTCTCTCTCTCTCTCCCCCTCTCTCCCTGTCGTTTCCATCAAGGACTGGCACAGTTAACCCTCACCCTGATATCAATGTGCATCAGCACCACCAGCACCCTCCACCACTTCCCAGGGTGCAACCCCACCGCACTGCTCCGGCTTGGACTTTCCTTTTTTAATATACTCCTGATCCACATGCAGGTTGCTGACATTAATAAAAGCAAGGGGGACTCATCCAACAATCCCAGTTAGCAACACAGGAAACTGCCTTGTACCAACTTGGGCCAGGGGTTCATCTAGCTTAGTACTGTGGACACTGACTGGCAGCAGCTTTCCAGGATTTCTGAAAGGACTTCCCCCCGCTGCTAGATGGAAATATCAGGGGCTAAACGGGAGATCTTCTATGCGCAAACCATGTGCTTTACCCTCTGAGCTACAACGCTTTCCCAAACAAGCAAATGGCATTGAAGTCTGGACACAGGCAGTATCCTCCCTCTCTCCCTCCCTCCCTGTGACTACCTCCAACCTGGAGGGACTCTGGAAAAGGCATTCACCTTCAAAACTAAAATTATGGTGTCTAGGGCCTGTGTTGAGACTAAGCATGACTAGAACCTGCTGAGGCCCACCTCCTGGCAGATGGCAGTTGCAACCCCCCCACCCCTGGATTCGCTCTGCCTCTGCACCACTGCAAGCTGTTTGTTTACCTAGCCCTGGCAAGAGAGGTGGTGAAGACCAGGAGCAGAAGATGCCACGGTTGACTAGCTTGCTGGCTCTCTGCCCGTTGAGCAAGTAAGCGCTGGATTATTTTATCTCCCTCTCCATTCAATGCATACACAGATCATACGGTGAGTAGGACTGCAATCAGAGGAAGCAGTGAAACTTGGCAGAAGAAACACCCCTAATTTGGGATATGCAGATGATACCACCTCGGTGGCAGAAAGCTGCAATGTGAAAACACTCCTGATAAACGTGAAAGAAAAAAAGGACAAAAGACTGTGGCTGAGTATTAACAACAATCATGTCCACCGAAGAATCGCAGAACCTTACTGTTAATCCTGAAGAAATCGAAATTGTAAAAGATTTCACACACCTTGGCTCAGCAGTCAGTTCAAAGGGGGACTGCAGCCAAGAAATTTGAAGACTGAGAGCCGGAAGGGCAGCAAGGAACAAACTAGCAATGATCATGAAGTGAACGGATATTTGGCTGGAGGTCAGGCTCAGGATCATCCGCACTATGGCATTCCCAAACACAATGTAAAGATGTGAAAGCTGGACAGTGAAGAAAGTTGATAGGAAGAAAATGGAGGCATTCTAAATATGGTGCTGGAGGAGAGCTTTGTGAAGACCCTGGACCCACAGACAGACAGACAGACAGACAGACAGACAGACAGACAAGGGGGTCCTAGATTAAGCCAAGCCAGAGCTTTCCCCAGAAGCAAAACTGACAAAAGCGAGGCAGTCATACTTCAAACACAGCATGAGAAGGCAAGACTCTCTGGAGGAGACCATCATGCTAGGGGAAATCAAAAGAAGGGGAAGACTAAATAAGAGATGGAGTCCATCAAGAAAGCCCCAGCCTTGAACTTGGAAGAGATGAATGGAGCTGTCCTGGACAGGACATTTTGGAGAGCTTTCATTCATAGGGGCCTCCCTACGTCGGAGACGACTTGATGGCACATAGACAGACAAGCCATACCTGACCAGAGAAAGGGACCAAGCCTTAATTCGCTACCCCTCACAAACTGAGCACTTCCAAGCAGTGAATTTCCCCATGCAAAAGGGAAATGCCCCAAAGAAGCAGGTGCCGCAGAACTCAGAGCTGCGACTTGAGATACAAACAGAACTTCCCACGGGGCCTGGTTCCTTTTCTCTAGAATGCACAAAAAGTAGATACAGGATATACTGATGGGAGATGTGCTCTGAGCCAAAGCTGTGCGTTTACTCCCAATGACAGCTTGATTTATGACAGATATTTCTGCCATTACTCTGGCCTGGGGAAACCATGCTACCCAGTAATGGCCCTGCCAGATGCAACTAGCAAGAAATTCACACCCATACAAACGCAGTCAGCCACCATATGTCAGAGCTTGTCTGATTCAAACTCTGAGATGGAGCAAATGCTGGTGTCAAATTCACCGAGCATTCGTCCTGCACACTGCAATGCCCCCGAGGGTGCCTGCAAAAGCAGGAGGCTGACGATCTCCCGGAAGATCACTGCCAGCAGCAAGAGCATCCAGCACCCCAGCGAAGGATTCCAGCTCCGAAATGGCAAGCGTATGGACGGATTTCTCAGCAGAAGAATGGCGGAGGGCTCGTTTTCCATGCGGGAAGTCCCTGTTTCATTCCTTGGGCACCTCCAATTAAAAAAGGGATCCGGCAGGTATGACTGACCAGTGATGGCTCTCCAGGATTTCTTTCCCAGCCCTGCTGGAGATGCTAGGGATTAAAACGGAGACCATCTGCATGCAAAGCAAGTATTCTGTGCATGGACCTATGACCTTTTCTCTTACATCCTGGAAATTAGGTGAAAAAGCCTGGAGAAGGCGGGGGTAGGGGCTCTTTGTACACCAAAATCTGGTGACGTTGGCAAGGGAGAGGGAGCAGAGAAACTCCGTGTGGCGGGGAGAAAAGGAGACAAGTACAGTGCAGCTGTGCAGAGCAATTAACATCCCTCTCTCCTCCAGGCTGCCAGGCTCTGTTTGCTGGTGTTGCTCCTGCCAACCCTTCCCTGCTCACCTTCATTCATCATTACTGAAAAACGTCAAAGCTGATGCCAGGCAAGAAGGAAAGGCTATCATTCCAGCTAGCAGCAAGCAGACCAAACTTCAAATGGCTGTTTGCACAAGGAAATGACTCTCCTGCTGGGACTTAATGGGCTGATAGATGGTTCGTTTATGCCCAGACTCATCAAGAAAATGTTCAGAAGAACGGAAGGGAAAGTGAGCACGGGGGCTTTCAGGTAACTTTCAGGTAGAAGAGGCTGCAAACACCTGGCCTGGCGTGGCACGAAGGTGATTGGCAAGAGGTCCAGCAGTCCCTGCTCACCACAGAAGGCCCTCATCCCTTCCGGGATTTCAGAAGTTGAGTCTCAATATCTCAGGCAGTGCTCTGCCTACAAAGAGCCACGTGGTCTCCTTACCCAAACAGGGCTCAGCAAGCTGCCGCTCAAATGTCAAAGCAGGCTGAACCTCAGACCGAACCCTGTCTTCTAGGGACCCTGGGAAGGCTACAGTCCCTTCCCCTGCCTCACCCCCTCTTCTCCAACCACCATTTCTGAATTCTAGAGGGAAGAAATCCCTTTCCTAAAGCTTAGTTACTGGCAGGAAGAGCTTTAAGCTAAAATGTGATGATATGTTCATTTTTCTGAACCCACCTTTGACCCTGCCCTTCATTAGAATGCAGCTTCCAAGCATCTCAGATGCCCGAGAGATGTTATTCCATCTCATACACACAACCTCTAGTTCCTAATTCTCCCTCTACACCATTCAAAGCTAACCTTGTACAAATGATGCCCAGGCTTTCTCAATGTCTTCTATTCAAGGCCAGGCTGGTGTGCGTGTGCATGTTTTCTTCTTTCAAAAAATGATGCACCAAGGAAGAGAAAAACTGAGTTCTACAACATAAATAAATCACTATGCAAACTTTCTTACTTTATTCTGGCTCTATTTGCCATGGTAGGTCAATATGAGAAAATCAGCAGGGCACTGAAGGCCATCCCACAAGCCCTGACTATCTTCAGTTAGCCTTCCATCTTCTGAGATTTTCTCGGATAGCATCAGTGCAATATTAAGAGTGTATTTGCAGTCATAAGGACTAGAAACTTGATTATGGTGATTGAAACATAATTAAAATTAACACTGAGTTGCTCTGCCAGCCAAATTCTGAGCACAACATGTAATCTGCCATTTTTCTGTGCTTCCTGTGAAATTGGGGCATATCCACTGCTCTGCTCAAGGCCCTTGAAAGCAATTTCTCCCTTGCTGTGCTGATTTACCTGCTTCAATCTCTTTCCGCTCAGGATAAATATCCAAGGATCAATTAGAATTTGTTTTATATTTGGAAAACACACAGCTTGACCTCTATCTTATACATGTTTACTTGCCAGCAACTCCTACTGCGTTCAGTGGAACTTAAGGCGGAAACAAATTTTATTTAAATGAGCATCCAGCTGCTGCATTTCTTCACTTTTGCTCCAGAGTGGATTCAGGACCCCCGTTCAAGCAGCCTCTGATGAAAGAGTCCTGATCCAGATCAGGGCACATAGCCTAGTCTAAAACTGTGCTAAAGGTACAGGTTTCCCCTTGACATTAAGTCCAGTCATGCCTGACTCTCGGGGGCGATGCTCATCTCCGTTTCCTGGCCGAGGGGGCCAGCGTTTGTCCGCAGACAGTCTCCGTGGTCATGTGGCCAGCATGACTAAACACCGAGGTGCACGGAATGCTGTTACCTGCCCACCGAAGTGGCACCTTTTTATCCACTTGCGTTTGCATGCTTTCGAACTGCAAGGTTGGCAGGAGCTGGGACGGAGCAACGGGAACTCACCCCGTCGTGCAGATTCGAACCGGCAACCTTTCGATCTACCAGCACAGCAGCACAGCGGTTTAAACCACTGCGCCACCTGCAGTCCCTAAAGTGTGCTAGACACACATTTAATGAAGCGTCTTTTGAGGCCAGACACACAGGGACACATCCAAGGGAGTGCAGCATCACGCTGCACCCCCAGCCCATTGGCTCAGCAGCAACTCCCACTGTGTCCGGTGGGGCTCAGTTCTTAATAAATGTGCTTATAATCCAAGCCTATATCCATTTGATGTGATCTCCAATTCTGCTTTGGAATTATAGTCTTTGGTAGTAGAGGCCTCCATTCTTTATTCCTATTTCATCATAATGGTATGCATAGTTTTGTTAGCGCTCCTTGAAGTCTTTGAAGTCGTGCTTTGTAATCCTTCGCTTATCTAACTTCATGATAACTAGCAAATTATTCGTTCTCCAGCTTGGGGAGGAAGGCACGAAGGTCAGCCTCAAAAGGATGGATGCGTGCAGCACATGTGCTAGCAAACAGCCTCTCTGCACAGGGACCGGACCTAACACCATGCTTCTAAATCCTTCCTTGCTGGAGCGCATGCTTTGGCGAAGGGGCTGCCTGCCCTGACGGGAAACCTGGGTCCCCCCAGGTGAGAGAAGTATCAGGAGGCAGGCAAATTGCTGATATTCTACCTGCACTAGTGGCTTGGGAAGACTGCCGAGTCGAGAGCCCATGGGGGAGTCTGGTTCCAGAACAGGAGTGGCCCCATGAAGCCAGCCGACCAGCTGTGTCCATGAGGACAGGGCGAGAGATTCCTCCCTTGGGAAGAAGACCGCCAGCCTGTGGTTGAATGCAACTTTCACCCACAGTGGAAGGGCTGCACAGGCCTGGGGGAACCTTGTCCACCAGGCAGAGTCTCTGTGTGAGACCATTATTCCCACATCCCAAGGAGAAGGCTACCTTGATGTATTCTGCTTTGCAACCTGTTAGGCTTTAAGAAAAGAATTGTGCTTCGGCTGAGTGGGAAAGGGCAGAGAGCCCTGCGCATAGCAGCAGGCAGGGCCATCCGGGGAAACGCAGGCTGGATTAGGACCCTAGGCGGGCCAGCCTGGACCCCAGACCTTTGGTGCTGCACCCCTGTTGCAACTCTACAGTCCTCATAGAGATATGCAGAGGTTGTAAAATCCACTTTGTCAGCATTCAGCAGATTTCAAGCAGTTTTGTTCCATCATCCATTCATTGAGGGAATTGAATTTTGCAGTAATCTGTTGCTAAGAAAATTTGAAAACTCCTCCAAATGCACAAATCTTCCCAAAATATGAAACTCTCCCAAAGTGTATATTTTCACACTTTAGCTTATGGGGGAAACAAGTATTTGATTTTACAGAATACGATAGTAAAACTATCCAACTTGCAGAAGGGTTACATTTAATTAAACTGGCATAATATGAATTTAGGAAAGGAGGGGGAATGTGACTTTGCGTACCCATAATAGTCCAATTAAGTACTTGGTGGCCGCTGCCAATAATTTGCACATCTTTTTTTCTTGACAGCCAGACCTATCAGAACAGCGTGATGTGGGTATGAGGATGGCCATCATTCCACCCCTGGGGTGTCGATTCTCTTCCAATGCATCACAGTCCTACCTTGGTTTCTTTGATCTTGACAGCAATCACTTGCTTGCGCTGACGGATGATCTCCATCAGCTCATCACATTCCTCCATCAGCTTGGCCTCATGCATGGCTGTGTTCACCTAGCCAGAGAAGAGCAAAAAAACAAGGCAAACGGTATGACTGACGCATGGTGGAAAAGAGGTGCTTTTCCATTTGGGGTTGGGGTGGGCACTGTAAGTTAAATTCCAGTGCTACCAAGCCTTGGCATCATCCTTCCAATTGGATGGCTTGCAGAGCAACCGAGAAGCATCAGATCCTCTCAGTGAGAGCTCCGCAAGCCTAACCCTGAAGGTAGACAGCTCTTTTTAGTTTGAGAGGAAGGAAAGGTGTTCAGTTCAGAAGCCACTGGTAAACATTTCTCTAACAGCCGGTATTCTAACCTTGCTTGTTTCTTTGGATATTGACTTCCGCAATACTCTTCTGTTGTATTGCAACGCCAGCCTGGCTGGCCAGCTTTAACCTTTTAAAGACTTGGGCCAGAAAGTCTTTTGCTGATCTGCTTGCAAGGAGTCGAGGGAGACTGATACCCAGGCAGCCCAACGGAAGGTTCTGTCCCAATCGGCTGCTTGTTGGAACAACAAACCCATGAGCTTGCCTTCAGCATCACCTAGAGCTTTCTGCCAGGGTGTCTTCTTCCATGGCTGCTTTTCCGGGAAACTGACTTGCCTCAAAAGCTGTAAAGACTGATTCACAGGGGAGTCCTGTAACCCAGGTCTCCCTTGTGTGCAAGGACACTGAGCGCTTGCCATGGCGGGCAGACCAGAACACAAAGAGCCTTTGGCTGGGCCTTTCACAGCAACACCTCATTCAGAAATTTTTCATTGCTTGCAGTGGAGCAGTTAGGTACCCTGAGACTCCAGACTGAATTATCTTCTGTGTGTGTGGGAAGGAGGCTCATTAGAAGGCAGCGCGTATTACTTCATTTAAAATATTTTAATAACTTGCCCTTCAGTTTTAAATACTTCCTGAGCCATTTGCAATTAATAATAAAAATAATAAAAATGCAGATGCCACAATATAATTGACTAAAACAGCAGAACTCTTCTGCTCCACTCCAAAGGTTTTATGCATGGGGCATTTCTAAGAGCTTTTTATTATTCCATAAAGTTCCATTTTCTAGCACCATTCTGAGGGGGGTGGCTGCCCCCCCTTTGGCTCCCATGTGTTCATTGTTTCCTCTTTAAAAACATCCTGACAAAGCTTGCTATTTATACTTTAAAAGCAATAAAAATAGAAAAATGGCAGAAATTATGAAAAAAAGCAGAACAGTTAAGCCATGAGCAAATCTAAAATACATTAAAAAGCCCAAGCAAATAAAATGGTCTTTGCCTGGCACCAGAAACAGATTTGGTTCAGGATCACAGCAAGCTTCTCTGACAAGCCAGCTTAGCTGAAATGCCAAGCTAAATTATGTTCTGCACATCAGAGGATGATGTTCTATGCATCCTCGTCAAGTACAACATCTATATATCATTTCACATCTAAACAGATTCTAAACTGATAAGCAATAAAAAGATAAAACAGACAAAATAAGTAAATAACATGCTAACAACAGGATTATCAATGAACCTTTGAATATTCAATCAAGGAACACTTCCTAAAATAAAAGTGCTTTCAGGATGCACTAAAAGCAACAGAACAGGCTGGAATTTGCCTAATCCTCAGAGGCAGGAACGCCAGAGAAACTGAGCCAATACACGAAAGACTCTTTTCTGAGTGGATGGCAAGTGAGCCATGGGCTCACGGAGACCACCAAGGGCATGCCATTCAATAGCCTCAGTCTCTGGGCAGCTGGGTAAGGGAGAAGGTGCTCTCTCAAATATCCTGCCTGCAAGTTGTTGGCAGCTTGATAGATTCATACCAGAACTGAATACATTAATACACATGGGGCACCGCCACAAAGAAGACCCTTCTTTCTGGTTGCCACTTGGGTCATCTCCAAAGCTGGAGTGCGCCTTCAGGGCTTTGAAAGATGGCATCAACATTCAGGCTAGGCAACACTTTAGAGCAGAGGTGGGCGTGTTTTGATTTAATTCCCAGAAGTCCCTGCCAGTGTGGCCAGTGGTTAAGAACGCTAAGAAATGGCATTCAGAACAACTTCTGTTTCCTACCCTTTCTGTCAAACTGTTTCTTATGGGGCTCCATGCAGCAGACTGAACCAAAAGAGAACAAGGCTAGAGCAAATACCCTCCCCTTTCTCCCTCTCTTAACATGCATGCATGCATCCACACACACACACGTCCACCCACCCACCGACCCTTCTCTTCCTTCTCCCCTTCTTCCCCCTGCTCTCTCCCTCTCTCCTCCAGCTGCTTCTTGTCTTCGCAAAGCAATCATGGTGGTGGGGGAGCCATTTGGCACGCATCTTTTCAAAGCCTTATTCCCCCACACAGCAGCTTTGGAGAACTGCGTGGGAGGAGGGGAAGGTTAACCATCCCTCTTCAGCTGTGCCCCCTCCTCAGAATTCCAACCCCTTGCACATATGACAATTCTACCTCTAAAAACACTACTAAACACAGTTTATCCAAGCTCAGCTCGGTCCATCCTTTCCCTCTCTCCACCTGCCACAAGCAACACAGAAAAGCAAAGTCTAGCATTGTTGCCAGAAGGAAAATGACTTCAGAAGTACAGATAAAAGCCACAAGCAGTGAGAGAGAAAAACCTTTCCCCCCACTTTGGCTAGGCTGCCGCTTCAGCAAGGCTAAGGAGGGAATAAGCTTCCTGGATCCCTTTTATCTGCCTCACTTTTGATCAAGTTGCTGGGTAAGCAGAAATGCAATGCTGCCTTCAATGGCATTTTGTGGTCCAGGACTCAGAGCAGCTGGAAGATGAAGTCTCAGCAGGAGAAAGATTAACCTCAGAGGCGGCTTTGAAAATGACTGAGAATGAAGTGACAAGGAACAAGATGCATGCAAGGGAGACCAGAGGAAAGAGGACCAGGGAGCTGCAGGGCCGATCCTGTCAAAATCATGGCTCAGCTGCAAAGCTTTGGGCAGGTTGCTGTTCTCTTGTCTGAGAAAACTCAGATCGCATCAGGAGCCAGCAGGACAAGAAACAAGAACCCTCAGCCCCACCTGCAGCAGTCCCATGTGGTGATCCATACAGCTGCAGGCTTTGCAGTGGCATTCTAGGCTCCGAACTCAACTCACCCTCCCAGGCTGGCCTCTGCACCCTCCAAGCCAGGGCAAGCTCAGCAGAGCTTCTTGTCTGGTCTGGGGCTTTGCATGAGCAACTGTAGTTTTCCTATGGGGAGGGAATGGTTATGCTTTGCAGACATAACGTCTTCCCAGGGGAAGGCAGTGGGAATAGTAGGGAAGGGCTAAGAAAATACACAGTACCTCCTAGGACTGGACCGAACATATTTTGCAAGAAGTGTAGCACTCAGCATGTAGCCTAATGGAAACTCACTGCTGGTCAGCCAATGCACAATGAGCCTCTTTCTGCTCACCCCTAACAAACCTTTTGCTATGATGGAAATACAGGGTTTCAACCCTAGAGGTCTGTCATGGCACCAATATGGGGTTCAGAATGCAGTTGCAGGAGAGAAACAGTGGGCAGGAAGGGCAGGGTCTTGACCTCCAGCTCTTGGGCCATCGAGTGTGCAGTGAGGTACAGGCTACTCCATCAGTGCTGGAACAGTCAGTGTCTTATTCACGACCTTCCTAACCAGATAACGCAGCCCTGTCATCACACTCTGATTCAGAGTCCCTCTGTCTCTCCAGAAATCTCAGGTTGCAAAATGAGGTGAGGGACTTTAAAAATCCAATTAGCTCCACCAGGCAAGGAAGAATGGACCCCACCACCATAGGTCTTATCAGTCTACATAAGGTTTCAGTTGGCTTTGGCTCCCTGCTGAGACAATGTCCTCTGTTTTCCTGATACACAGAAAGACACTGGATAGCCCTACAAAGCCCTAAACGGCTTGGGTCCTGGCTACCTGAACGAGCGCTTACGTCCGTATATGCCCGACCGCCCTTTGAGATCTGCGAGAGAGTCCCTTCTCCGGGAACCCTCCATGAAAGAAATTAGGAGAGTAAGTACCCGGAGGAGGGCTTTCTCTGCGGTGGCGCCCAACCTATGGAATTCACTCCCCAAAGAGGTCCGCCTGGCACCGTCGTTACTGGTTTTTCGGCGCCAGGTAAAGACCTTTTTATTTAAACATCATTTCAATTGTTAAAACATATGATCTGGCCGGGGCAACTTCTTCTTCCTTCTCTTTCTCCTCCTATATTTTTATTTTATACTGATAATTTTAATTTTGTATTTGTAAATCAATGTATTTTTTTGTATTTTTATATTTAATGGTAATTTATTATGTACTATTGTATTTCAATGTATTTTATCATGTTGTAAGCCGCCCCGAGGTTTCGGCAAGGGGCGGCATAGAAATGTAATAATAATAATAATAATAATAATAATAATAATAATAATAGCGCAAGTCAGCAGGAGCTCTCCAAGGTACCAGTTTCTTCCTGCCTTCACCTTGCTACCACCTCTTCCAGTTAGCCTCAAGGGACCACAGAATGAGCAAGGAGGGAGGCATTAAACTTCCTTTCAGCAAACTATTTGTGGAAGGCCCCCGCCAAGTGGGCTTTGAACAAAAGCGGCTTACCTGGTACTATGCCTAGAACCCTGTGGGATATTGAAATTGCTCTCAGCTGCTCTCACTGCAAGATAAGGCTTTGGTTGAGAACCAATGCAGGTGGGCTGTGTTGTGGTATGAGAGAGCAGCACACAACAACCAAAAAACTGTTGGTCAGGGAGATGGGGAGGAGTCATCTGGAGAACTGTAGATGGGTGGATTTGGCCTGTGGCCTGAAACACATACTGACTGCCATAGATCAGTATCTCTACTTCCATTATTAAAAGAAGACAAAGAAGCTTGTTCAAAGAACCACTTCTTAATTTAGTAACTGAAAATCAATAGCCCATTAAGAAGAAACTAATTGCTATAGCTTCTCCTCTTCCACTGCCTCAGTAAACAAAGCAGTGAACTAATTCACTATTAATTGTTCAGCCTCTGGAAGGAATAAGGCATTAAAGTGCTTTGTTGCCTTCAGATGCAGTGGGTGAGAGATCTTTGCTGATGGAACCATGTTTCTGCCGCTTAATAGCCACAGAGATTTCTTGGCTTCTGCTTCTGCTGGATGGAAGGAGAGGGCTGGGGGTGGATAGGAAGGGAGGGGAAGATACCCTTGGGAAAGCAAGCATAAAGGTGCCTGACCAGCATCCTTGGAGTTTGAAAAAGACTGTCAAAGCCTTCCTGGACAAAAAAGGGGCACTTTTCCTCCATGGGATTCAAGGCAAGTTGCTAGTTTTCTATGCCTTTTATCCAACAGCTGGTGACAATGGGGGTGAGAAGGTCACCTCACTGATGGAGGGCCACTGAGGATGCCCGTCCAAGAGTCCCAAAATACCAGAATGGACAACGTCCAAAAGCTTACCCTATATGGAAGAAAACAGGGTGCCTGCAGGCCAGCACTGACCAACAAGATGTCACTTGGGGCTTACGAAAGGGCCAAGCTAAAGTTGCTTTTCATTTTGTTTCTTTTGCAAGAACTCTGCAATCCAGGTGGTGTATTAGGCCAGCTTTCCCCACTCTGGTGCCTTCCCTCTGATTTGGACTTCGACTCTAATAAGCCCTAACAACCAAAACACTTGGAGAACACCAGGTTGGAAAGGTTGCATTAAGATAGTCTTTCTTTTCTTTTTATAGTTAAACCCACCACTTTTATTTGGAAGACAACAAGGACAAATGACGGAAGAAAGCAAAGTCATTTCATGGGGACTATCCAGGAATGTGCTTTCAGCCTAGACTGGGTTCACCCTTCTGCAGGTAATATCCGCCTCCCAAACAGCTGTGGGAGGGGAAAGGGGAACTTCAGCTGGTGAAGCTCTACCCACGCACGTTACAAATTTGGATTGGAAGCACGTAATGGCTTGGGCCTAGCAGCTGTTTCATCTTCTAAATAAGTGCTCTTAACCCAGCCCGTTTTGTTTTTAACATGTACTTTGGCCCTCCAATGGCAGAGCACTAGAGAGGGGATGCAAACAGGCGGAAAGTGACTGGGGTGAACATGAAACGGGTACTGCGCTGATACGGAGAAGCAAGACAAGGGGATGGGGACATGCGAAAAGCTGTGGCTGACACAGATGCAAAAGCAGAAGTTTATTTGTGGTGCTTATTTTACATTTCCAGCCTGCCTTCAACAACCATAAATATGGATTCTCAAGGCAGCCTACAAACAGCACAAAATTAAAGCTACATTGAAAGAGACTAGCAGAAAAAAAGAACAATCCCAGTGGAAATTAATCAGGAACTCCCACTATAGTTTTATTCTATGTTTTATACTATATTATTGTATTTTTTGGTTTTAAACGTTGTCTTGTAATCCTCCAAGAGAACATCAGCGAATGGGCAGCACAGAAATCTGATAAATAAAAATTAACCTATCCAACTAACACTTATATTAGCAGTGTTCCACTGCCAGATAAGTACAGTTATATTTGGCTGAATATTAGCAACCTTCAGCTGAATATTGCTTTAATGTTATTGTGTGTTCCTTTTTTAATTGTTCTGCTTTATTTTCCAGCCCTTTCTAAGTCGGAGATGCTATAGGCAATAATGCTGGAATTATTATAGATTTAATAAATCAATAAGTCACCAAATGTGTTGCCACAGACCTGCCACTTGGAAAACCAAATGCCAGTCAAATTGTTGCAATTTCAGGGCACCCTCAGGCTGGCTCTTTTACACAAAACCTCATCCTGTTGGCACTAAATGCGTATCAATCAATTTAGTTTATTTGATATAGAGTCCAGGAGACTATTTTGGACTGCAGTTAGCAGACTCGTGTACGTCAGTGCTCCACCATGCTAAAATCTCCCTGCTTTTAGCAATGCTAATATATTCAAAAGAGGCTGCTCGCCTGGAAAGCTGTCTTTCCTTTGGCTTGCTACCTTTCTACATGAAGACGCTTTCCCCCTTTGAAATACTGTCGTATGCTGGAGCATGTGCTTTATCACAGTCTTCCCCAACCCGTTGCCTCCCAGAACTGTTAGATGGCAGCTTCTGTCCTTCCCAGCCAGCAGGGTCAAGTAGTCCAAGGCATCTGCAGGGGTTCAGCTTGGGGAAGGCGGCTCTGCCTGATTACATCGCACAACCGTCCACCCTGCTCCGTGTGCTTGCATCCCACAGCAATCTTTTGCAAGCAGCCCGCGACCATGGAGCTCTCCTCTGCTTCTGGCTGCACACTCAGCAAGTGGTCGCCAAGCCCGTCCCCAGAATATGGACACCGACAGACCCTGTGCCACCACCGTGCGTTCGTGAGCCAACACATACCTCCACCTGCTGGCAGATCTGTATCAGTTTGGCCATCTGGTTTTCCAGCTCACTATTTCGTTTAACCAGGTTGGTGAGGTTCATCTCCAGTGTTTGCTGCCAGCACAGAAAGAAGAGGGGAGACAAAGGAAGCAAAAAACAGAGAATAAATATCAATAAGCCATGGAGACCAGGCAAGCCAACGAAAAGGTCCCCGCAACTCAGATGGAGGTCCAGCAAAAGTGGGGCAGTTCATGGAAGCAACACCAAGTTAATGACTTCCACCACTGCACAGTCCTGGGAGAACTAGAGCTGGATTCAGTGGAATGACCAGTTTGTACCCATTGCAGAGAACAAGGGGCACTCTAAACCCAATCTTTGGGGTGGAGCATCATCTTTATCACAGCTTTAAAAAGAAAAGCATATCTCCTACTGGCTCCGTCCTCCCCTGCCACTGGCTGAGCTCCTGGGTGTGATGAAATGCCCATGAGCGTGCTAACTTGTGAGGGAGGGAGAGGATGCTGTGAAGCTGAATATTAAAGGTCAGCAATTCAGAGGCCGAAGTGAAGGGCACAGTTGGGGCACAGTGGACAGCCCAAACCCATACAAATGGATTGCAGGATACCCGTTGGGAAGACAGCTAGAAGCAATCAAGGAAGGCAGAAGCAGAGGGATGGGGAAGTTGGAAGCAAGGAAAGGGAACAGAAGAGGCAAAGGGCTTTACTTATAGATGGGCTGTTGGATCATGTAATCCAGTATTCCGACTACACGTTTCTTCAAGGTAGAGGTCTTTCCTAGTCCAGGCAAACCGGGATCCTTTTGCTCAGCCTTCCCAAGCCAGTGCCTTCCAAATGTTTTGGAATACCATCAGCCCGAGACAATCTAGTCAGTGGGCAGGAATTATAGGAGCTTAGTCCAAAACATCTGGAAGGCATCAGGTTGGGATAGGCTGCTTTAACTGGAAAACCTGGGGATTAAACATGAGACTTGTGCAAGAACCACATGGGTTCCACAGAAGAGTTACAGTCCACCTGCCCTACAGATTTCAGGGGTCCCTGGAAGATGTGGGGAAAATGATTTAAATACATGGAAGTGAGAGAAATATAAAGCAGAGGAGGGAAATGGAGCCAGGGAAAATATGGAGTTAAGGAAATGAAGAGAGAAGATGGATTGGCCTAAAGATGCACGTGGCCTAGGGACAAAGAATGTTGCGTGCTAATAAGGAAACTTCAGGACGGGCCTGCCATTCTCGTGCCTCGGTGCCTCAGCAAAGCCCACCCGCAAGGACCACCAGGAGACGGCCTTAAAAGACCTTTCCACAGGCCAAGGAGCTGCCATTTGAATTTCCCTCAATGCCCCTGACATGGCATCACTCCACGCCATGGTGTCCATGGTGGGACACATAACAGGCATTACCTGGTGGGGAGCCAGAAGCCACTCTTGAACTCCCCACAGGGCCCCTGACATCCCGTCATGGCTCCCTTGATGTGCTGCCTGTGGACAAGTCGCTGCTCCTTCACCTCCCCAAATCTGCTTGCTGCCTGACAGACCACAGGCCAAGAAACCAAAAGCGCCGGAGGAAACCAGGAGGAGGAGAAGACCGAAGCTTGTTTTGCTCTGAGCTCAGGTCTAACTAAGCAAAGCCTTTTATTGGGCAAACTAGGACACTTTGCTAAGCCCATTAATAAACAAAACCCACAAAAATTGGTAACTTAGTGAAGATGCATGTATAAAATACCTTTTTATGAGGGTTTAGGTGGGTCGGGGGAAAAATTGCTAGTGGCAGGAAAGGAAGCACTGCATGACTTCCCATCTAGCAATGTCATTATGGACCTGAGTTTTAAGGCTCAGGAAGCTGGCTGTGTCTGGAAAGGGGAGCAAAGTCTTGGAATGTGATCTACAGGCAAGACAGAGGTGGTGTTGGCCAGCAAGTAAGCTAAGGCAGGATTGGACAGACAACCTGTTTTGGAAAGAGTCCCTTGCAAAGATCAGGTTCACAGATGCTCAGTGCTCCAGGAATGTGCTGTCCCTCCTGCATGCACACGGAATTAGTGTGCAGGGAACCTTTCACTTCACCAGCTGTGCCCCGTCCCAGAAGAGGCACATCTGGTCCCAGAGAGGCATGTCCTAGTCTCTCGGGGCTAAATTACACACTATCACAAAAGCGCACACGATGTGACCCTACCTTTTTTCCCCTCCCCAGGTGAGGTTTTAATCCAGACAGGTCCTATCATGCATACATGTGAGAGATGGAGGTAAGCCATTCCAGCCAACCACTGAATGTTTAAATTCATTCCCTACCTCAGCACAGACAAGGAAGAAAAAACCTCCTTTGGTTCCACCTAGTCTTTTCCCCTTAAGTCCCACCCCACAACAGGGTAGAAAACTGGAGGGGTGGCTGGGTGGGAAAGTTTAAATCCCATACTCATGCTCAGTAGTTACGATCCACAGGACAATTCCAGTGCAGTAATTTTAGAAGTTAGGGTTGGATACATGCTGCTTATTTAAACTAGAGGGTACTTTTGCTCCCTTATACACAAACACACACACACACACCATTAAAAAAAGCATAAGACAAGCTTAGAGTTTGTTAGTAAATCTAACTGCTTCCTTCCCATGTTTAAATAAGGGATTACGTGCAGATCTATTATTGCAGAAAAAGAGTCTTCCATTTGTTCCTGCAGAAATTGCTAAGTAGTCATGCTTTGTTGCTCCAGTAAATATTAGGATTATGCATTTTATTCCTGTTTGCCCCCCAGCAACAAGAATGTGGTCTTTTCATGCCTGGTACCGCCAGACTGGGTTATATAAACAGTGTTCTATACAGGAAAATAAATACATTCTGTGCCAAGATAATCCAGCCTTTATGTTTCACCTTGTTAACTTGTTTTATTTTCCACTAAACCGTAACTCGCTACTTTTTGCAAATCAATGTCATGTTAAATCAGGGGTGAACAGAAGGTAGATTCGGATCTACCCACTGATCTCTCAGTGACTGGCAGTAGATCCGCAAGGGTTTGACTTGACAAGAACAAAACGCTTCTCCAGCCCCCAAATTAGGCTGCTGAAATGAAGCCGGCACGCAGGACGAAACCAGGACTGGGTTGTTGAGGGTGCATGTGAGTGTGTGTGTGTGGGGGGGGGGGGGTGATTGTATGAAACCACTGCAAAGACAGTTTCGAAACTGCCTACCAATTCTTGGTCTGAACCAAGGCACAACGTCCCTTAATTCTGCAGGCGTATGTTCACCATGATTCACTATTGTGCTCCTGAGTTGGTGGACCTTGAGATTCCAGCGAATAACAACAACAAAGTAGATTCGATGAACGTCACCCTTGATGTACCTGAGAAAGCACCATACAGTCTAGCAAGTGTGGCAATGAACCAGCTGGCTTCTGGTTCATGCGTTAATAATTTTCATTAAAAACATGTCAACAGAAAGCAGTTTGAAACCATTTTAATCCCACCTGTTTTCTTTTAAATCAACCTTCTAATTGTTGGGCTTGCAACTTACAGAAGCCTCTCCTTCTTGGATACTGTTGGTGTTCTTGTGAACTTTTTATATTCACACTTGCAATTCATGCAATAAAATAGGAGACTCTAATATGCAAAAAAGCAGAAGAGAAGAAAATAACTGAGTGTGAAAGAGGAAAGTGGGGGAAAAGATGAGGTAATCCTTGATATTGCAATGTCTACATGCTGCACAAAAACCGTACCCTCTCAAACAACCCTTTATTCATTACCGTATTATATGAAAAGCATTGTAAGAAAATCTCAGTCAACTTCACTTTTCATGATCCCAAACAGGCCTAACATCAAAGGTGCCTCCCACATCTTACTTCTATTTCTTGTCCTCCAAAGTAGCTCAGCTTCTGTCATGAAGTGACTCTGCAGGTATTTGGATGACGAAACATTGAGATGCACGGGCAACAATTGGCCTGAAAGGTTACTTATTACAGGGAAACTCGATGTGGCATGGCAGACTGTAGCAACAGGACATGCAGCCCTGCCTTTATTCCACATAATTGGTATTAAAAGGCGCAGGAGAGGAAGAAATTAATGGCCGCCTGTTTAAAGCAGGGTCACTGAAGAGCTGAGTGCCAAGGCTCAGAAAAATCAGAGCAGAGTGCGTGAAGCTTATAAAAGGGAACATGATCTTAGAATGGCTGAACAGACAGGAGAGAGGTGTGGCTGGTCAGCAAACAAGGCAACTGTCATTGGGAGGAGATCCTTGATCTCAAGGATCAAGTTCATAGTTTTGGGGTGCTCCTGGATCTGTGGCTTTCCTCGATGCACAGAGGGTGCTGCATGACCAGGAGCACCTTGCTTAGCTCTCACTGGCACACCGGCCATGTGCCTTCCCAGAGAAGGTGGACCTGGCCACAATGAGACATACCTTGGTCGCCTCCCAACATGCAACATACTGTATGTAGGGCCACCCTTGAAGAGCACATGGAAGCTGCAGCCAGTGCAAAATACAGTAGCCTGGATGATTTCTGGTGCTTCTTGTTTAGACAGGCTGGACAGGCCTTTGATTTGACTCCAGACCCACTTCAAAGTGCTGGTATCTCCCTATAAGTCCTCAACAATGTAGGGCCAGAAGATCTAAGATCAACTCAGGGCCAGAATCTATCCATAAAATAGGATACCATTGTTTTCCAAGCTTCTGCTGCATGCCTCACTACCAAAAAAAGGTTCCTTTGAGAACACTGCACAGGGACATGTGAGCTATAGAAGTCACTCTCAAGGGAAGTTAGACCAGCTCTCATTCCGATGACTTTAGGTGGGCCGCAAAAGCGTTTGTTCTGCCAAGCTTTGAATGGTTTTTAATTTGCAAAAGAAGGCTTTAATCATTCCATTAGTATTAAATTGTGGTGGCGTTTTATCTCACAGACTAGCTCATCAGCTCTTTTTAAGGCCAAAAACAGGTGAAGAAATATCTCAGATAAATAGAAAACAAATAGAACAAAAACTAAGGAACTAGAGTATTTCTTTTCTGGTGCTTCTTTTCTGGCGATTTTACTGGCTGTCTTGTGTTTTTATTTTTTAATGCTTTGTTTTATGTTACCTTTTAATGAAGACTTTATTGCATTTATTATTAGCTGCCTTGAGTACCACTTCTTGGCAGAGAGGCATGATTAAATAAATAAATAAATATTAATGTTTATTCTACTAACCACAGGATATTCTTCCCATTCCTTGGCTTCTGTCCAGGGCAAACAAAATCTTGACATCTAAGAATGCAACAGTCGTTTGTGCCTCATCACAGCTGTTATGCTGAAACAATTCCCCTCCTGGGAAAAGGAGGTCGCATCCAACCCCACTCTGGAAGCCATTGGTAGGCTGCCATTTCTTCCAACGGACGCTTGTTGATGCAGTATTTATGAAGCAAAAATGCAATTGAGGCCAGGCACAGAAAGAGCCCATTTGAAACTATTTAAGATATTGACAGATGAACATTTCAGCCACTCAATAATTAAAATGACACTGCCTTTCCATTTTTAGGAAATGGTTCTGCTCCAAGAAAAAAAATTCCAACCTGTTGCATGGCATGTCATGAAAATGATACCTCATTAACATTGCATAGTCCACAAGCAAAGGAGGATTGTGCCCTGCAGGCCTGTTTCATTTTTACTCAAGCCTGACATGAAAGGAAGGCTCCCCTCTTCCTGCAAGGGGCTCCCATGAAACAAGGCGGACTGCAGCTCAGCAACAGTCAAAGCTTTACATGCAGATGCTTCCAGCTGAAATGCCCACTGTCTTCAAATTAAAATGAATGCACGGGAAAGACCTTTGCTGGAGACCCCAGTGTAGGAAGTGTGGCCCTTGATGGACAAGCAGTCAGACCTGGCATGAAGCAGAAGCTCCTGCAACCCTCCGCTCTTCCTGGCATCTTGACGTTAGTTCGCCTTGGAAAATCCTTACATATAAAGGGCAAAGGTAGGGTTAAAACACTGTGGGTGTGGGGATATTTATACTCAGGAAGGAAAGAATTTGAGATTTAATGTGGAAGAAGGGAAACCCAATTAATCCATCCCTCAAGAAGGCTTAGACTAGCCTTCCCCACGCTGGTGCGTTCTGCATGTTTTGGAGCACATCTGGCTGCACTGGCTGGGAAGGTGAAGTCCAGGCTCTATTGAAGGCACCAGTCTGGGGAAGGCTGTCTTAGAATCCCGCTGAAGGCATAATCCCATCTTCCCCACCCTCAGCCCAGGTGAGGTGTGCCTCCTGCATGGATTTTTATCATTGTCAGCCACCTAGTTAAAAAGCCAGGGACAAAGAGAGGAGAGGATGCTTGAGACAATGCCGCCCCCTCTCCACCCTACCACACCCCCTTTTCTTCCCCCTGGTGTCCTCAGGAGACTGGCGCCCTTCCTTCCATGCCTCCGGCAAGGGGCTTGGCCACGGGCACGGCCTCCAAAGGCTCAGCTCAGAGATCTCAGAGCTACGCCTCCAAACAACTGGCTGCCCCCCTCACCACCAGGCCATGTCAAGAGGCCACCTGAGGAACCCTTAAAAGCCCATCTTCAAATCCCAACATATTTAATCATGCTTATGTACTGGGCAAGGTCTACCACCTTTTTCTCACCGGTTCCTCATCTTGAACAGCTGCATGGCAGGCAAGCACTGCTGGTCTTCGTGATGCTGGAAACAGTCGTTCCTATCTAATGTGCGGGAATAGATGGGTTATCATTTAATTGGGTTCAGGAAATGTATGCATTCCCCCAAATTCTCTAGTTTCCTCATAGGTGGGACTGAAACAACCTACATCTGCTGGGGGTGATGGACAGATTCGTCCGTGCCCTGACAAAGCATTTCACAGCATTCCATGAAGGCAGAAATTAAATTTACCCAGAAACATGGAACAAATGCACACTGCCTGTCGTCACACCGACACAGATGTCCGAGGATCACGGCCACTGCATAAATCCATTGCATCTGCGGTGGAGAGCTGAGCTTCCTGGGGAATAATTCCTGCAGCTCCGCTCTGTTAAGCATCAAGGGATGGGGAGGAAGAAGAGAAAGACTGGACTCGGAAACCTCTGGAAGGCACAGGTTGTTTCTGTAATTAGCATGACTCTTTTGATCCTTTGTTCCTGTTGTAATATGAATGCTTTCAAGCCATTGGCAATGTTTAACCAAGTGTGTTTGTTTAAAGCATGTATCATGCAGGCAAAAAGGGTATATTGAATGTTTGCTGTTTTCACAGAGTCGAATCTGCTATTCTAAACAAACTGCTATTGATCTTTAAAAAAAAAAAAGCCAGCTGGTTGCAGTCCTTCGCTATCATGTTTTCTTACAGCTCAATGCTATTAAGAGCATAATTTGACTAAAAACACTGAACATTTCACTTGCTAATTATCTCTCTAGTCAGCAGCTTGGCAGCTTAGAAGTTTTAGCTTTGAAAGAGCAACAGATCCTCTTTAATGTTCTAATGCAGCTAATGAAGGAAAATTAACTGGGAGAGTTTTCCAAGAAGCCAGCTACCAGACACACACAAATGCCCAAGATGGCTCTGCAAGGAACCCGTGTATCTTCCTGAATGGTTTCGTGCATGTTTCTGTTTGCCAAGCAGTCTGGACTTGTTTTTTAATGATGAACATCAAATTCACAGAGTGCCCACAGCTATTTCATTGAAAAGCAGATTCCCCCAAGCTGTTCGGAGGTTCACAAAAATATGAAAACGGCCATCACAAACAGTTCCTCACTGTTTGTAATGGTTCCATGGCTGGTGTCGGGAGTAAACATGGTTAGGCCCCTGGAGTTTCCCCTCCTCTTCACCACGGCAACCTGCTTCTTCACTCGGTCCAGACAACAGTGGTAACTTCTCTTCCTTCTCTTTCCTTCTCCTATATTCTTTATTTACTTATTTTATACTGTTAATTTTAATTTTATATTATTGTATCTCAGTGTATTTTTTGTATTTTTGTATTTATTGGTAATTTATTATGTTCTATTGTATTTCAATGTATCTTATTGTGTTGTAAGCTGCCCCGAGGCTTCGGCAAGGGACGGCATAGAAATGTTATAATAATAATAATAACAACAACAACAACAACAACAACAACAACAACTGCAAAGAAAAGCAGCCACCTCTTTCACTGGTTCTCTGCCTGTCAAGTTAGCAAGTGGTAGGGATGATGAGAGAGAGGATGAGGAGCAGCAATTGCTGAAAAGGGTAGTTATAAGGGAGACCTCCTGGAGAGAGGAGCCCATCGAGGGTGACTTGCCCAAGGGCCCCCCCAAAACCTGAAGTCCACAGCACTCGCTGCTCAGTGGAGAAATGCCCTCCTTGCCTGGGTGCAAGTGAGAATGCTTCAGCCCTCACTGAATTGCATCGCCGCCACTCGCAGCTCTGGGTAACCACATGCAGCAGAGAACTGGGCTGCGCTGCCTTTGAAGGCGATGTAAAAGAAAGGCTTTATGCAGGTGCCGTAGGGCTGAGGAAAGATGCCGCAACGGAAATTCTGCCCGCAACCATCGGATTCTGCCACTACTTCTAGCACTGTGGTGTCCTCTGTTGTTGCCACTTTTGGAAGGAAGGGCTGCGAAGACTAGAACCGTACAATATTCCAAGTCTGGTTGAAGCACAGATTTGAATCATGGCTTTGCATGCAGATCAATGCCCCCCCAATTTAACCCTTGGCATTTCCACTTTAAGAAGAACAAGATCTTAAGTGGTAGGCCTGAAGACCCCTGGCAGACCACCACCCATCAGAGTGGATGAAACTGAGCAAAATGGACCCATGCAGACTGGCCTGGTCTAAGGGAGTACCCTGCAGCCGTTTAAAGATGCAGGAACAATGTCCTCTCAACAGCACAGCTAGAGAAGTGTGAATCGGTCTATCCCCAGTCCATGACAACCTCCCATCTTCATATTTAACATCCATTCCATCTTGTTTCCATTCATGCATGCTTCTACTGCATGAATGTTTGTCTATAAATAATAATCAAACGTATGTTTTAATGCTGCTCACAAAACATGCATGTAGAAACACATTCAGCTAAAATCAACATTTTAAAACTACTACTGTTTTAATCAAATGTATCCCAAAATTTGGAGAAGACAGACAGACATCGGAAATGTGATCACATTCTGATCCAAGCTGAGGTTGGTTTGCATCAAAATTCACACATTCTGAGTACTTCTGCTTCCCTGATCAAAAATGTTGACTCTTTGTTGGGAATGAGAGGGGCAATTGTTCTTGACATGCATCCCCAGGTTATACTGATCTGGAGGAGGAGGAGGACAAGGAGGAGGAGGATGAGGAGAGGCCTGGGAAACTGGGCTCCAGACTTTGAGACAGGAATTTTTCTCAAGGCCACCCTCTCCAGGTGTTCGGGTGGACTCTGAGCATAGCCAGGATTTAGAACTACTGGGAGGGGAACGGCTGCTCCAGAAGCCAGAATAGGCTGGTACAATCCTTGACCCCATGATGCGGCATTGCAAGAGCAGGGTAGCCCACATTCTAGGGGGGCTCCCCAGAGGCATGGGGCTCAGACTTACACAAATGGAGGGTTCTGCTAGATTGGGTTCAACAAAGCTCTCTGTGCATGCTCAGAGACTCATTCTTTGTCAGCTGTGCATAATGGAAGTGCTTTGGAGAATAAAGATGTTTTTGCCAGACAGCAGTCTGTTGGTTTGGAAGTGCGAAGGGGGAAGCCTAGCTCACAGCACTCTTTTCATGCACCTTGCCAGAGGAAGGAGAAGCAAAGGAAAGTTCCAGATTCTGTCATGATGAGAGTCAGCTTTTAGTCCTTAACAAGGACCCCGGTTCTCTTGATTACAGATAAAAGCTCAGAAGCATGGTTACAGTATGCCCAAAGGCAAGCATGAGAGAGACTGATATCTGTTTCTAAAACCTCATTATTTTGGGCTGGTAGGGGGAGTCTGCCTGCGGGGTTTTGAGCATTCAGCAGTAATAGCAGCAAATGCCTCCTCCACTTGCTCAGGGGAGACAAACAGATGAGAAAACACATTCCAGTCCTCAAGACTACGCTCAAGATTTCAAAAGAAGAGTGCAGCAGCACCTGTATATGTCCTAAATATTGCATAAGAGAGTTCATGAATGGCAACCGATCCACTTCCATGTTCAGTTCTACCTGCTAGATATTTCTTTAGAGATCCAAAGTGGGGAGCTATAGCCTCCCAGATGTTTTGCCCTACCATTCCCATAGCCAATAGAGAAACAATGCAGGTTATAAATCAAACCCCATTTCCAGAACAGTTTGGGGGCCAGAATAGCTAGAATCTATCTCCTCGCTCCCTTATAAGCCATCTGTCCTTTAAGAGCAGATCTTGTGTATCATGCATGTATCTGAAGCACCCTTTGTGGGAATATAACAGAGCATTTTATCCATATCTGTACGTGGATTGCAGCACTCTCTGCCCTAGCAGAGCTGTGCGAACCCCCTCCTCAATTACATTTATCAGTTTGAAGATTTACTGCAGCAGGCATTCTAAAATCGATTGGGCTCAACCATGTAGGCGTTCTTGTTTCTCTCAGGATTGTCTTCCAATATTGTTTCTTGGATTTTATATCATTAGCACCTTGGGCATCCTTGGCTGAAATAGCAAATTTTGCTAAAACACAATAAAACATCACAATGAATTCTCCTTCTGGCTTCCTTCCAGGTGTCAAGCCCTGTTGAGACCAGAGGCGGAGGTGCCAGCGTAAAAGACGAGAAAGACTTTCCACTGCTACCACGATACATGTTTCTCATTTCCTCTTTGTCCTCTCACTAGAACCCTGAGGTCTACCAAACAGAGCCAGATACAAAATCAAGGCCCAATTATCTGTTCCTATCCTTCTTATTGTCAATTGTGAACTGTCTGTGTATACCTTTGCATATAAATTGCTTTTATATTATGTACAATCGATGTATGTTTACGTTTTTAAATTTCTTTTAACCACAGATTTACCTTTGGCTATTGGGCAATATAGAAAAACAATAAAGGAAAGAAGGAGGCTGCTTCACCCCATGAGTGATACATTGGCATATATACAAATCTACTTTTAAGTTACAAAAGATCAAAGATTCACGCAACTCTAAAATGGACCAAGCAAATGATTAGCACTACTTTTTAACAATAAGGAACATTGGGACTGAAAGATAATCAATTAGCCTGAAGCTGGCCAATCTAGAGATTTCTTTTCCTTGCAGTTTTACTTGCCCTTGTTAAAGTATTGGATTTTTTTTTTTTTTTTAAAAAAAAGCCCTTGTAGATCTACTGTAAATCATCTAGAGGTTTACCAGTAAAACCCAATCTATCTTTGGCCCACTCCTGGCCTTGTAAAGTTGTGGTTGTGTTGGAAGTTGAGCTAGGAACTTGTTGGGTCAGTGTTCATAGACACCAAGTGGCAACACTCACCAGCTTCCAGGCCCCAGTCAGGTGACTGAACTTCTGGTCAGGCTGCATTCTGACTAGGGACAGAAAAACTCATCTGCTGTCCTGAACAAAACTCAGCCACTTTTCAGTATTTGCTGAACTCTGTGATGTAATTCTCCATTTTAAAAAATTAACACAAGAATTACATGCAAAAATTCATTAGTGAAAATCAAGTTTTCAAAATACGTTATACTAGGGAAATTGTGCACAAAATGTGCATAATTAGGAAAAATAAACAGAATGATGCTTATGAATATTGGTGCAGAAATCCAAACTTAAATAGAAATTGGACAGTGCATCCTGAGGCTCTGAAAAAGCAGAAACTGAGCTGAAGCAACATTGACATTGTTGCCCATTCCTAATTCTGACAATACGGCTTGGTTCAAACAGACTGCCAAGGCCATCTCTGGTTTCCATCTGATTATAGATTTGCCTTTTGTCCAAAGCAGGAAACTATGGATTGAGCTTGTTGTGTCCCCAGGATCAAACTGTGTTTTCCAATCTTGCCAAGGCAAGTAGGCACAAACCACAGTTAACAGACTAGAATAAATGAGAAAGGTAACATTTTCCATAAACTAAGAAGGGAGAAAAGGCAGGAACAGCGGCCTGTGAATAGAGGAAGTGCAAGACTCCTCAGAGGTTCATTTACAACTAGGCAACCCATGGTGTGGAATTACACCTGAATCCACTGCACAGGTGTTTTTGTCCTGGACTGTTAGTCTCAAGCAGCAACCCCACAGGTCAAGTCCAATTCTAGAGTTTCCTGCCCCCGCTTTCCCTGCCTGCTGGTCATTTGATGTTTTCCCAGCTCTTCCATCGTCGTTCCCCCATCCCATCCTAACAGGGTGCCTTGCCTCTCCTAAGACTAGGCACTGGTAATAAGAGCTTTAAGCTAAAATATGGTGGTGGTTTCCTCCCCACCCCTTCTGCCTTTGGACCTGACCAGCACTGCAGAGCAGCTGAGCTTCTCCAACACTGTATTTGGACCTCAGACTGAAAGCCATTTAACACCCTGGTCCACAACTTGCACACAGCAACCTAACAGGCATTATTAACAGTGACTCCTGAGGGGAGGGTGTGAAGATCCATCCAGAAGTACTTCAAGCCACCCTGAAAACCTGTGCCAATATATATATTTATATTCAAAGCACACCAACTGCTGAGCGTTAAACCCACATTTAACACATCACACCTAGCTGTTTGGAAGAGGAGTCGGTTGCCAATGCACACAGGATCACAGTTGCAAGTAAGAGACCAACAGAAGAAGCGACAATGATAAGCTGCCAGTGACTAAAGTGAAGGAGGTGAAAGAGAAGTGCCAGGACTAATGCTGAGAAGGGCTCTGTGGGGACCATCAAGCAAGCTATTTCAGCAGAATTTCTGGGAGGAAGCAATGACTTTAATAAATGGAGTGGTATACTAAGAAGGAATGGCTATTTCACAGGAGCAGAGAAAAGCATCTTCAAATAAATATCTGACTCATAATTTAAAGAGAAGAAGGCTTTATCTGGGAGATGCTATAAGCACGAAACAAAAAGGGCATGAAACTGAGAGACATAATATTCTGGATGCACTAAGGCAAGAGTTCATGGTGCAAGCCACTTTAACATGGTTAGAGCATGGTTTAACATGGAAAAGCAGCATGCAAGCAGGGTTGGGAGAACTAGGCATATTCCAAGCAACTGAAATTCTCCAAACCTCTTTCCAAAGCTCAATTCAGCTCGTTTTTGTTTTTAACCTGTTTTTCAGTTGGTACGGATACAAAAAATCCACGTTTCTGTGCACATTTTCTCCCCACTGACTAGACCATGAAATACCTGTTTTGGGAGAAACATGCGCATTTTTCCAAATTGCTATCACAAGTTTGGAAATGTGCAAATATTTCTCAAAAGCAATGCACTCTGGTTTGCATTTGGGGTTTTGAGTGGAGCACGTCGGGATGATTTGTGAACTGAAACAGAATTCTCATACATCCCAACACTCAGCTAAAATGAATGACTGCACAGCAGCTGCACAGGAAGGCAAGACAAAGCAGAATTTGTTATCTTATCATTTCTGGACAAGCGATCAGCATTCTTCTCCTATTTTGGCTGCGGTCTCCTAAATCACCTGGAAAAGCATGCAGGCAGCTTATGAGAGGGTTCAGCGACATTTCTGGATTAGTTAGCACATTTAGATTTTGAGGAAATGCCATGGGCTTTTTCACTAAATGGCTGCCATGAAAGCCGGTCACAAAATACCCATTTTACAGGAAAGCAACAGGCAAGTAATCTGGCCAATAAAATGTACACAAGACAGAGGTCGGCAGTGCACAGCCGCTGGCTCACAGGTGCCTTAGGAACTGGACTTCCCAGTGAACTTTGAGGACACTGGCGTACCTTGTCCAGTCAATGAAGTCCTGCTGAACTGAAAGTGATTTTTAACAGGAGAGACAAAGAGTGAGCATGCACAGCATTCAAGAGAACAGAAATGTTGCTCAGGAGCCCCCACTGGGCTACTGGCAAATTAGCAGATATTGGATTTTTGTCCCAATAGTGCTTTCCACACGCTTTTGCCAGAGAGTCGGGCAGTGTTTCCATGTTTCATCTTAAGACAGAGGGGGTGGGGTGGGGGAAGAGAGAGACTTAGCCCTACTTGATTTGAGGGGAAAGTAAAGAATCTAAACCAACAGACAGCAAAGAGGACATAATCTCATTTACAAGTGTCTAACAAGGCAGAGATCTCTGGATGCCTGCCAATCCTGGCAGGGTCCACCGCTGACTTGCTTCTGCTCATTACCATGCTTGCCTGCTTATCCTCAACTGCAGGCAAGCCAACAGAGAACTGGATAAGGGGAAGCTGCAGCCAGTGCTGCCTGCTTGCTCATCCGACCACTCTCCGCCATTGGTCCTCCGCCTGCACCGCTACCCGTGGGGAAAGGGCAGGGGGCGGCTGGCAGTCTTCGCCCTTCCATCAGCTCGCACGCTCTTGCTGGCTCAGGTGGGAGAGTCATCGGCAGTGGCACAACAAGGAGCAGAGGCAGACGCTGCCCTCTCCCCCTGGGTAATGGACTGAACAAGGGAGCAGGATGGGAAGAGGAGGCCCCGGAACTAGATCAGGCCATGGAAACTAGGCTGGGACAGTTCCTGGTTCATATCTCCAGATGACGACGGACATGCAGGAAGCCATAGTTCTTTCCTTTCCTTTCTGCCTCCAGCCATCCCCTCGCTGCTCTTCTGTTCAGCCTCTGTCAAGGCAAAGGCCTAACGCTCCTGGGAGCTGGTGAGACCGAGGGCACAGAGTTCCTCTACAGACGAGGCCTTAACCAGAATTTTGGGCAAGGCAGGTTTCCCGGGGAATAGGAGAAGGAATAGGGCAGCACCACAGAGCATGCTGGGTGGGGCTGGAAGCCAGACAAGCTTGTCTGCAGGTCACTCCGACAAGCAGCGGCTCATGAGCGAGCCTTGAGTAGGAAGCAGCTTTCTTCCGGCTGGTCCTCCACACGGACGAAGGCCTTCTCTCTGACCTGTTCAAACAGACTTGAGGCTGCAGGGACACGGGGGCCGCCGCAGTGTGGGGGCTGTTTTCATGGCTACAGTCTGAGCACAGCACAGCAACCTCCTCTGGCTTCAGGGGGAGGGACTTACCTGGAGGAGGGTCCTGAGCAGGTAGAAGCCCCATGACATTTCTGTAACTAAGTCCTCTCCCTGAACTGTTAACACAGGAGCCTCTTCTAGGGCAGAGGCTGTAGGGTCCCAGACTATGACAATTTTACAGGTCTGCTGTAAGGATTCTTGAGATAATGAAGGTATCTCATATGTATGATTATGCATTTACTTGATTTATATCCCACCTTTTCCTGTTAAGAACTCAAAGTGGCTTACATCACTTTCCTCCTCCTGCTGTCAAATCTTATCCCCACAACAACCCTGCAAGGTAGGGTAGGCTGAGAGTCTGTGACTTGCCCGAAGTCACCCAGTTGGCTCCACGGCTGAGCAGGGACTAGAACCCAGGTTGCCTGAATCCCAGGCCTGCAGTCTTAAGCATTATGCCACACTGGCTGGTAGTTTCCCTCAACCTAGAGCCCTCCGGATATAGTGGAATACAGCTCCCATTATCCCCATCTAGCATGCAGACCATAGTTCAAACACACCTGGAGGGCACTGGATAGAGGAAGCCTTGCCTGTAACAGTTGCAAATGTGCTGTTTGTTTTGTTTTACTTTTGCCATGAAATGTTATGTAGAAATACAGTCAACAAAATAAAAGCAACGAAAAGAAACATGCATAATAATAAAGAAACAAGATAACCAACTGTTCACTCATTTTAATTCTTCATCTGTAACTAAGACACTTATGGATCACCTGCAGCAAAACAGCCTGCCTGAGAAGGGGCCGGATAGCTACGGAAAGGGCGAAAATGCAACTGATGCAGCTCATAGAAACAGCATGTGCAACTGTGTGTTCTTTTCTGTGTATAGGCAGCTATATGCTGTTGTAAGTGGCAGGTACACAGTTAACAGCTTTCCCTAAAAGCCATCATTGTTACTTTGCAAAGAGCGGTTTTCCCGCTGCCCAAGCAGCAGCATCTTACACATTCCCCGTTGGGGCACTCGGCTAATTAACCGCACAGCTCCCGAACAGTGCCAATAAAAGCAGATGGGTTGGGAGAACCAGACAGAGAAGCTCCCAATGCGCAGAGCATGATTTATCCCCTCCACGCATGGCAGCAAACTAAGTAGTTCCTTTCAGCATCATTTCCTCCTCTCCCGCACCTCCACCCCAGCCCGGTTTTCACTGTAATACTGTGCTTTGTGGTTTCCCACACCCTCCACCCACCCACCCAAATTAGCAGCAGAGAAAATGACGTATTGATCCTGACTCCATCTGAGCTTCACAAGACAGAGGGGTCAATCTGATCTGGGCTTGTTTTCTCCTAGTCAAGTTGTCCAGGCTTCTTGGAAGAAAGCCAATTGCCAATAAGCTACAGCATCAATAATCTTGCTTTCATTCCCAGTGAAATCCCAACACTGAGCAACAGTTTGCAGCTTTGCTGTGTGACTGGTCGCTGCTGGGAGGAACACACATGCGTGCGAGGCAGAAGCTGGGAAGTGATCCCAAATGCAGGGCTCGAAGAAGAGGACTGTCACCCCTCACTGCCAAATATACTGTAGTTACTGCAATGAACACTCCAAGAGCTGCTTGGAACACGGAATGCAAAGTGAGCATCAAAGAACAATGGGCTGGACCAAGCCAAAGGGGTTAGGGAACAACTGCTGGTTGGTTTGGGTTGGCTGGTTTTTACAATATGCATAGGCAATAAAGATCGAGGGCAGTTCTACTCCCAGTGTCTCTCCCATCTCCATGGTCATCCAAAGTCAAAGTCCTTTCAAATGATCCTCTAGGCTGAGTTCTCCAATGCACTGTCACAGAGAGCTACATGCCCGCAGACCCCTCTTGGTGCCAGTAAGGATCCCTGCTCCTCCTGATTTTAATTTCATTTCTTAAGAGTTAAAAAACAGTCATTGGAGGCTGGGCAAGCTGCAAAATGAAGCTCTGCCCTCCATCTTTAAAGCACCATCTTTATCTGGGCCCCAAAGAGGAGTTTTGTGTTTCAGAGCTCAGACCCCACCTCTGCCTTATGCTTTTAAGTTTTTGGGCAAGTTGCATTCCATTTGGACTCACCAGTGTGCCTTCAGGAAAATGAATGTTTTGGAACAAACCATGCCTACCTCGGCATCCATTTTACGAAAGGGCAAGGCCACCTGATGGCACCCAGTTTGCAAGAGCACCCATGATAGTCTGTCCATCAACCCCAAAAGCTAAAGCAAACCCTCTGCCACATTTGGGAAAGAAGAGAATTCAGCAGGGTCCATGGTAGAAGTTGGTGAGTGGGAGCGTCATCTGCCTGAATTGCTACACATCTCTGGAAGGCACAAGAGCCCTGTCAGAAAAGGGTGGCACCAATCCTGCTAGCCCAGGACACTCCAGATGCTTTGGAAAACACCTCTCATGAGTCCCAGCCAGGATGACAAATAGTCAGGATTATGGGAGATGTAGGCCACAACATCTGGAGAACACTGGATTGCCTACCTTGGGCTCTGGCAAAGTTGCTGTACAGACTGCTACAGATAGTATTCAGACTGGTTTTTTCTTTTTTTACAAGTAAACATTGCATTTATATTCCCCCCACCTTTTTTTACTGCCACTAGATTTCATAACATGGCAAGAGGCAACAGTGGGCACCTCTGATATAAAACCCAACACACACACACACACACACACACACACACGTCCCACAGTAGTTCTAATCCACTTTCACAATTACCTACCAGAACTCCCAGAAGGTACAATTTAGCTCTGCAAACCCGAGTGTCGCCCAAACCCAGCACCTTCTCTGAGCAACGCACGTGCCCTCTCACCTTCGCGTACCTCAGTGCATGCTTGCTCTACTAGCTCTTTGCATCACTGCAGACTGCATGCAAGGTTATTAACGGTCCCTCAAATCTACTGCGCACGGCTTCAGGCTCAGGAGGGCTCCCCATGACCTGGATGCTCAAGCTAAGTAGGAGCAACTTTACATATGAGGAAAAGGGCCTTCCAGATCTCATTCCTGTTGCTTTTACTCTGGAATTGGGAGTTTTGAGCCCAGGAGGAGGAATAGGTGCTTCCATCAATGAGCAATCTCATCAGTGGGCCGCTGAGATGGCACATCTGCTATTAAATAAATTAGACAGTCTTTGCAAACCTCGAACAGGGTTGACTGATTATCTCTCTTAAATCTGGCAGCTCTTCAGAGCTTTGGTGCTTGATACACAGAGACTTCTATTTGACTCAGTCATTCATACAGAAATGTGCAGTCTTGAAAACTCATTGCTCAGGAGCTGATCACACGCCTTGCACAAAAGTCCCAGGTTCAATCCCTGGCATCTCTACCTAAAGGAGCAGGTGGCAGGGGAAGGCACCTGCCTACAGAGCCATTGACGATTGGACAGGACAAGACCAGCCTAAATGGACAAATGCCCTGAGCCAGTTTCTGGCAGCTTCCGATGTTCTGATGAGGGTGGAGGCAACAGACCAGATTGTGAACATACCCTGAGCCTCCACCCATGTTCCTGCTACACATGTACAACCTGTTAACAAATGGTGTTGCCCTTCCTTTAATTAATCCATAACCCATGACCCTCAACATACTCCTCCTATCATTTGACTAGTTCCCATTTTCCTAGAACTTTGCCCATGCTTGCAAGGGATGTTGGGAGCTTGAGTCCAACAACATCTGGAAGACCTCTGCCTAAAGCTTCATGGTTATAGAGAGCAAAATACCAAGTACTGGACATAAACCATAGGAGGAATCTATTGCTTTGGTGTGTTGGTTGTAAGTGCCAAAAGAACCCCTGGCTGCTGGAAAGGGACAAGCTATCCAGTGCTCTACAGGTATTTTGGGCTGCAGCTCTTACAGTCCCTGACTGCAGGCCACGCAGGTAGCAGAGCAAAGTCTCTGGAAGGCACCATGTTTCCTATGCCCATGACAGAATATTCTTATTGAAACAGGCGCTTAAAACTTTGCAAAAGACCAGACTGTGAATGCACTTTCGGCCTCCAGTGAAGTTCCTATTTACTACACGTGACATGGCCTTAATCTAAACCTACTGAACAAATAGTGCCTCTCCTCCATTGACTGTGAAGCAGATGGGCAAGGACCAGTCCACACTCCAGATGTTACTGGGCTGGAGCACGTATCATCCCTGACCACTGGCCCAGTTAGCTGGAGCAAATGGGAGTCCTGCAACATCTGCATGGCCGCAGACCCCTCACTCCCACTTTAAAGGCAGGGAGGTTGCAGGGACAATGTCTCTGCTGAGAAGCAGCAACAGTAAGATACTCCACTGCAACACTGACCCTCTTTAGATTGAGGGGACAATGTATGTTTTGGCTCCATCACATTCAAACTCTTTGTGGAGTGTTTTACTCATGCTTCCAAAAAGCACATGGCAGCAGAACAACTTATTTTCAATTCAGAGGGCCAGAACTGGAGATAGCAGCTGAAGTCCTTAAAATTTGTTTGGAAACCTCATCCCCTGCTGGGTTTGTTGTATGGCCAGCTCTCCTCCTCCTCCTCCTCCTTTTAGCATTTAAAAACAATTAACAATTCTTTAATATTTAAAAAGAACTCATGCACAATTCAGTTTTTATCCTTCCTGATGCTGTAAGATCTGCTTAAATGGAAAGGGGAAGGCCAAAAGGAAAATTTGAAGCCAGGACTAAATAAAACAAACAGCCTGCAGGGAGGCAGCTACAGTGTCTTCCTAGCACCAAAGAGGTACAGGAAACTGGACAAAATGCAAGCTCGGTCTGGCTGTGGGCAACCCCAGACCTTAGCCGAAGTTCCTGAGCCAGGACCAAAGAGCAGTGCATTTCTCCCAAACTGCACACCCTTGGCAATTAACAGAATGACCCAGGCAAGGAGTGCTTCAATCAGCCGGGATGGCGGGGGGCAGACAGAGACAGAGACAGAGAGAGAACGTGAGAGAGAGAGATCGCACTGCAGCACAATGGGACCAATTACGCCCCTCTTCAAGTCAGCACATAGCTGGGCTTACTGGGCAACATGTCAAGGCCTGGAAAAGCCCAAGGGAGCCCTGGAAAAATCTCATTACACAAAGCCTGGTGGATTGGATAGAGGGGACCTCCAACCTCCTTCCCCTAGACAGTTACTATTTTCTTTTTGTTTTGGAATGCCATATTGCTAACCTTTGAGTTGGGGTTTGCTTTGTGCGGGTTGAGTGGATTAAAAAAAAGAAGGAGGAGGAGGAAAGAAAAAGAGAAAGAAGAAACAAAATCCAAATTAGCTGTAAGTGAGGCAGCAACCAACCAGGCTGCTGAGCAATGATAAGCAGAATCTGGAACACGGTGCCACTGTCACAAAGCCTCCTGAGGTTCTGGAGAACTTGACGAAGAGTTCGGGCCTGTCAGAAATACCAAAGCAAGATGCCTGACTGCCAATTTGTGCCTGTATAGAAAATTAATTGCACAGAAGAGGAAAATGCTATCATCTCTTGCCATGCATCCAAAGCAGGAAGCAGCGCATTCTGCTGGTTCAGCTGCTCCAAGCACACTTCCAGAGGCCACACTCTGTCCTATTTGCTTTACCTCTGCCCTGTACATCAACGAGAGGGGATTCTGGTCCAGCTTAGCAGGCCTGTCGTGTGCTATTCTGTCAGTTCCTTCCAGTTGTCCTGGGATTTAACCCCCAGCATCCCCAACACAACTGGAGGACAACACACAGGAGAAGACTGATTCAGAGACTGGCCAGTGAGAGAACTCTGCAAGCCCCTTTTGATACCTTGTAGCCACATGCTTGATGGTCAAAGGTTGGCCCATCAGCTACTTGGCAAGGCCAGTTACTCCCTACTGACTATAATTTGGCCATGGTGAAATATTACATGAAGCCAAGAATTCAGGCCCAGTTCCAGGCTTTTTTTTTGGGGGGGGGGCAGAGTCTATGAAGAAGGACCTCCAAGGAATGCCCTTCCTGACGTCTTGTCTCCTTGCTATTTTTGGCACTGCCTACTCACTTCCCTTATGTCTCCGTGCTCAATCCACACCACGGTCCAGATGGCCAAGACAAGTAGAAGCTGCTGCTCCTCCTTCTCATTCTTATTGCAGCTCGCGTGACTGAAGAAGGTAGCTGGTTGCAACATCACAAGGAGCAATGGCAAGGGAGCCAGTGCTGGGCCACGGTGGCTGGGGAAGATGGGAGCTGCAACCCTCAACGCTTGGAAGGCAGCATGTTGGAGAAGGCAACCTTGGAGCAGAGGTGGCCCACTCGTGACCCTCCAGATGCTTCAGCCTACAACTCCCATCCCCTGTAGCCAGTGTAGATACCATAGAAACAAAGCGAGTCAGAAGGGTCTTCCCATCTAGTCTGACCCCTGGCTCCAGTTGGCTCTGTTCGTGTAACCCCCAACATGTGGTTGTCCAATCTTTCCTTGAACACCCTCACAGATGGGGCCTCCACCACCTCCCTTGGAAGCCCATTCCACATCCTAGGGGTCCTAACTGTCAGGAAGTACTTCCTGGCATCCAACCTGAAGCCTGCTTCCCTGGGCTTTGCCCCACTGGAAGGTGTCCTGCCCTCCACTGCAGCTGAGCCCTCCACTGCTCACGGCCCTCCTCCACATGACATCCCCTCACGTACCTGTAAGTCGCTAAAAGATCCCCTTGGAGTTTCCTCTTCTCCAGGCTGAAAAGACCCTGTTCCCCCAATCTCTCCTCACATGCCATCCCTCCCAACCCAGCTACCATTTTTGTGACCAAGGTGAGAAAGGTGAGACGTGATGAAAATTACGAGTCAAAGTTTCTGAAGGACCACCAATGGCCAACACCTGCACTCAAGGAACACCAACTGGCCGTGCCCACTGCACTGTACCCTTGAAGGTGGCCTAAGCATAATTTTAAATGAATAAAAATCAATACAATAAAATATCTGGAGTGTTGGCATCTCACTCACTGCAGCCAGATCTAAGGAATTATGTATCAAGATGGCTGGCATCCCAAATAGTAGATCAGTGAAACACAGCCAGGGGAGGCCTTTGGACCTGCACAGCACTTCAAGGTCTGCTGAGACTTCCTGGGTGTATTTGCAGGAATACGTGATTGTTCTGCTGTAACTGTAGAGAAATGATTCCTTCTAGAAATGTTACTTTAGAGAATATCCTAGAAAACTAGGAGGTGGGTGAATTGAAGGTCGTTGCAAAGATGGTTGTGGGCTTTTTCCTCATTATAATTTAATTTAACCCTGGGAATGTCTGCAGCCTCTAAAATCAGGGGGCTTTAAAGAAAAAAGAAAAAAAAATTGAAACGTAGTCAAGGAGACCAAGCCCAGCTCCATGTAGTTAAAATGCACAGAATGAATCAGAGAGTATGGAATCAAAGCTATGAGTAAGACAGCTAGGAGGGGCTAGTCAGTGATGAAATGCTTTGGGTAATGAAAGTGAAAATCATCTTGGTCGGTAAAATCAATGAAATATTTAAGGTTTTTCCAAGAAAAGTGTGTGTGTGTGCCTGCAGGACAGAAGCACTGCTTTAAGCAGGTCATCACTAACAGAGCACTAACAGCCTCTTCAGCCACAAACTGGATGTTTACTATATCCGGCAGAAGCACAGAACTTTGCTAAAGCAACCAGAAGGAGGATTTGGTGGCTACTCTTACATGGAGAAAGATTCACTCAGAAGAAGCAGCCATTGACTGGTATATTTGAGAGTCTGTGCCACGCACAACTCTTTTTCCCAACTAGATTGGTGTTCATTGCAGAACTTGAAAATACAAGAATCCAAAAAGTCAGTTTTGGGAACTAGCTAAAATATCATTTGAAATGTTATGGCAGTGAAATAAACCAAAAAGCACAGCAAATGTAGAGGGTGGAATATATTTTGAGTAAATGCTTATAGCCTCAGAGAAATACTGGAGCATGATAAACTGCTAAAATAACAGAAACATTACCACGAGGGACGAGATCACAATTGCCTTGAAAATAAGCTGTCCTGCCCATCATTGTGATCTTATCCTGTATTATCAAGCTGGAAACAGATTAATTCATTTCGAACCCATCTGTGACAAAGGCATGAGTTGGAAAAAGGAGAAGCTCAAATACAAAGGCTTGCAAAAGGGTTTAAACTCAGGAGCAGGTAAGAGAATCACCTGATATTTTGGCCTACAACTCCCATAAGCCCCAGCTGGCACATCCAATGCCCAAAGATTTAGGGTAAGTACAGAGATGGTTTACTGTACTAAGCCATGGGACATTACAAATTTACAAAGCTATAAGATAAAATTTAACAAAGGAGAATGTTAAAACTGATATAACAAGTTAATTAAAATAATTTAAAAAGGATGCAAAGTAAACACAGACACCAACCCCTTCAAAACCTCCCTAGATCTTATCTTCTTAGTTGGAAAAGCAGAGAGAGTCTCGCTATGATACATGTGCATCAAGATTTGATGACAGAAATACTATTTTCTCAGAATGAGACCGTGCACTTAAGCAAATAAGAAACTGGTCAAAAATTTGTCTCTTGGTTCTCTCTGTAGAGAGCAATGGATAATGTAAGGAGGAGGGTTCCCCACTTCGAGGGATCCACAAGAGAGCAGAATGCACAGTTTGAAGCGCAGGATCATGAAAGCTGCCCTAGAGTTGTAATTAGAGATGTTGACTAAATAGTTAGATCTTAGTTGATCATGCTTAAATTGCTTACACCAACTGGACCTTAAAACTGATGCTTGCACTCTTAGGGCATCTGAATAGTACATCCAGTCCCTGAGGTGAGGGTCGTCCACTGTAGTCCCTAGACGATCCAGGGATGGAGTATCTACAGATGAAGAAATTTTTAAAAACCAGAATCTTTGGGACCTTTTGCTAATAACAGATTAAATTTTTTGTGACCTAAAGAATTAGGACAAGAGGAGATGTTTCTGTTCCAATGTTTTACAACTTTCAGTGTGCATGAGCCTTAAGAGACAGGATCCCTGCTTCAGCTCTCAACAGGCAGCCAAAGTCTCCCTACGGAGAGCAAAAATGCACCTTAGAACGGGATTTTGGACGATCTCCAGGCCAGGCAGAATATCCATCCCCATCCTTCAGCTCTGCATGGGAGGTGAGCAAGGACCTCACTCTTAAATAGCTTCAGTGCTGGGTCTATCAGGTGTCCACCCTTGGTGCAGAAAAAATGCAAAATGCAAGGGAGCACCCAGTTGCCAAGGTAAAGCAAAAGCAGGGATAGAGGCATGGAGAAATATTGAGTCTGCCACATGGCTGATTCGCCTTCCAGACTCCATCTCCATCCTCAGGCTGACAGTTTCCTACTTGGCCTTATTTCTAGACTCAGAGCCACGGTGGAAGCAAAACTGATTTACAGGAGGGAAGTGTGGGAGGGAGGGACGGACATTCTTCCTCCACTGATTCTTCGCCTCCTGCACAATCCCCACCCTGATTCTCCCACGCAAATCTCCAGCCCCACGTACGGGTTGCCCCTTGCAAATCACCCCCACCCACCGATCCTCCACTGCAAACTTGCACCCTGTACTGGATACCCCCAGCCTAAGAGACATAAATATTCTGAGTGGTAGCAGGCCGAATGGCACCTCCAATTATATCCAAGGGAGCATTATTTTGTTTTTATTTTCATGTGGTTTGCCATGCTGCGCTGTCACAATTTGCTGGAAATTTGCACTAAAATGGTGCGACATTCAGCACATAAATTATCCTCAGACTATTCAGAGCAAAGAGTGACATTTTTAGAGGTACAATTTGGCTATAAAAGATGGTCTCAAGGCATGATGGTGTCATTAGGTCTTCTGTTTTATTTTTGGCATCGTTCCTGCCTTTTCTGGTTTGACTGAATTTAATAGATATGTTATCACTTGTAAATTGGCATTTCTTTATTTTTATGATATTTTAATGTAATGGCCTTATGGCTTAAACCATTAATAAAATGAACGAGCCGTCTGCCCACCTGGAACAAGCAGATTTCCACTGTAACAGCAAAGAACTGGGAGTATAAAGCAAAGTAGAAGGTATATGTTTTAATCAAAGGTATACCTGCAATTTTTTCCAAGTCCAGGTATAACCTATTACGGTCAAAAAGTCCTGGTATTGTGGTTCTTCATCCCTTACACATATATTGCCTAGTTTTCCCTACCCCACCCACCCAACCTCATTTGGCTATTAGCAGCTGTCACACGGAAATGCCGGACAGCATACAGAGTTAGTTTATCCCAACTAAATCTTTCTAGGATTAATACAAGATATACTTTTATGGTACCCTCTGCCTTGGTTGCTCTTGAATCACTGTGATAAACTAGAAGTGGGGAAAGGAGAGGTACCAAGCTAGGAGAGGTTTTGCTGAGGCAGTACTTCCTAGGATGGTGCCAAGGGCTGGAATACTTGGGTATCGGCCAAAGTCCACCACCATGCAAGAAAGCCAATCCCAAGTGCTGGAGATTGCTGGCCCTAATGCTACTTTTTCTCCTGTTGATGCTCATTCATGTGCTCTGATAAGGTCGTTAGTTGGGTCCAGAAGGGTCCTGGAGGAACTGCACAGAGGTCAACAAAAGCAGACGAGGATGATTGACCTCATGTCCTGTTCACGGGTTTCTCAGAGGCATCTGCTTGGCCACTAGATGCTCCGCTAGCTGTGCCTTTGGTCTGATTGGGCATGACTATTCCTCTGTTCTTAATCAACATATGCGATTAGCTGAGAATGCAAGAGAAATTCAGATGAGTTCCTTTTTTTTCAAGTAGGCATGTCATGAGCAGGGGTCAGACTAGATGGCCCGGGAGATCCCTTCTCACTCGCTCAGTTTCTATGTTTTAAGCATTCCATACCTTCTAGATTAAATATGGACTCATGTGCAACCTACACTCAAAGCTGCATATTTCCAATCTTGCAATGTGTTTTACAGATAAAAAATGAAACAGAATTATGAAAAGAAAAGACACATTCATCTACATGCTCACATTTGAAAAGTATCCATGAAAAGATGCATACTTTTAAAAATGTACACAAATGTGCTTTAATCAATGAGAAAAGAACACCCAGATGCGCATTTAGAAAAGCATGCATGAAAATATGCACAGATGTTCAAGTGAGGGAAAAAACTTAGAATCTGATAGAAACTTCAGTCAGAACGAGCTTTGAGATGGAATTCAGAGAACTCGGCAAGCTTGAGTTATGCTGATTTGCACACCCCTACCCTGACACTGCACGGCAACAAAAGCAATCGCTTGACTAATATTCTAGCTGAATAAATGTTGCATTTCATCCATACAGGCATAAATATAAAATATAGGTCTGTGTAGCTCTCCCTGTAGCCTCAAGGCCACACCTCCACCACCTTCAAAAAGCCCCTCTTCAAGACGCATTTCATGAATGGATCTAAGCTCAAATATTTGCTTGTCAACATAAGATTTGCCAACAGTGAGGAGGAGGAAGAGGAAGAAGTAAAACGAGTCATATCCTGGCCCCCTGTCCTTGTGCACACACATATCTGGAAGATGATTCAGAAAGTGCAATCCACCCATAAACAGTATGGAGTCACTTCAAAGCAACTGCACACATTTAGCATGGGAGAAACGTAACGCTCGTGCGTTTTGAGCAGATTGGGCAGAGCAGCAAGGAACAAAAAGGCCACGCTCTGTTCTGAGCTCTCCACTCATTGCAGATGGGTTGAGAGAAGCTTCCTCATCAGGAGAAAGCAGATCCTGTTATGATCCTTCCCGAAGTTCACTTCCCTGGACTCAGCACGGTTTACCTTGAATGAGTCTTTCATGCACTAATTAAGCAACTGAAGGCACCATGATAGCTCTTGCCTGACTTTTCGTTAATACTACTCATTAACTCCAGATTGAAAAGAGGAAGGCAAGTCCTCAACTCTGCTTATCAAAGTAACTATTTCATAGCTGGAAAGAGGCAAGTGCCTCTTTATACCATTCAGAACCAGCTTAATTTCCGGCATCATCTAAAGACTGAGCTTGCATAGCAGGAAAAAGACCAGGCTGCCAGGCCTCTCAATGCCTTCCTCTTTTTCAAAACACAGGGAACAGATCTGGCTGGCAGGATCGGTATTAGGAAAACTGTAAGCTACCTCTTCTCGTCTGCCCTGCCTGTCCAAACTGCCCTTCCTCCACCAGACTAGCCAAGGAAAAAGAAACACGTAAGTGAAAAGTGAATATGCATATATTCCTGTACATGGCGAACAGCAGTTTTGGAAGGTCTTATTATTATTTTTTCGATTTATATTCTGCCTTTTTCCTACAAAGGGCTCAAGGCAGCTTACATCTCCTCCTCCATCTTATCCCCACAACAACAACCCTGTGAGGTTGGGTTGAGAGTCTGTGACTGGCCCAAAGTCACCCAGTTGGCTCCATGGCTGAGCGGGGACTAGAACCCAGATCGTCTGAGTCCCAGTCCCAAACTCTTAACCACTACACCACACTGGGTCTCGCAAAGGGCTCAGTGGCACAGCCCTTGCTTTGCATGGAAAGTCCCAGGTTCAATCCTGGCAGCTCCAGGGAGGGTAGGAAAGGCCTTCCCTGAAGCTCTGGGCAGCTGCTGCCACTTAGTGTCAACCGTACGGGGCTACATGGGCTCCCTAGAAGGTACCTTCACACATACACACACAAAGAAGGTAAGACATTCTTTCTGAAAGGGTCCAATTGGAAAGCCATTGTAGCTTTGGAGAAGGGGGTGCAGCACAATGGAAAAGAATGCGCTTTGCTTGTGAAAGGTCCCAGATTCAAATTCCAGCATCTCCAAGAAGGACTAGAGAGTTGCTGCCAGTCAGTTTCAACAATAACAGGCCAGGTGGCCCAAGTCTATGGATCATTATATGGCGCTCACTGATACAAGATGGCCACAACTTCAGAGGGCTTTCAAAGAGAGGACCTGGGGGCAGGGGAGGTGGTCAGGCTCACAGGTGAAACCCAGCTTGCCTGGGAACCTTGTGGGGCTTTCTGGAGTTCCCCAGATGGCCGTGTCCCTTCCCTGGGTCCCTCCCCATTTCCCTGATCATTTGGCACTTTCCCAGCTCTCTCTCCTTCTAAAAGGTTGAGAAGCATCTCCTAAGGCCAGGCTGCTGGCAGGAAAAGCCTTATGCTGACCGTGTCCTCTTCGCATTCAGCTTCTTCCGCCACTGGAATGCCGTCCTTGAGAGCTACTCCAAACTGGAACTTGGCCCTAGGGCTGAAAGCAGCCCAGTATCCCTAAACTAGACAAATATGAGGAGTGTCCAGAAAGGAATGAAGTTCCTATGCTCGAGAAGGGCTCTGGGAAGGGAGGAGCTGGCCAAGGTCGCTTGGGGTGGGGTGCCAGGTAGACGAGAGGACACGGATCAGTTGCATTCCAGCCCTGTCAGAGTCAAGGCATTCTTTTTTGCAAAGCCCTGTTCAAGTGCCTCGTATTAAGAATCACGCAAGAGAGTTTGGAGCAGTGCTATGCAATAAAATTGTGTGAAATTGGGTAAAAGTGCATCAGGAACTTGGGGAACAGTAGGAAAGCTTATGGAGAAGCTGCGCTATCACCTGCACAAGGCGTACCAATGACAAACGTCACGATCGGCTCGACTTGGATCCTTCATCACGACAATGCTCCGAGTCACAGTGCTTTGGCTGTCAGGGAGTTTTTGGCTCGGAAACACATCAAGGTGCTTCCCCATCCACCTGACAGCCCCAGCTTGGCTCCTTGCAACTTTTTCATACTCCCAAAGATGAAGAATGGACACCATTTTGCTAGTGTGGATAGCGTCCAAAGAGCCACTGTGCAGGCTCTGAATGCCGTCCCACTTGAAGACTTCCCAGGACGCTGTGAAGAATGGAAAAATCGCTGGGAGTGTTGTGTACACTCACAAGGTGCATACTTTGAAGGAGACAATGCTCGATTGTAAAAATGTTCAATAAAGGAATTTTTTAAAAAATCATTCTCGTCACTTTCTGGACACACCTCGTACTTGGAAGAGAATAGATCTATCTATGGCTACTAGCCACAATAACTTTAACATCTCCAGGCACAGAAGCAATAGCCCCTGAATAGTGGTGGCTGGTGGCCAGCAGTGTAGGGGGCCTATCACCTGAACGTCTGCCCTACGGGCTTTCCTGGAGGCTGTCCCAGATATCTGGTTATGGGAATGACCGGAGCCAGCAGGAGCCGGGGGTCAGACTAGATGGCCCGGGAGGTCCCTTCTGACTCGGGCAGTTTCTATGTTTCTATCAGGGCTCTTCTGAAGTTCTTAAGGTTGAAAGGAGGATTGCCGCCCAGTGCATGCATGCCACACTTTCACTGCACCAAGCAGGCTTTGTGTGGTTCTGCACATGTACACCATGGAAAGCAAAGCATCTCTCACACCTCCTAAAAGCTTTCTGCCAATGCTGCATTTCTTCAGCTTTATAGGCCCAATGGGGTGAGGGATCCAAGGGCAGGTGGGGCCAAGGAATTCCAGAGAACACCCACCCTATCATGCCTCTCCAGTGACCCTCCAAGCCTCCACCTCCTTCCACTTTCTTACAAGAGAGAACAACCTCTTCTGCCCCGAGGGCCACAGGTATGCTGGCTTGAAGGCTGAGGACCACACACGCCCATCCCAGCAATCCAGGCCACTCTTTCTCCAGCAGTAGCAGCAGGGGAAAAAAGAATCTCCATGAGGACTGTGTCCTGCACTCCTCCCCGCCGTGAATCTTCATGCAGCTCATCCTTACCCTGATCCAATGGGTGGGGAGAATTTGGAGGCAGCAGGGCTGGAGCACAGCTGAGACCTTGCTGAAGTCTGGCCTGAACTTGCTAAGTTTCCTAACCCAAAGGTGTGCAGCCTTTCAGGCCCGGGGCTCCCAGACAATGCTGGCTCAAGGATCGTAACCAAGGAGGTATCCCAATCTTTTGACCTGGGTAAGCCGTGCACAAAAGCTGAGAAACAACCAACAGTCCCTGGGTGGCGGAAAGGGTTGTGAGAAGGGAGGGTGGCTTGGCTCCCCGAATCACACTGACTGGCAGCCACAAGCTGTGTGTTCCTGCTGTTAATGCATCACTCTCCGCGAGGCCCAGTATCCTCCCCCCCCCCCGCCACCGTACGCAACAAATAAAGCTAATGGAAGGGATAACGGCAAGCAAATCTGCACCATTTTTTAAACCACACTGAGAGCACATGCTAAGCAGGCATATAATTACAACAGTGGTGTCTTGATCAGGTTATTAGCAGTGCTAATTAAGCCGGTATAAATAGCAACGCTGGGCTCAGCCTTGCAGGGGTGGCGAGGGGGGAGCCTTCCCAGCTGGACTCCACCCTGACCACTCGGTGTGGGGTCATGCCAGGGAAAAGAGTCAGATGCAATTAGTGTGAGGGGCCAGCGGGCAGCTCGCCAAGCACGGGTCATGCGCAATGCGGCCCTCCCAGGTGACGCAGGCTCACACATGCTATTCCCACGCAACAGCATCACTCTGCCAAGCAGCAAAAATGCCAGAGCTTGGGCATAACTGGCCTTCTCCCCCAAAGACTCTGCTCATCGCAGAAGCTGTAATGAGGTAGATAATGACCTGATGTGATCTGAAGCTAATGTACAATAGGAATTCCACCCGATGTGCAGTGAAGCCGAGACAGGACATTATCTCACTGGCACGAGCGAGTAATCTGCACTCCTCCAGGCCACGTCTGTCCTAAGCAGCGCAGAATCAGCTGCCTCCTTTCCAGAAACTCAGCCGCAGCAACCCTTCACAGAGCCACACAGGCAACCGCGGATCAGCGAATGACCAGGAAACACCAGCACAGGCTCCCCTCTCATCGCTCCGCAGGCCGGCTGCCACCATAGACGACTTTTCAATCAGGATGAGACGGCAAGCACAGCCCTCTGGTAGTGAATGGCTACCAGCGGCCCTTCCTAGCAAGGACCTGCCACCACTTGTTCGGGGCAGGGAATGAAAGGAAAGCAGTGCCATTCCACTAGCCCTGCTGATTCATTTTATTTTGCTTTCCGTCCTCATTCCTTTTTCCTTGTGTGTCAAGTCTGTTTAGATTTTGTAAACATGTGTGCTGGCATTGTCTTATTGTCCGGTAAGCTGGTCTAGGGGCCTTTTGGGCTGAGAAACAGGATAACTGATAAAGGGAAGGGAAGGGAAGGGAAGGGAAGGGAAGGGAAGGGAAGGGAAGGGAGACAGACAGAGCCAGCCAGCCAGCCTTGGGCTATGATGTACTCTCACACATTAGACCTGTGCCCTGCATTGAGCAGTCTGCCGCCTGTGCGTGGCAAGAATGCAGCTCAGTGTCACAGAGCCCCTGGCTTGCAGGCAGGAGGTTGCAGGATCAATCCAAGGCATCTCCAGGCAAGGGACACTCCCTGCCTGCAACCCCACGCAGCTGCTGCCCGTGAGTGTCGGTAATAGTGGAGCAGTGTTCTGAGTCAGGATAAGCCCGCTTCCTTGGGTCCTGTTCTAATCAGTCCTCACTGAGCACTGTGAAACTTAATTTCATTTTTAGGGGGAAGGCTCAGACAACAGCTCTGCATGCAGAAATTCCCAGGTTCAATTGACAGCATTGCAATATACCTGGAAAAAATCCCGCCAGAAACGCACCACCCACGGATGCGGACAGTGCTGGATGAACTGCTGGCCAGGGCTTCCTGTGTTCCTGGCAGGGGTTGGTGAGCAGGCACTCCTCAGCCGTGCTCGAGGAGTCGCTGATCTGGGCAATTTTCTCCCTCATTTCCACCGCACCGATGCTCCCACCTGGGGCAAAATGCCAACAGTGCGCTCGAAATCCATGCAGTCATGGCCGACGTCGTTGCCCGCGCCACTTCCCATCTGTGTCGCGACGGGCACAGGTGCACAGGTTTGCCGCTGGCCTGTGATGAAGCCAAGTCTGCCTCGTTTGCTCGTGGTGCAGAAGGGACTTGTCAGCTCAGGAGAATAAAGCCTCGGAGAGGAGCCCTGGGGCTGCGCAGGGCTTGGGCACAGCCGTGCCTCTTCCCACCCCCTTTTGGCAGATGCACTACAAAAGCTCACTCAGCATACACTGCAGGAGAGAGCGCTTCGGTCTGTGAAGGCCACTCCCGAGCAGCTGCCCAAGTGCCAGTGAGGTTTTCGGCCAACACGTGAGCACAAAAAGTGCCAACACCAATAAGAGGGCTGCACGTGCTGGGTCAGATTAGGACTGATGATACCACGGCTGCCACAGCGCTTGGAACTCACAAGCAGGGGCGGAAGCTACTCCGAACGGCTGAGAAAGCTGCAGATTCAATTGCGGGTCTGAGACTGAATGCCAGTGGACGAGACCAAAACACCCAATATAGCTAGTAAATCTCTCTCTCTCTCTCATTCTCTCTCTGTATCTCTGTACACACACACACACACACGTTTTTGCTAAAAGCAAAACTGGGCTACAAAACATGGCATAACCTTTAACTGAACCATATGCTTGCATTTGGAGCAAAAGAGCCAGTAGGCTTACGAACGGCATACTTCTCGGCCAAATACCATGCACTTTTATTCTCCCAGAAAAATGTCATTATCAGTGGCACTGACTTAATACTTGCACAAGTGAGTCTGAATGCCTGTTTATGCAGCAAGTCCAAGCCTACAAAACGGATGATATGGTGCAAAGGCACACAGAACAAAGCAATCCAGTGCCTTTACAGAAAGAAAAACTGCTCGGAGTGTGGGCAGACAATGGCCATGAAAATCGAACTGTGCAGGATTGGAACAGTCAGGTGGCCAGGCTTTTATGGAGGGGAGAGGTTGCAGAAATCCTCAGCTCAAGCACTTTCAAAATGATTTGGCCATTTGTGAGATGGTCTAAAAGCAGATCCGGCAAAGCCATGGAGCAGGAAGGGAGAATCTATGGCTACTGTCCATGACTGTTCAGTGATCCTCCATGTCCGGCAGCAGCTGGGCTCCTAATGTCTATTGCTCAGGAGCAACAGCAGAGGATGGCCATTGCCTTCAAGCTTTCTCTGAACGATTCCCAGGGGTATCTGGCTGGATATCGTGGGAAACAAGAGGCTGGACTTAAGAGCCGTTTGGTCTGGCCCAGCAGGGCTCTTCCTATGAATCTTCTACCGGTTTTGCACAAGTACGACCTGACACACTTGCCATGCCAAGCCAAAGGTCCTCCAGTGAGCCAATGCAACCCACATCGAACAGGCAACCACTAAATTCACTTAAGCAGCTGTGCAACTCATCACACCGCCAAAGGCTGCAGCTGCCATTCAAACAGAGCCCGTTGTGAAGCCATCACTTTCAATGGATGGCAATGCTTAGCAAAGAGGTTCTCAGCCCACATTAATGCCAGGCCAATATGGCTGCAGTTGATCTGGCTCTGAAGTGCATGTGACACAGCATGAATTAATGCTCCCACAGGCTCAGACTGTCCTCTTGTCAGTCCATCAATCTGACACCTGGATCTTAACCTACTGCAGAAGGGGGCAGCACATAAAGACAGATATTGAGCTTCAGGCTAAATCTGGCCTACTAGGGATCCCAAGATAGACAGCCATGCCCCCTTTCCCTGGCTTCACCCCTTTCCAGCCGACTCTTGATTTCTTGGTGGTTTCTTGGCTTTTGTGCAGTCTTTCCCTGCCCACAAAGGACAAAATTACATGCTGAGGCATCCCATCCCTCCACTAAGCCAGCTCGTTCTTTTTGGAAGTGTGGACAGCTTACAAACGTTCAGATGCTGAGCTACAATTGCTAACATCCCTGCCTATAGGTGGTTCTGGGTGGGGCTGACTCAGTTCGATGTGCTGCCGTTGTCACTTTTAGCTAGGAATCTCGAGCTGACGATGTGAAGCAGGTGCTTCTATCAATGAGCAATTTCTTCAATGGGCTGCCAAGATGGCGCATCTGCTGTTAAATATATTAGACAATCTTGGCATGCCTAGAATATGTTCGATTGATTGCCTCTCTTAAATCTGGCAGCTCTCCAGGGTGCTGGCATTTGATACACAGAGACTTCTATTTGACTCAGTCATTCATACAGAAATGTGCAGCCTTGAAAACGTATTGCTTAGTAGCTGATCACATGCTTTGCACAAAAAGTCCCAGGTTCAGTCCCCAGCATCTCCACATAAAGGAGCAGGTGGCAGGGGAAGGCACCTGCCTACAGAGCCACTGACGATTGGACAGGACAAGACCAGCCTTAATGGACAAATGCCCCGAGCCAGTTTCTGGCAGCTTCTGATGTTTCGATGAGACTGGAGGCAACAGACCAGACTGTGAACATACTTCCAGTACTCAACCAGGCTCCTGTGACACACCAGTTGACAAATTACATCACTCTTCCATTTACTAATCATGTAAGCAGGGGTGGGGAACATGTGGCCTTCATCGTACTGATCCCATCATCCACAAGTAGTTCCCACTGTCCCTGATCTTTAGCCACAATGGCTGGGATGATGGGAGTTTTGAGTCCAGCATCTGGAGGACCACAGACTTCCCACCCAGGTCAGATTACCAGCTAGTGGACAAAAAGCATAAGGGGAACTTTCACACCTGGCTGCATCAACTGTGAGTGCCAAGAGGCACCTGGCTGACTGCTGAGCCCTGGAGATTTTTCATTCTGCTGTTCCCACGATCTCAGACTATTAGCCATGCCGAGTGGGGCTAATGTGGACAGGAGACCAAATCTCCCGGAGGGTTCCATGTTCCTCATTTCTGGGATAGAGAATTCTGGACTACATGAATTAGGCTGGGTAAGCCAGCAATATGAAGCTTCTGTCTCTTGTTCAAACAATCGCTAGAGAGAGAGAAAGGGTTGCAACACTTGCAGCCATGAGCTCTAGTCTTTCCATCCTTGCCAGCTGCAAAGTCAAAGGTCACTTTTGCCAGGTGGAAATTCTGCCTCTCTTGCCAGCTGTGGTCTTTTGCTCTTCACTGGGGAAGCTGGGAGACATTCTGGAGAGGCTTTGCTAAGTGTCTTTCCAGTGGCTACAAGGATTGTGGAGACTAGGAGGGAGAAATCAGGAGCAATGGACACAGCTCAGTGACAGAGCGTGTGCTTTTCATGCCACAGTCTTCAGGCAGAACATGCAGCCTCTCTGGGGAGCACAGCTAGGAAACACATCTGCTCAAGGAGCTGCCATCGCCAGCCTAAGCTCAAAGGACCAACTGCCTACTCCACACCAAGTAGCATCACTCTTGTCATTTGAGAGCAGAGCGGGGAACTGCTAACCTTCCAGCTGTTGTTGAACTTCAACTCCCAGCAACCCCAGGCCAGTTGGAGTTCAACATCCAGTTGGAGTTCAACATCTGGAGGTCACCAGTTCCCCGTTCTGGACTGAGGAAGTACAGCGCTGCTGAACAGCACATTTCAAGGAATCCAAAAGATTGTTTTCCCTTCAGCCAACGAACAACAAAACTGTGCACTGGCAAAACGCAACCTGACAGCAAGAGGACAGCCTGCCTCCTGGAACATGGAGAGACTATCCATATCAAAGGTGCTCTCTTCTTGACTGCCCAGTGAAGCCACACAATGGACAGGTTTGATCTTCCTGGCAGGGAACTCGATCAAAAGCTACTTTCTCCATCTGAAAACCCCTTTTCATGGACTCCTCCATGCCCTCTTTGTTTGTTTGGAGCCCATCTTTGCTAACAAGGACCTTTTTTGTTCTCTCAGACTACACTAATGTGTGCACTGGCAAGCAGGACTGCAATTCTCTGTCTTTTGTATAAATAAATGTTAAAAAGCCCAAAGAGACTGTACAAAGCAGATTTCCTGTTCAAAAGTCGGTTTTCATTTTCTTTGAGAAATGCTTGAACACAGCTTTTTAAAAAGCAGATAAAACAACACAATACATCTCTTGCATCCAGACTATACCTACGCCACAAATTTATATCAGTTTTAGCCTTGCAGCTCCACCTAAAGAATGCTGAGAATTACTAATATAGGGGTGGGGGGAGCTGTTCATCAAACCTGCCAGCTTCTGCAAGGGAGAACAATGTCCCAAAACTCCCCTCACAGAAGTATTAATGCCAGAAATACAGTGCAGATCTCTCAACTCCATAAGCTGCACAACCAACTGTCTTTTTGGTGTCCTTTATTAAGGAGAAACGGGTAATCTCTGAAGGCAGATGCTACAGAGCTACTTAAGGAAACAAGGAGCTAAAGCAGAGATATTTATGTGATTATCTTCTTGCTCAAGAAATAAAAAGTCCCACTCCAAAAAGTAAATGAAAACTCTGTGTGTGTGTGTGCACCTCTCTCTCTTTCTCTTTGCATATAGTTTAGGAAATAGAATCCAACCTAAAGGAAGCTTTAACTTTAAAGAATCTAGACTCAGCTTTCAGATGGAGAGAAGGAATCTGTCACGCCAGCTTTCCAAGTATTCAGAATGCTGGAAAAGCGCTTTTCTTCACCTCCTTTGGCCAAGAGTGTGTGTGTGTGTGTGTGTGCGCGCGCGTGCAGTCCTGTAAGCAAGATGAGGTCTAACCAGTGCCAAGCAGAGGGGAACTAGTACTTCACGTGATCTGAAACTGATATTCTATCAATGCAGCATAAAGGAGCATTTGCCGCTTTTGCAGCCACATCAATTGTTGACTCCTATTTAGCTTGTGATCTGCCACAATCCCAAGATCGTTCTTGCCTGCACGCTTGCTGAACAATGTCTCTCCCATCTTGTAACAATGCACTTGATTTCTCTTTCCAAGGTGCAGAACTTGGCATTTGGTCCTTATTACATTTAATTCTGTTGTTTTCAGCCCAGTGCACCCAGTCCATCAAGATCACTCTGAAATTTGTCTTCCACGATATTAGTGACCCCATCCAATTTCGTGTCATTTGCAAATTCCCTGCACTTCCTCATCCAAATCATTAATAAAGATGAAGAGCTCTAGGCTCAGCAGTGAGGTTTCCCATTCACTCCCTCTCCTCAGTTTGAGAAGGTGCTATTGATAAGCAGTCTCTGAGTCCAATTCTGAAACTAATTCTGCAGATTCGCATAGTAGTTGTTCCATCTGGCCCAGTTTTAACTAGTTAGCAATCAGTAAATCATGAGACACATTGTCAAAAGCTTTGCTGAAGTCAAGATATATTATATCCACAACATCCCACAGTCCACCAGTGAGGTTACCTGATTTTTAAAAAATAAGATCAGATTAGTCTGGCAGGATTTGTTCTTGACAAATCCACACCGGCTTCTAGTCATCACTGCACTGTTTTCAAGGTGTGTGCAGAATAACTGCTTTATAATCTGCCCCAGAATTTTCCCTGACTGATGTTAGACTGACTGGTCTATAGTTCTCAGGGTCCTCCTTTCCTCTCTCTCTCTCTCTAATACATTTTATTGTTTTCACAACAATCTGACTTTAAAAACAATTATTATTTAAGACATTGAATATACTGGGTTAACATCTTCCTTATTTTAACAGTCAATAGTCATATTCAAATCTACGCATAGTCCCGTTTCTCTAGCTGGTAATAGAACGAATTCCAAGTTTGGTAGAGATATACACCCTCCTTCAGAGACAAGATCGATCTGTCTCGCCATGTAGTCCAAAATCCTTTTTGAGCTCAACTCTTCGATGCATGGCCTCCTTTCCTCTCTTTTTGAAGACAGGACAACATTAACTCTCCTCCAGCCATCTACCCCTGCACCCATCCTCCATGATTTCTTGAGAGAAGAGACAGTCGTTCTGTGACTTCTGCCAGTTCCTTTATTATTTTAGGATACAGCTCTCTGTGCCCTGGAGATTTGAACTTGTTCAGACTAATGAGGTGTCCCTTGACCCTCCACCTATCCGTCTCAAGCTGCAATCCTGACCCTTCAGCTTGTAGTTCACTTTTGCCAGGTTGCTCGCAGGCACCCTCTACGGAGAAGACTGAGCCAAAGTAGAAACTGAGCACGTTGACCTTTTCTTAGTCATCTTTTATCCGTTTGCCATCCCTACTGAATAGTTGGACCAACACATTTTTCTTGTCTTTTACTATGCACATACTTAAAGAAGACTCTTTTGTTGCTTTAAGCATCCCTTGCTAACCTCATCTGATTCTCAATTTTAGCCTTCCTGATCCCATCCCTGCAATTCCGTGATACCTGCCTCTACTATTTCTTTGTAGCCCAGCCTTCCTTCCACTTCCTATACATGTCCTTTTCGTTTTCAGGTCATCTCTAAACTTTTTGTGAAGCCACATGGGCTTCTTCTGTTGTCTTCTGCCTTTTTTCTTGCTGGAATTATTTCTAACTGCACTTTTAGAATTCCCTTTTTTAATTTCCACCCAACTTTGACTCCTCTTCTTGCTAGTGTTCCTTATCAAGGGACCTTACCTCTCATTGTTCTGAGTTTATTAAAACTGGCTTGCCTAAAATCTAGGGTACATGTTTGGCTACACTCAGCCTTTGCTTTCTTTTGAATCAAGAATTCAAGCATGCTATTTTCACTTTCCCCAGAGTTCCAGTAAGTGCCACTTTATCCACGAGGTCATCCCTGTTGGTTACAATCAAGTCAAGGACAGCGGATGCTTTAGTTCCTACCTCCACTTTCTGGAAAAAGACTTTATTAATAACACAACTCAGGGATTTCTCAGAGGGGCCACATTTGCCAGAGTTCGTCTCCCACCAGATTTTGGGGAAACTGAATTCCCCTGTTATTACTGCATCATGCCCCCGTACACATTGGCAGTTTGCTTTTCAAACATTTCATCCTTGTCTTCTCCTTGACTGGGTGGTTAGTAGTAGACTCCAACCACAATGTTCCTTTTATCTTTGTGGCACTTATTTAATCCAGATGCTCCTGATGTAGCTACTAAGCTCATCATCCTGTATTTTTGTGCAAATATAGATCTTTATCATATAGCACAACTCTGCCTCCCTTTCTGTCCCTCCTGTTCTTCTTGAGCAAGTTATATCCTTCAGTTGCTGAGTGTCAGTCATGGGAGTCATTCCACCAAGTATCAGTTCTGTTTTTTGCAGCCTGTTGTTGTTAGTCGCAAAATCATGTCCAACTTTGCAGTCGTGTCTGAAGTCTTTGCAGCCTAGGAGTCCAAAACTGCTGTGTACCCCTGCTCTATTCATTTATTTATCTGTTTTATATCCCACCCTTCCTCACAAAGAGCCCAACACGTGTAAGAACCTATATAAAACAGCATACTGCAGAAGCAACATTAAAGCCATGATGTTTTCTAAAACCACAAACATATAACAACATGCCATAAAACAATCATTGCAATCAGTCCAAACAACAAGAAGAACTACTGCCTGCACCCCTGTGGTGCATGTCCCCTAATCATATGTATCGGTGGTTGCATGCAGGCTAAATTAGAAGCAATGCAAGAGGTTTGAGACTGGCTTTCCTGTGGCATTTGTAAAAAGTTAACAGCATGAGTGGAGATGTGCTCTGGCATTGGAGAAGAGAGTTACCACCTCCCTTCCCCTCTGCCATTCCTCCCCCACCCCTCCGGTCAGCTGCTATTTCCCCTGTGTGGGACAAGAAGTAGGACTCCAGGTCACACCGTTTGTCCATCTAGCCTAGTTTATGCCAACAGACTGCTGCTCTTCAGCAACCTACTGCAGACCATCTCCATCATCTGTTGTCTGACCCTCGATACCTGGAAATGCAGAAGACTGGACTGGGTGCCTTTTGCTTACAAAGCAGGTGCTTTACCACTGAGCAAGCTTTACATTTTCCACACGGTTCCCACTGGGGGCACTTCTTGAGGGGTGTGTCTGTGTGTGTGCAGATTCTGAGTGGCAGGGAGTGGGAAAGAGTTAAGTTTCCTTTTCCCAGCACCATGTTCCTGATCTGCCTCCTTCCACGCTGCTGCTCAGTTAGCCCTTCTGAGCATCTTCCATTGTCCGCTCTACAGCCAAGGGTGCCATTGTTGCTTTGCTCCCAGCGAGTGTGCTGTGTGCGGACATTCCATGGCAACAACACCAGTTCAGTGGTTCCATTGCCACAAGAACAATGCAGCACAGATCTGTTCTGTTGCCATCAGACCGCCAGCCTGCACTGCCTCTTTTACCTTCACCTTCCTCTCTGTTTCAGGCTCCTGGTAAGAAATAAATATTTCTGCAATCCACTTAGAGAGTCCATGGACTAGTTTAGCGTGAAATAGAAGTTGAATGGATGGATGGATGAATGAGGCAATTATTGCAGCCCCCGTATCCATACCAACATCCCCTTTGCCCTAGCATGACCCTGGTTGCCCCAGCATAACACCAATTGCCTCTAGTACTATTACCCCCCACACCTCACCAGCTCAAGTTGGGTTTCAGCTCATGGTAAGCCAGGACCATTTGCACCTGCCCTCACACCTCCTTTTTCCTACCTTAAACAGCAAGCCAAAGCTTTCTGCAAATTTATTTCATTGTAAAACCGGGATGGCAGTCCTTTGCCTTCAGGTGCTGAAGTGCTGCCAAACCTCGTAAGGCTGCAGCACCCAGACCATTTCATTAGTAAGCTGGCAGATCATCTGCCACACCCCCGGAGTTCCCTGTTCCTTCCAGTCTTGGCTGCAATCATCACAATAGCTGGGGGAAACGGTTTTCCCCAACAGCGATAGATTGCCGCATTTTGAGGTGTCTCAGCATCTCGGGAGTGGGCTATGGGGGCCGTAGGATGGCTGCCTGTACTTCAGCATTTCTGGTACACCACTCACTAAATAGCTGTCCACAGGGAAAAAGCAGTGTGCCAGTCTTCCCTCTTATGCTTGTTGTCCCTGTTATTTCACTGCACTGATGCAAAATCAGGACTTAGCCCAAGGCACAAAAGCAAACTTGAGTGCTCTGTGGAAGCATGGACGCTTTTGTTCCAGTCCAGGTTACTCTTCAAGCATGGCCCTAAGCAAACCAGCCAACTCCTCTCCACGCAGAAACAAACACTTGGCCACCTAGATAACTTTGCAAATTGCAAGAGTTTGCTACACTGGTTTTATGGAGAGCGCTGCTGGAGTAGAGCCCAGAAATGGTTTTTGCAATGCTAGTAAATCAAGAAAATTGAGCATGTAAGGTTAAAATGCAATGGTGTGGTAATAAATTGTGAAGTACGAGCACTCGTCATGACAGCCCCATAGCTGTGTCCCCAAGGAAAGGGCAAAAATGCAGACAGCTGTGTTGATCCACATCAACAAGCCATTTCTAGCAGTTCTCATCTTCACCAGGAACAGGTTTTTTCAGAGTCTTTAAGAGTTGGAAAGGACCATGTAGACCATCAAGCCCAGCCCCCTGCTCAGTGCGGGAACACAATGTAAAGCTTCCCCAACAGATCTCTGGCTATCCCATCTTTGCTGGAATACCTTGAGCAACAAAAAGCTCCCCACCTGCCTAGGCACTTGGTTCCATTTGCAGACTGCTCTGACTGTCAGGAAATTGTTCCTGATGTCCAACAAAAATCTGCCTTCCTGTAACTTAAGCCCATTATTTTGTGTCCGACAGTCGGACAATAAGAAACAGGTTGCAGTCATCTTGAAAAGTGTTAGAATGTCTCCTCTTCTCAAGCCTCAATATACCAGTTCCTTCAATCTCTCTTCATAGGATGTGTTTCCTGTCTTTGTTGCCCTTCTCTGAACTTGTTCAAATTTATCTGAATCCTTCTTAAAGTGTGATGGCCAGAACTGGACTTAGTATTCAAGGTGAGTTTTGACCAGCATGGAATATAGCGGAACCATTATTTCTCTTGATCTAGAAACTATACTTTTATTGATACAATCTAAAATTGTATTCTCCCTTCTTGCAGCCCTTTTCACCATTCTCATTGACTTTGGATGCACTAAGAAGAAAATGAACCAAGGAATTAATTCCCCAGCATTCCCCAGAGTGATTGTGGTGTTAAGAAAGCAGAAGAAAACATGCTTAACTCTGGAGACAGCAACCCGTCAAGAGGTTTATTGTGATTCTGCCATGCTTTAAGTGAAGCCAGTGCATCTCTGTGAGTTCAGTGCGAAGACGGCCTTGCCTGCCCTGTCTCATAATGACCCTTGGACTCACGTGCTTCTCACTTCACTGAGAGGATGCCCTGTGCCTCAGCTTCAGCAGACCATTGATCAGTAGCAATTAACCAACTCTGCATCCTTACAATAACACCAAAATGAAAACAGCAAGGAGAGATAACCACTGCCTTTTATTTTGAAGACAAAACCTATTTCAGATGCATGTTTGAAGCCACACATTTAATTTTCAGGGAGCTCTATTCTCAATTTCTGGGCAAGCATAGTAAATTCATTGGATAATTGATTTCAGAACTTCATAAAGTAATATATTCTCCCTCGACTAGTCTGGTTTCCAAAATGAATTTATTGTTCCCCATTGATGTTGTTGTGCTGGTGTTCCTTAACAAACAAGACTGTGGCAGCTCCTGAGCAACTCAGGACACAAGATCAGCATGACTAAGAGATGGGATCTGGAAAATGACCAAGAAGTATGCGCACACGCTCGGAAGAAAACTTCCTCTGGGTTTTCTTCCTGGTGTGTGGTGGGGGGTTGCGCTTCTTTAAACGTGGGTTTTTGCAAAGCCTGGTAATACTTTCTCCTTGGGTGCAGTTGGTGCTGTTTTGCCACTCACCACTGAAACCCTGAAATTAGAGGGAATACTAATTATTATTTGCATAATGCTTAAAATGTACTAAGGGTAGAGATGCAAAGATGTGGCTAGAATTCAGCTCTCTTACACTCCCCAGACTTCTTTCCCACGCCTGCCCTGATGTAGGAAGTGAGCTGAGCCAAAATAAAGCCCATGAACCGTAACATTAGTAAGCCTCTTACTTGCACTGAATTATTCTTGTGCAAAGTATACAAAGCCCACAAGTCGTGTGTGCATAATCAGGATTCTGCTTGCACAATGGGAGCACAAGTGGCTGGTTCCGTGTGTGCAAGCTGGCCTTGCGAGTTATTCAACACTGGGATTGCTTCCCGCTGGATGCCTGTGCGAACACTCGGCACAAGTCAAGCCAGAGTCCAACCACAAACGGGGTTCCTCACATATCATTAACTAAGGGCTGAGTTGACATTTACAATCTAATCAGACATATTACAGTTAAGGAGCTCAGGGCTGTGTATATAGCTCTTGCTACACAAATATCAACACTTCAACCTTGTGAGGTCAGCTACACTGATAGACAATGCCTAGGCCAAGATCACCCGGTAAACCTCAAGGCTGAGTGATGATCCAGCACCGTATGCCTCATGCCGCATTGGATTTTGCCAGTTGCTGTCCCCAAATGCAACAACCATGCTCAAATCCACTTAACCAACCTTTTCAGCCATCGATTTTCAAGCATTCCCTCAACTTCACTATGGAGCCCACTAGTGCTGGTTTAACAGACAGAGGGAAGGCAGGCAGGCAAAAAGAATGAAAGCAACCATTCTGGTGATAATTTATGCGGCAATTTATTCCAGTGACGCGCTTGAGTGCAACAACCTTACAGAGGGCTCCACTATCAGAAGGTGGAGAAGCACCAGGGCTGATGTATGAACCTGCGGCAAAGGATTTCTCTCTTCTTTTTTAATGTAAATTTTTACAGGCGTGTCAAAGGGAAAGCAGCTCAGCTGCTTCTGATGGAAGCCTCTTGGATGCAAGAGGTGCCAGCTGCTTAAAGAAAACAACTGGTCCACATCCACTTTGAAAGAACCTAGGGAGATGCCTTAAACAAAGCCAGCCCATTGGCCCATCTAGTGCAGCCCTGCTCCATGCAGCTCTGTGGGGATTCAAGCAGAGGAATGGAAACTCACAGGGGCTGGCGGCAGGGATGGGATGGGATACCGTGGCTTGAATCTCGGATAGAGTGTCTGCACTGCCAAATCTTGCACTTGTGATCCTAGTGGAGCCAAAGATGGGGAAGTGTGGCATGGATACCGTTTACCTGTGCCCCAGCCTTCAGGAGGCAAGGATGTAGCTGCTTTCCTAGAAAATGGCTTCCCCAACTTGTAGCCCTGGAAACAGAAGAGAGGGAACTAAGTGCTCATATACTGATGGGGACTGGAGCCCATGAAAAACAGCTGGCCAGCCATGGAAGCATTAGGTGAGCTCTCGCTTCACACACATATCATCTGTTTGAACCTTGAACCACAGATGCTCTTGTGATTCTACAATGAAGAGAACAATCAGGACACTTAAATTAGCTTGGTGGGCAGACATTCATGTCAATCGCAAAACTGAGCTGTTCTACTTGAAGAATTTATGAGCTTCCAGTGCGGAAATCTAACTCTTCTAGCAGCAGTCCTGAACCTCTTTCCGCCTAAGGGCCAAAAGCAATTTCTCTGAAGCTCGCAAGGGCTACATTCCAGTGATGGATGGTGCCAAAGGCAGAAGGGACAAGGTCAAGATACAAGGAAAGAAAGAAAAATCCATGATTTAGCTCAAAGTGCTTTCTGCCAGTAAATAAGCCTTACAAGGAGTATTTCAGCCTTTCAGAATGGGGAGAAAGCTCCAGAAAGGCTGGAAAACCACAAAACTATCAGCTACAAGAAGAAAGGGAGTGAAGTCATCTGGCAAAGCTCAGTTGAGGTTTGGAGCCCAGGTGGGCCAGCTTTCAGAATGAGATTCAATATCCTACTTTTCAGCACGGGAATGGCAGACACGGCAGTCCAAGATGGTGTTGACTGGAACTCCCATAATCCCCCACCAGCCCAGTTAGTGGTTGTGGATTATGGGTATTGTCATTTAAAACAGCTGGAACCCACAAGTGCAAGAGACTGCATTAAATCAGTACATGCTACGGCATGAAGCTCTGAAAGATCCCTCTCTTGCATGGTGAGGAGAAGGCATGCTTGAAAGAACCCTCCACTTCGCCTGCACAAAATCCATGCTTTGAAAGGCCAGGAGGGGCTGAAGAGACAGCAGAAAATGCTACAGAACAGAAACAAACAAAAAAGAAGGGTGAGGAAGTGTCAACTTCTGATTGTCAGATTGAGAAGGAAACTCAAGGAAACAAGCAGTGTCAAAGTGAGCTGCTGAGTTGACTGGAGGAAAGAGGGTGCCAAGTCTGCACCCTGCAGTTCTAAGTCTAGCCAGCTCCCCAGCTCTGCAGCAAGAGGGATGTCTTGGTGGGCCCTCCAGTCAAGCAACACAAAGCCAGGAGATTCGTCTCCTCGCACTCACTGGAATGATCTTTTTGTAAAGATGGGAACTCTTCTGAGGAACCAAGCTCAGCAGAGAATTCTTTGATTGTAGCAGCCTTCCCCAGCCTGAGGTCCTCCAGGTTTACTGGATTACATGCATGCCTCCAATGACGATGCACAACAAACCTGTACAGATAACCGACCAAGAGGATTCCTTCGCCAGGTGGAACAGGTGCCATGCAGAGGTGGTATCTCCATTCCAGAAGCAACAGGCCCAGGTGCGTCTCAGGCTCACATGCAGGAGAAGGGGAGGGTTCTCTTTAGGAAAGAGCTTTTATCCACCCTGATAGTTCAGCCAAACAACCTCCTGGGCTGCCATCAGAGGACCAGCACACTGATAGGGCGAGATTGTGCCCCAGATGAGGCTGTGCTGGGAAATGCAGGCATGCATTAGAGGGCAGCAAGTGCCTCTAATCCCATCACAGGCAGATTCAGTCCACCAGGCACACAGGAGATGCAACAGCAATACCTGCAAGGAACGTGTGCTCTGCACCTAAGGAACCATTATAACCGACAAGGAAGGAACCCAGGTGAAAATGCCCTCAGACTCTTCCAAAATGCTTTTGTGGATGGTGGGGGACCACTGCCCTTGCTCTTCCCCTCCAAGCACCCCCAAACACGCACACCATGCTGCGCCCAAAGAAAGCCTGTAAGCCTCTGGAGGGGAGAGAAAGCTCCGTTGAATAAAGGACAACTTCAAACATGTTGATGAGATATCTTGCTTTCCCCCCTGTGCACTGAAGTGGTACAGTCCAGGATGGATGGCCCACAGGTGATTTCTTCCCTTATGTTTAATTCGGTTCTTTAATGGCCACGTGGTAGCTTCTTAAATACTTCTGGATTTGAGAGTCTCTTGCTATAAGGGTCCTGTTGCTATGCAAGTTGCAGGATGAATCATGGCCTGCCCTCCTTCCTGACTAGCTACCTTTGTAAGCACCACTGGCCCTACCCAATATATTGGATGCAGGAACGACAGACAGCCAGTGGAATGGGAGAGACAGGTGCCAAGCACCAGGGCACTGGGTGGACAAGCGGTAGGGCCCTTCTCAGAAACTGTGTTCTGTCAATATTAGCCTTGTCCAACTTCCAAATACATTGCAACTGTTTTGAACTACAACTCCCAGCATTCCTAACCGCAGGCCTTCCCAGCTGAAGCCGGCAGAGTTGATATCCAAATCAACGTAGGGTATCCCATATATTCTGTGCTTTAAGAAAGTGAAGTATGCTCTACTCCAGTGAATACTGCTTATTTTGTGTTTTTCTCCCATACTCCTCCTCCTGGTTCAAGGAAGCCTACCCAAGCCTTGTATCCTCCAGATGGGCTTTACCAGAACTCCCATCATCCTCAGACATTTGCTCACGGTGTCCTGTGATTGTGAGAGTCACTGTGTGACATGTCAAGAAGGCACCAGGGCGTGGGAGGCTTGCTCGGGGAGTGAAAGAGAGCTATGCAAGGCGCTTTGGGACTGTTATAAATCTTATTCCGCCACACTCAGCATTCCTAAAATGTCATCAGCGTTGCCCACTCACTTTCAGGACTGTGTTTCAGAGCCAGCAAAACCGGAAGTATTATCTTCTCCACCCCCATTTCACTTAGCAGCACTACGCTTTTCGGCACGCCGCGATTCTGTATTTGTGCGGCGTAAGCTGAAGAACCTAGGAATATCAGGGGCATCACTGAGACCTGTCACCCTCGGCTTGGAAATACAAGTTCCAACACTTGGAAAACTGGTTTCGGATTCAAGTCCTCCCCCTCCCATCATGGAGAAAGACCAGTCAGGTGGCAGGACAAGGGCAGGGTGATGACATCCACAGCTGTGCTGGCTGGCAGCACTGCAGAAGTCTTGTGTGTTGCCAGTTAGGCAGGTGAGTGTGAGAACAAGGGTGTGAGTGGCTGAGGCTGGTGAAGGCAAGCCAGAAGGAAGAAGGGATCCGAGGTCTCTCCTCCTCAGCCAACCCCTGCTGTGCTGCTAGCGAAATGAGGCATGCAGTTTCCCCAAGAGAATGGTCATCCAGGAACCGAACTGCAAGGAGGCAAGCTGCCTTGCCATTGCAACACAAGCTGAGACTTTCTGGAACTGGATAGGATAGGAAAGCTTTAAATAATAAATAAATACAAGCTGCCCGTGCTGACACAATAGGAACCAGAGCGAAGGCGCGACCTCTGCTGTTCTGCACTCCTAGATCCGCGCCAAGTTGCCAGAGTTCAAAGGAATGGATGAGAAATGGACGCTCCTCCCAACATGCTGCAGAGGGACATGTGGTCGGTCTCGGGTTGCCACACAACTCTCCTCATGGCAGACTGCGCCAGATGCAAAGGCACCGTCGCCCGCTTCTCAGAGCACGAGCTGCCGGGCCTTAACTCCTCAACTACTGTCACTTGTGTCTCTTCTCTGCAGCTTCGGCTTCGGAACTAAGCCAGGGGAATTTGGGCTGATCTTTCTATTTATCTGGGGTTACTGGAAAAACACACAAACACATCAAACCAGCAAAGTGCTCGTGGTATCGATCAGCTGCCCCAACGATACAGAAACAAAAGGCTTTAGGGCTTATTTTTTGAAGTTGTCTACAAGCTATGTTTAAAACCACATTGGCAAGCTGCTTTCCAAACACAGGTAGGCAGCAAAGGACAATGCCACATCAAGAGGCAGGTTCTACTGGGAAAAGGCCAGAAGGGCACACAGAGAGCAATTCATTAGCACAGATGACGATTGGGAGGAATTTTAATTACACCGCCATTGTTATCGGGGTTTTAGAACAACCTATGTTGAAAACATCAATGCCTTGTTCCCCCCACAACTATCCCAAAGAAGTACTGGAGCTGTACTCTAATCCGAGGGGTCTTCAAAAAGTTTCTGCACTTTTATATTTTATAAATATATTTTATATATATTTTTGCTGATGGTATTAAAAAGCTGCTATGACGCTGGGAAAATGCATCACAAAGGAAAGTGAATATGTAGAAAAGTGATGTAATTTGTTTTTGAAGTTCTTAATAAATAGAGATTGTAAAAGTGAGAAAACTTTTTGAAGATCCCTCATACTTTCTCTCTCTCTCTCTCTCTCTCTCTCTCTCTCACAAACAAACAAACAAACAAACACACACACACACAGAGAGAGAGAGAGAGAGAGAGAGAGAGAGAGAGAGAGAGAGAGAGGGATCCATACTTCCAATAGGGATCTCCTCACTTGTTAAGAAAAAAAGGCTGTGGGGTATAGATCCTGATCAATTAGGTTCTCTAAGTCAAAAGCAAGCTGCTGCTGCTGATGCTATGGTTTTTGGTTTTCTCTGGAGGTATGGGAATCCATGAACCCTGGCAAGAAATTATTCCTCATAAGCATGCTCAGAAGCATCATTTCCAGTTAAGCAGAAAGCAGGATGTCCACTCTTCACTTTAAGGATCCCATCCTGCTGTTGATTCTGAAGTCTCCTGCAAGGGCAAGTTAGTCTGGGGTGGTGGGGGATGGCTAGGCAAGGCTGGACAAGATTTCCCCCTCTTTTGGCTTCTGGAACTCAGAAAACCTCAGAAAGCTCCAAAATTTCCCCAACCCCATGGTGATCCAAGAAGACCTCTTTCCAAAACAAACCTATAGGTATTCATCTATTACTAGGCCTGATATTCATATTCCAAGACACAAATAGCAACTTTCCAGATGTTCTGGCAACCAGCTTCAAGGGATCTTTCCAGACCTTTCCCCTTGTGTTGCTGTTCCCTGTATGATCCCCATCTAGGCAAGAGAAAGATCAGGGCCACATAGAAGAAAGAGGGAGCAAAGCTAGCACATTAACAGAAGGTGCCCGTAAGATGGCGGAAAGTACTCCATCGGCAGATTTCCATATCAACTGCAAGATGAAACGCCTGCAACTAGCTCAAATTGTTTAGCAGTAAACCAATGAGTTGGTGGAATAAAGCCTTAAACAAAACACATGAATTCTTTTCATTGACCTGCTTTCAGGGCAGAGATCACAGGCGGAAGAGGAAAGGAAAATATTTGATTAAACCTCACTGTACTGCGATTTCCTTTGGCAGGTGTTCTCTGCTAAAGGTATGGTGTCTCGGCTCCCTCAAACACTCAGGTTCCATTGTTCTAGCACGACTCAGCACACAAACAGAAATCAAAGCTTAACATGTCTTTGGGGAATGTTTTAGCCTGCATTTCCCAGCTGGCCCAGAATCAGCAGAACAATTGAATGATTTTAAAAACCATGCATATTAACAATACCCTAACCTTTAAGAGGAAACAGCTTTTGAAAATGGCATAAAGATACATGGAGATGGTACATGTTTGGTCAGAAGGAAAGGAAGAATGTCAGATTTTCCAAGTCCAGCTGAACTGCTTAGCTCTTCTTTTGCAAAAGCACTCTTAGATTATTCAGGAAAATAATTTTTAAAATCTAGTGTTTTCTTTTCCTGTGGGAAATTTTCCATTTCATAAATTCATTACTAATAATGAATGTTTGCCAAATACATATACAATATTAGGCACACATGGCAGTTTCAAAGGTATCATTAATGCTTTTCAAGTAATTTTTCCTAGCAAATACCTGAGAGCATACATATATATCACTGAAATACATGTATGTCCCAGAGTTAAATGAAACAAATAAGCAGTGACAGTGAAAGGGAAGATGAGATCATCTTTGTAAAATAGGTAGGTAGCTGCCAACATATCATACACAGCTGTTAAAATTTATCAGTACAACTTTCCCCAATATGGTGACCTGCAGGTGTGATGGAGTACAAACTGCCAGTGTTTCAAGGAGGCATGATGTGGTCGTTACGGGGGACTTCCGTTTCCACAATATCTGTTGGGAGGCAAACTCTGCCAAACACAGCTCCTCCAAGGGATCCCTAGCATGTGTTGCTGATAGCTTCATCCAACAGAAATGAAGGAAGGAACAAAAGGAATGGTTATCCTTGACTTGATACTAATCAACAGGAAAGACCTCGTGGACTAAGTGGCCGCTATGGGAACTCTGGGGAAGAGTGACCGTGCCATTCTTGAATTCTTGGTTCCAAAGGAAGCAACAGCCAAAGTAGCCAAACACAAACCCAGGATTTCAAGAAAGCCAATTTTAATAAACTCAAAACAATAAGTAAAGTCCCCTGGCAAGTGGATCTAATGAGAAAAAGAGTCCAAGATGGGTGGGGATTTTTAAGGAAGGAAATTCTAAAGGCATAATTACAAACAATTCCAACAAGGAAAGGGGGCAGAAGACAACAGAGGAACTGTGAGTTGTTGACCATGGTTTGTTATCTCAGCTGGGTTCAGGCAACACAAGAACCAATGTTTCAAGAACAACCCATGATTCAACTGCAACCCACACTCCCTTTCCCAAGCCTACCTGGAAATACCAGACGTTGACTCTTTACTTGCAAAACATGTACCCTACTAGTGCCCCATGGTCCTCTCCCTAATAAATAAAGTAAAATCCCAGACCCCAGGTTTTGAATACAGGATGATTCATACAGGAAAGTCAGATTGGGGAAGGAGGCTTTCTAGCTTACCTGGAGATGGCAGAGATTGAACTAGGAACTGTTGCATGCCAAGAATGTGCTCCATCCGTTAGCTACAGGCCCTTAATATTAGCCTAATATGACCCCTTAAAGATTATTTCATCCAAACCCAATTCACACACAGGAATTCAATAGAAAACTCACAACAACAAGAGCAAGAGGCGATGTCGATTGAAGGCATCGAGAGAAAGCTAGAAGGATCCAATCATCCTATCAGATTGTGGTCTCTTCTTGCTTGGAAGTTTTTGAGACAAGTTTGGAATGACATTGGTCAAGGATGCTGTTTTAATTCAAGGATGTTCAGGTAAATTCTAATTCAAACCCTACGAAAGAATTGTCCCGTCATGTAAGAAATGTATGGCCTCAGGTAGCCAGAGAACTCCCTCATGCCAGAGAGAACGATTTCATCAACGCAGTGTCATTTTGTAATGACAACAGCATGTACAAAAGGCATCACATGGAGACCATCCCAAATAGCCTCTGCCTGATCAAAGCCAACCCAAGAACAGTTCATCCAGTTTGCAGCAGCCACAAACATTAGAGAGCTTGTAGCCTGGAGGTGATGCCATCACACATACAACTATGCACACACACACTGCTGAGTGATGGAAGAAGACGGGCGTCATCAGAACAAAACAACTTGATCTGCAGTTCTGAGGTATAAGCTGATTCATCACATCAGGTCAGCCTGATGCATTTCGACAAATCACTAGGGAGGCCCCCTTACTTCACAGTCTTTCCAGAGGGATAGAAACAAATCAGTAGACAAACAGCAAAAAAACAACTCTCTTTCCTCCCCAGCCCAATGGACTCAGAGACAGATCAGTGAGGGTTCTCCAGACAAACAAGCAGGAAGGCTCTTTCAAGCAGGGGCAGTGTTAACTAGCTTGCAAATCATCCATCTTCCTCTAGGCTGTGCTTGGGGCATGGATATGCTACTCAGCTCCCTCCAGAAAGAGGGGGCAGGAGGGAAGGAAAGAAAGGCAGAGAAATAAAGGGGCTGGGCATCTGTCCATCTCTGATATGGACACATGAACTCTTCAAATGACAAGACAGACATTTCAAAACACACGAATCATAACCTTAGCAAAAACGAGGACAGGGACAGAGAAAAGTGATGAATGGTTTTGGTCTTGCATCATCAGAAGACACCATTATGCCTTCCTGAAGATCAAAACATAACCCAAAGAGAGGAAACAACCCCCTCAATAAACACACACACGGAACAGTGTCACATCCTGCCCTGGACTAAACAACCCTCTGAGAAGCGGAACAAACAATCCCATCCAAAGGATGCACCAACTTGCTAGCAGTACACAGAAGGCTTAGCAAAAGCAAAAACAAAAAGGCTGAGCTGCAGCAATAGCTCAGACTGCATCCCTGCTCAGACCGGCTACAGTAAAATTCACAAAGCTAAAGCAGGCTCCTGCAAAACACACCTGCAAATTAAGAAATGGAATAGGCAATGATAGGGAGAGAGCAGATGGAGGAGGAGACAGAGGTCTGAGAGAAGATGGGGAACAGGACTGATTTATTTTTAGCATGATCTTCATCGAAAGCAATGGCGCATTTGTACATGGCTCTTCCCTGCTTTCTCTCCACCCATGCTTCCCTTCTCCTCAAAGACATTCCTTCAAGCAGCTCAGGCAATGAAGAAGTGTGAAGGCCAGTGAGCGGGGATTTGAACCCAAGTGCTCTGGTCCCAGTCCTACACTTCAGTCACTGCGTTGCACTGTCTCTCCTGGTGAAACACTTTGACTGTGGATTAATTCAGTCAGGATCTCCTGGATCTGCCCTGTGCACTGGAAGAAGTTATTTTAAAAGCCTCTGTGACTGACTAAGGGGCCATTTCTTGAGACATTTGTAGGCGACGATGCACCAAAACCCTAGAAAGCATCCTGCCTATTTTTAAACAGAAAATTTTATGAGATTTTCTCCGTATGTGTGCTCATGATCTACCTGAACGGCTTTTTTGTCTGGGATTTTGTCATAATCCGTTTCTGTAGGTCATTATTGCCTCTGTCAAGGTCAATAGCTAATCAATGGGAATACCACAATATCTGGTTTTATGGTGACTCTTGCCTTGACTTTGGGAAGCCAGGTTCTGACCAGGGAGGTGTGCCCCTGGGAAAGGCGGCCTCGTGGAGGCCCTCCCTCCTTGCCACTTAAGCCACTGACTCTTTTGCCTCTCAAAAGGGGGTGAGGCAGGCAGAGGTGCCTTCTCCTGTCATCATGCTTGGAAAGTGAAACAGGCAGCGACTGCAAGCAGGGCACAGGAGAGCAGGCAGTACCAGCAAAGAGAGATCGGTCCCAGCTGCTCTGCGGAAGTCGACGGTGCACCCACTGCTGGGATGGACATCTTAGCGGGAGCCCAACAACAGCGCTCCCAGGCTCAGGTCCTCTCTTTCCATCTCCAGTTAAAATGTTCTTCGAGACTGAGGCTGCCAAACTTCAAAATACAGATTTTCATCCAGTACAAAATTCCCAACTGCACAGACTTGTTAAAAGCAATGAGAGCGGACTCATTAGAAAATGAATCATGGGGTAAAAAGATTGGCCTTGTAATGGAAGCTCTCAACATCCAATCTTAGCCATTAGCCATACTGAATTTAAATAGCTCCCTCGATGGGCTTGCATGGCTCACAGCTTCCTCAAGTCTTGCTGTTCTGAGATCTCGTCAAATGTCTCCCAGAGGGCCAAACTTTTGCATCTAATAGATCCAATTTCTTTTTTTCAGCCAAGCTTAATACATAAAGTTCAGTCAAACAGATGGCACCGAGGAATAAAGCCAGCACTTAAAGGCATCTTTGAAAGACATGTGCATGAAGAAGTTACAAAACATTTTCTTTCCTCCTACTGAAATTCAAACACAGCTCTTGTATGCATTGTCCTCCAAAGCTATCCGGGTTACGAAAAATGGGATACGCCAATGAGACATTTTTGCCCAGTTAAGGTAGAAAAAAGGAACTGAGCATTTGGCTTTAAGACCAAGATAGGAATGTACTGCCATGAGTCTCAATCTTCAGGGGTGGGGGGAGCTGCATGTCAGCAGTGGGCAGAGCTAGAGGTGATTGCCCCCCCCCCACCCCGGTCTCTCTCTCAACATCCCTTTTGCTTTCTCTCTCCCAACTCTATTCTGCCCACCAGGCAGACTACTGAAGGAGGAGCAGATTGGTCATGCTAGAGATCTGAGCACTTGGCTTTCGAAATTAGGCTATTCAACCCTAGAAGAGCAGGTGCCTACCCCTACTTTCTGCCAACTTCCTTGGAATTTAATTATAACCTTCCTTAGAAGGTCTCCACAGCTGAGAGGCTGCAGAGTATCAGAAGAAAACATACTTATATTGCAATGAAGTTCAGATTGAGTTCAGTTTATTTGTTCTGCCCACTGGCTGAAACAAAACAATAAAAAGACACCAGAATACTAAAAATGATAAAATAAACCCATCGGGCAGGAAACAAAGAAATACGTACGGAGGAACCCCGCAGAGTAATAACAGTCCAACAATAAGCGATACTCAGCAGCAAACATCATAAAATACAATCTGCAATCTGTGAATCAAAGTACTTTTCATGCGGCTTCACAGCTGCCAGGACAGAAATAGCCTCTTACAATTGCACGAAGTTCACATTCACAAACTTCAACTGGCCCAACTTCTGTAATTACACCACACAAAGTTTTTGGCCCAGTAATTAGGGTTTTCTGCAATGCTGAGCAGATGCATGAGATTCCGTGCATACGGATACCTCTTTCAAAAGCCTAGGTGAAGGCAGAAGGAAGACCCACCACTAATGACTGATTAAGGTACTGGAGGGAAGAACTCAGTGGAGAAAAGGTCTTGATGGTCAGACATCAAGTAGTTCAGCAATGCAAATACCCTCTCAGTCACTCAAGATATTCACACTGGTACTGGAGAGAGGTTTGTGGGGTTATTGGCCTTCCCCCATTGACCATAGTGTTGGGGTAGATAACCTACAAAAATGGCGAGCAGTTTGTAGTTACGAGTCCGCTAAAACAGGAGTCCCCAAACTTTTTGGACCAGTGGCCACATTTGGGAATTTTTGAAATTTCAATGGGTACCACCACAAAACGCATAATCACTGGATTGCCTCTTTGCCATCTTCCTACCTCATCTATGGATCTAGGGCAGTGTCTTATTCAGCAAAAAAAATTTGTTTCACTTCTATTGGCCAACACAACATCTCTTTAATAAGGGATTGGCTTATTCAGCTAATTGCGGGGAGAGCAATACAGTTAATGCTTCCTCTAAATATACATTTGGCAATGTCCAGTCGTTGTTCTTTTGAGGAAGGAGGTTATTGAATAGATACTTTTTGTACAGGAGCAATCTTCAATATTCACTGATGTACACTATCTTTTAAGTTATCTACCTGCCTCATAGAAATTAACAAATAGTCAGCATAAATGGATTCTCTGTGCCCTTTTGACAATGAAAAGGCTGATATCAGCTCCCCAGAGTCTTTTGCCTGGTAGGTTCATTGCAATCATTCTGGCACCAAGCAAAACAGCTTTGTTTTCCAAGCATTTTGACAGCTGAGTAATTGAATTGTATTATATTAATTTCAATTTTAAGTTGATTGGCTTTATGAAATTTTTAGTGAGTTTTATTCCTCTAGCCCGGCTAAGAGTAAGTTGCCAGGCACTGTGCAGCACATACAGGATGAATTAAAATCAATGATTAAAAAAAAAATAAAAATCGGATATTGAAAATTTAATCTATTTTTTTAATTTAGATCGGATGTTTTGTTGTTTGTTTGTTTGTTTAAAGCTTTCATAGCTTTAAACTAGTGTCTCGGGATGGTTTACAACAAGCACAGATAAAAATGGCACCGCATCCAGCTGTAGAGAAGTAGAGCTGGGTGTCATCAGCGTACTGATGATTCTGCAGCCCAAACCTCTGGATGACCTTTCCATCCTCATCATCCTGCCTACAAAAGTTCGTATAGTCAAGGCTATGGTTTTCCCAGTTGCAATGTATGGCTGTGATAAGGAAGACTGAGCACCGAAGAATTGAGGCCTTTGAATTATCATGCTGGAGAAGACTCCTGAGAGTCTCTTGGACTGCAAAGAGATCAAACCAAGTTAAAGAAGATTAAAGGAAATCAACCCTGACTGCTCTTTAGAAGGCCAGGTACTGAAGACGAAACTCAAATACTTTGGCCACCTAATGAGAAGGAAGGACCCACTGGAGAAGACCCTGATGCTGAGAACCATTGATGGCAAAAGAAGAAGGGGACGGCAGAGGATGAGGTGGCTAGATGGAGTCACTGGGGCAGTGGGTGTGGGGTTGGGTGGACTCCGGGTGATGGTGGAGGCCAGGAGACCCTGGAGGAATGTTGTCGTGATGGGTCGGGCAGGACTTTGTGACTAAACAACAAAAAATAATGCAACAGACTGAGGATCTTCCAACACTTTCAGTATTTGAATGGATGGCCTATATGTGCCCCCTTCAGATACTTATTTGGGCATGTGGTCCACTTTTGTTGAAGTCTATAAATAATTACTAGAAAGTTGTAGCATTCCACACAAATTCATCTGCATGCATTTCAAATGTACATAAAAAATAAAAATTAAAAAGTATTTTTGGGGGTCACTTCAGGGATTCCTCCATGAGCTATGGGGTTGAAGCCCCCTTACTGGAAGATCTCTGGGTGGTTTGCAATAGATCACCCCTGCTTTCCAACTCCCAGCTGTAGAACAACAAGAAAGAGACTCCTCTTATCTTAAGTTATATTGCTGGAATGGAGAAAGCTTGGGGTTTTAACCAGTGGATTTTTGTGTCGGCTACCTGTTGATTGGTCCTATCAGCCCCAGCTAGCTTGGGCAGTGGTGACAGAGGATGGACTCTGCAGTATGACAACATCTTGAGGGCCACATGTTCAACATCTATAGGTAGACATACGCACAGATGCAGCCGGAGTCTTTCTGAAGGCTTACAACCAACAAACAGCGAAAGCATGACTAAAGGGAAAGGACAAATAATGAAGATACTTTGAGTCTCAGCAGGAGACTGTGTCAAGTTTCATTTACAGCAGAAACATTTTAATTGCATTTAGTCATCCAGAGAAAAGCAGAGTAAAATGTTCTAAATAAGAAACATCAACATAAAGTTATCAGAGGAATGCCAATCCCCATGGCAGTGACCATACTGTGTACCTTATAAGTGGAAGCGTAACCGCTACTTCTCCCAGAACATTTCCATTCCGAAAACATTCATTTCCTCCTTCCCACATTTTTTAATTTGCAGGCAGCCAAGAAGCAACAGCAGCAAGCGGAGAAGTGGTGAGTAAAGGTCCTTAAAGTGTCAAGGCAGTTTATAAAGTAAGATTAATCAAGCCTGCAAGTCTTGAAAAACCTCCAGTTCACAGCACCTTGGAGGCACATCCACAATTAAGATGACCAGAAGATGCAGAAGGCCAAATGGCTAAAAAAAGCAAATTGGATACACCACTGAGAGTTTACTGATCTTGGCAGCTGGGGAAGATGCACCCCCTGCCACTTCATTCAGGCAAAACCCAGAGAAACCAGCTGCATTCACACAAGACATGAAGCCAGAATTCTTTCGAATCCTGGCCATTCACAAGCAAGTTGCCTACCCTCCTACAAGGTTCCCATGGGTGCCATTAAGCCCACAGACAACTGTTTTGGCACCCAGCTGGCTTCCTGCTCCATCTGAGTTGTGTTTTATTTTGTAAAATGTTTACATTAAAACAGTAGGAGTCTGGCTGGCTGCCCTCCAACGCCATTCCTATTTGGGTTCAAAAGAGCAGCTTTGTGTTTGGAACTGTTGTTTTCTTGTGTTCTTCAGCAAGTTACTTTTGTTTTAGCCTCACCATGTTGGTGAGTAGAAAAGGCCTGTTCTGTGACCAGCCACACACACCACAACAACCATTTTATGAATGGGCAAGGGGCCACCCTGCGGTCATGTTGTGAGCATCACCAGAACATTCTCCAAATTCCAAATATATCAAACAACTCAGGAAGAACAGGGACCCCTGTGCTGAACTAGCCAGGAACCTGCTAGAACACAAAGGCTTTTCATTGCATCCAGACCCAGCCCATGGCTTGATGTTCTGCTAACAATGCAGATCCACAAGCAACTTCAAACCTCAGTATGTTGTAGAGATGGATATGCTAAATATTTTTGCACTTGGGGTGGTTATGTTTGCATACACTTATTGTCTTTTTAAGCTGGATTTCTTTGGATTTCTTTTGAGTCCTTCTTATGCCAAGTAATTACCCCCCACCCAACATTTCACAGAAGAACAAAATAATTACAAAAGAACATCCACAGAGGCTGACCAAGAAACTGAAAAGTGTGTATCATCGCGCCACCCTCCACATGCATGCAGACAAGCTCCCAAGGGGGTTTGCTAATTGCACCTCTTGAAAGAAGACACACAGCAGGGGGCACCCAATTAGCTTGATCATTCTCTACACAGGCAAAATGAAAGAACCTTTGCAAACTTCCCAAGTGTGTATCTGCTGTCATCCCACAAGATCATTCTCAAATCAGCCCTGTGTTGGCAGGTGATCCGGTGCGTCAGGAAATATACGGCTGCAGGCAGAGATGACCTGCCTCAATTCGTCTGCTGTTCCGCAAAGATGCAATCTTCCAACCAACCCCCTGCTGCTGCCTAAGCCCCTTGTTCAATTGCTGAGCAAAGCCGGTAAACTCCACCCAACCGCTTGTAGAGATGAGGTTGGTCAGAAGGGAAATAAGAACGTTTATAACAGACGGAGAGCTTATAAACTGGACGCAAGCTACTGTATGCCTTATCCTGCAACGGCCTAGGAGAACATTCGAAGTCATGGCTGCAAAGAGTGAATGACAGAAATAAATCCATGTGAGGATGATGAATATCCAAACTCCTAGTAAACAGCTGGAAATATGAATACAGATCAATGAAAGTGGGCCATTGTAGTTGGTTGGTTTGTTTTATCAAAGCCATCCTGGAAACAGGTTTAAATAGAAGTATTAAAATCTTCTTTGTATCACTCAATCAATAAAATGGCCATTATTAGCAAGCTTACTGCTAATATGTAACAACTAATCAAAAACATGTTTTTGTGTGTTAAATACAGACTCACCAGATTGTAACGATAGGCAAATCAGCAAGGGCTGAGATCACTGGTCCCTGAATTCCACTCTGAATTTCATTCAGACCTCTCCTCAGCAAGATGGCGGGGAGCTTTTGCGTATGAATCTATGTGAATGAACATGTATGTTTTCCAAAATGGATGTAATGACTAAACACATCTTTGAAATGTTCACTCATCTCCCACTGATCAAGGTGTGTTTGTGCACCTTTTTCATGCATATTTTTTCAAATGTACACATGCTAGCAATCACGTTTTTGATCTGCAAACTTCATTGTGAGCTCAGAAATGTATAAATTTGACCACTCATTGAGCCAAGGTCCATGTTTTGCCTAGAAGCTGTGACCAATTAGATCCTAATGAAAAATGAACTGAACTTAGTTTCTCATACTTCCTTACTACTTTTGCCATAAAGTGGAGAGGGAGGATGGGACAGTATATAAATATTAAGGAGAATGAAAAAATAAAATGGAAAATGAAGAGTGTATAGCTTGCCAGAGGAAACAGTACTCTGCCATGCCTCCTTGAACTCCAACACCACCAGCAGAAGTGTAGAGGCTGGAAATCAGGGACATTGTCAAGCAGTAGAACGTCCTAATGCCAGAGGAGCCAGCAGGTCTTTGGGTAGGGTGGCCACAGGGAGGGTCCTCCTCCTTACTGGTTCAATTGCGTTCTCCTTCTGGGCCCAGTTCACTCCAGGGCCCAAAGAAGAGGGCAGGACTACCAAAGGACTACCACTAATGTGCAAGTGAGCACATTAGCACAAGCAGAACATTAAAACAAACCCATTTCCATGAGTAAGGAGATGACAGCAATACAGGCAGCGATCCATGAAACACAGACAGAATGCATTTAACAAAATCAGTATGCCTCTAATGCTCTTCCTCCTTGCTTGTGTCATTACATACATGCTTAGAAACCAAAACAGCAACAACCACCAGGAGAAAGAAGCCGTGTTCTCCATTCTGGTGGCCCCCGGATGTGCTGGACTAAAGTTGGCATGCTGGGGATAAGGTGGGACCACATATTGGAAGGGCACGAGGTTGTGGAATTCTGTCTTCAGGGGATGTTAGACTTGAGAGAGTCTTGCAGCATCCTGAGGCCAGAAAGAAAGTGTATGCAAGGTATTGAAATGTTGACATTCTTTCCTCTCGCCCACATATGCACTGTTCATGTGCCAGAAACTCTCCATAATACTCCACAGTGGGTCCTACAGCACAAAAGCTTATGCAAGAATAAATTTGTATTCACACACACGGGTATCAGACCAGGAAATGTAAACAGTACACCCCACAGGCCATGAAGTTCAAGAAGTACAGTCTGTAACCACAGCTCAAAATGCATGCAAAATAAGCATACAGCTGGTTCCACAAGAGCAGTTGCTGGTGGAAACTTCCCCAGCTTTTCTAAGCTAATTTAAACACCTTCATTGGAAGAGAAAGCCTTCTTTTTGACCAAGTCCTCAATCCCCTTTTCCATGCTCTGCCTTACCCCAATTCACCTCCATACCATTTTGACCCACCTCCAGCTTGACTGTAAACTTGCTTAACCCCAGTGACCACCGTGTCTTCTCAAGCTGCACTGTGTTCCCGCAAAGCAAAGGTGCCGAACCTCAGGCCCTGGTGCTCCATCCACCACTGGAACATGGGCCCTGGGCTGCAACAGGTTCGTGGCCCTCTTTCTCATTTATGCAGCAAACTCCCTTGACTTGCTTCCTGCTGCCTTTTCCATAGTCAGTCCTCACCCTTCCAGACCTAGACTGCCCGATGAATTGCTCTGCCTGTGCCCCTTCATCTCCCCATACTCCCCTTAGCTCTCCCTCCCATGTTTATCTTAAAAATAACGCTTGCAAATAGGGTGTTTAATATGGGGGGAATGTTGCCAAAGCCTCTTGCCTGGCCTCTTTCTGTTTTCCTGTCTGATTCCCACCCACCACCAGCACCACCCCCCTTTTCTGTAGCGGTCTAAGTTCCTTGAGTTAAAGCTGGCCTCCTGCTACCCTCTCCCCATCCAGCTTTATAACCAAAAGACCTCTTCCCATATAAACATCAGCGGCACACCAGGAAAACCAATTGTCTGAGTTAAAATAAATAAATCAATATGAATTGGCAGGAAGGTCTGTTTATAAATGTTTTATCTGCTGCAGAAGGTTATTAAGATAATAAATCTGGCACTGCCCTTTTAATCTCGATGTTCAGACTGAAGACTTGGTAAGCCTCAGAAGTTCAAAAATGACAAAATAGATCAAAACTTCCAAAATCTGCTCATGAGATGTTAAGTAAATGTGTGATCTCATTAATAGCAGCTTCTTGTTTCCTGAGCCCTCTTCAACTCAACTGGCCAGTTGTCATGTCTGAAAGCTTTTATTTTTGCATCTGAATAGTATAATTTTCAAAGAGGTTAAAACCTATATTCTGCCAATTACTGACTGGGAAATCTTGCCTTAAAGTTGTGGGCTTTGATGACTCCAAACTTTTAATGCTTTTCAATTCCTCAATACAAACAGGGAAGAATAAGATCATTCTCACCGATGAGGCTAAAGGGCGAAGTTCACCCAAACACAAATGATTAGGTCGGCCAATTGCTCATAGCCAAGAAAAAGAAAACTCCGCAGCCAAAAAAGAGGGCATAGGTTGGCCTGAAATCTGCATAAGTTAATTTTATATGTACAGGTGCAAATGTAGAAAGAATTACTGTAATCCAAATACACATGCAATTCATCCCACTATGGCAGGAAAGACTGTGGGTGGGTAACTTACTGAAAATGATACTCAAATTCTTTGGCCACCTAATGAGAAGGAGCAACTCACTGGAGAAGACCCTGATGCTGGGAATGATTGACAGCAAAAGGAGAAGGGGACGGCAGAGGATGAGGTGGCTGGATGGGGTCACTGAGGCAGTGGGTGTGGACTTGGGTAGACAGGTGAGTCTGGAGGAATGTTGTCCATGGGGGTCGTGATGGTTCGGGCACGACATTGCAACTAACAACAACCTCTGTAACTGCTGTCTAGGTACTAGCTGTGGACTGGCAATTCTGAGGATTCTGCTCACCTCTTGGGTGTATTTATCTTTAAATGGGACTTCAACTTGATAGCCCTTCAAATGCGTGAATCCAAAAAGAGGACTGTCCTGTGTAAGCCATTCAAAGAGAGGACTGTTTTCTTTAAAGTAGTGCACACAGCTACCCTACCTGTAGTGAAGACCCAACTCTTTATATTCACACACATACACACACACGTGTGTGTGTGTGTGTGTGTGTGTGTGTGTGTGTGAGAGAGAGAGAGAGAGAGAGAGAGAGAGAGAGAGAGAGAGAGAGAGAGAGAGGCATCTCTGGAGGCTTGTATTTATTATTCCATTTATATCCCACCTTGCTCCTCTTGCAAAGAACCCCAATAGCTTCCGAGATGCTCCTGTACCTCCATTTCATCCTCACAACAACGCTGCATGAATTAATAGCTAAATAAAATGCATTTAAAACTACTAAGTACCCACATCCATTTTTTCTTAATAGCCCACAGACACATTTAGAAAACAGACCAGGACAGTGCTGGAAATGTATTTCCGAGTTGCCTAATTCATTTTTGTTAGTAGCCTGAGCTACTGGATACCTGGGAATATTTTCAGCCCTCGTCCTCGGCAAGGTACCAGTAATGCCTTCCACTGGGAAATATTTGGGCAGACTCTGGAGCAGTCTTTCACAGGCTCTGAATGAAGCCAATTTGCTTCTTGTTATTCTGTTAATTTTCTGGGGAGATCATAATGCTATTTCCTGTTAGATTTTTCCAACCCCTTGCAGTGTTTGTGCAGTAAAGTATACCAGCTTCTCCCTGAAGAGGTATTATTCCGGGCCTATTCCTATCCCACGCTCCCACTGACACTGGCAAAGTTAACCCCCACTCTCCCTGCCTCTGCAGAGGGGAATATTGAAGGACATTTTTTTCCAGGGGGTATGGCATCAGAGAGGAGTTAATTGACCCTTTCTTTTTGGACCGATGATGTGAGCAAACCCCATCAGGAAAACAGTAGTGACGGGTGAAGACCAGGAGAAAAGGCAGCCAGGTTGAACTGGAAATTTTATAATGTTAATGTGTTTTATATTTTTAGTGTTTTATATTTTAACTGATGCTTTGTAAGCTGCCCCGAGGCTTCGGAGAATGGGGCGGCATAGAAATTTTTAAATAAATAAATAAAACGGGAACATGGAATTCTAAGGAGCATTAATGTAAGCAGCACCATTTCCTCAGGGATGAGCTTCCCGGTGAAAGGTTTGCCTGATGCCGCGTTCTACTTTCTTACAGAACTAGTACTTCCAACTCCCAATTTTAGCAACAGAAAAGATGGTGGAGGGATTTGTCCCCATCGACTCTCTCCACACCATGCGTAATTTGCTATATTATTATCATGTCCCCTGTTACTCATCACTTTTCTAAGGTAAACCAAGCTGGTCAGCAGTGTGGTTCCACACCTAGCTTTAAGCGCTGGTTTTGTCCTTTAAAGCCTTAAACAGTTTGGCACCAGATTACCTGAAGGGGCTCCCATTTTAAGCGAGAGGGCCCATCTCCCTTCTTAAAGAGACCCTTCTTATTGGCCCACTTGTCTCCATGGGGGAGACAGCAAAGGGCCTTTTCTGCAATGTCCCCACACTTGAGGCCTGGGAGAAGCTGCCACCAGGGATCTGCTAGGTCACCACAGCCTGTTGGGAAGGCCCTGAAAGTTTCCCATGATTAAGCCTTCTCAAAGTCATAGCTGCAATTATGTTTCAGGTCCCATCTTGTTCTGACATTTGTTGTTTTTTTGGAACTCTGGCTGCTTTTATTACTGTATCCAGTTGCTTATTATGAATGATATTATATGCATTTTGTTGCTGGTAGTGGGGGTGTTGTACACCACCCTGAGTGAGCACCTGTACTGAAAAGTTGCGTATAAATATTTGAAATATTTGCAATAAACAGCCCCAACCATTGCAACCTTATCTCTTCGAGCTGCTTGATCATTTGAGGTGGCCTCTTCCATCCCCTTTCCAGCTCTGTGCTATTCCTTACACCAAGCAGAACTTCCACCATAAAAAAGCATGAAAAGCAATGTAATGTTCTGTTCCCCTATCAGATTGAGTCAGTCTCCAAGGAGGACAGACGAGACTTGTGCCAATCCTGTATGTGATTTCACTGTCCGTGGGTTTGGGACCATGCCTAACCCAAGGCAATGTGTAGTCCTGCTCTGCAGCAAACAGAAAAGCAGGTTTCACAGCTAAAGTGAAGGACGTTCAGTGACCAAGGAACACTGTGCCTGATCTGCATTTCATGACAGAAACCTGCTCTTGTTCCCTGACAAGAGGATCCTGAGCCAGAACATGGGGCACAATGTGTCCCAGGCTGCATTGCATTGCCACCTTCAGCTTTTAATAAAGCATTTAATATTCCTCCCATAAATAGAACAGATTTAATATTCAAGATGCTCCTGCACTGGCTTGATGAATATTCAGGTGGAAAATTAGCATAGCACAGTGAATTTTGCATGGGTTGCAACAGAGAGCTTTCCAAACACACCATGGTCTTCAGAACTTTTATCAGGGCATGAGCACCAAGGACTGCCACGCATTTGGAGAAGGTGTGTGGGGGGGGAGCTCATCAATATTCAGCCCCCCCCCCCCACTTGTTAATACTGCCTGGTTTTCATGTTCAGGCTTTGAGATGTTGGCAAAGACTCTTATTCTGCCATTACAGGTTTGCAGGTGTCGTTGGGGGATTTGTCTGACAGTGACATGTGCGTCTTTAAAAAGTATAATTTGAATGTCATCTTGACAGGAAATGTTGACATGCTTTTAAAAGAATTTCCCTTGCTGCACATGAAGAGGTGAACCCTCTGGTTCCACACACACACCCTCCATGTTTGAATTTTAAGATTCTAAACCCACCATTGATTTAACGGCTACAGACACCATCACATGGATCCCTACGCAATATGGTTCCCTTTTCACCTCTTTCTCCCCCAAGTCTTCTAGTAGCCCATGATTCTGCCCCCTCAACTCAAGTTCATCTGGTACGATTTGCTCAGCACCAGCCTCTCTCCAGTTTAACATTTCATCTGATCCCACAGAATTGAGGAAATGGGGATCAGGAAGAGAGTGCCTGAATTTGGCTTGGAAGCGTGACCAAGGGACATCCAGATAGATGAGCTCGTACAACTATCAGTAAAAATAAATACATTGTGCAGCTATTCTAGCTTTCCCTCTTTAATAGATTTTTCATGGTAGGAAAAAGGGCAGAAGCAATGTTGGAAAAACATGGAAGCACTCTAAATGGATGATGTTATCTGGAGTTGCTGTAAAATTCTGTGACTGAGGAAGGGCACTATAGTCTAAATGGCTTTTGGGCTCCTCCAACGCAATGATTTATTGAAGGAAAAGAATCCAAAGCTTTTATGGCAGGCGTATAGAATCTCCTTTAGTCCAAAAGTTTAATTCCACTTAGGAAATTCTTCCCTGGCTCACATTCCAGTGGTGAGGGAGACAAAAGGGACAGGGCTAAAAATACTGGCATATTTTAGCTTAAAACTCTTAAGATTAAGTAAGCCATAAGAGAGGTTCGTCAGCCTTTAAAAATGGGGGAGATGCATAAAACTTGGGAAATTACTGACAGCTGGGGGAAAGGTGGGCCTGGGGACAGGTACCTGGCTATCTGTGGAACCACAGAGGGCTGGACTTGATTTTTGTACTCATGGCATAAAGCCAGCTCTTGACCCTGCAGCCCTCAGCCACTGGCCCTCAACACCATCTGGCTTTTGGAAGATGTGGGCCCACTCCTACTCTCCAGACCACCCACCTGGGAATTGCTTCCTCTCACACTTCGTGTGCATGAGTGTGCATGCATGCAAACATGCACATTCAGTGAGGAGGCAGAAAAGGAATAAGGTAGGATGGAGAGAATGAGCTGAGCGATCCTGGAAATTCGTTGCGACGGCTCTGGCTGGAGTCATTGTCATGGGACCCGATAGCTTTTAGCTGTGGGTCAACTGTCTTGCCTACCCATTTCTTAGAACATCCCCCCCATGTGGGGATGAGAAAACACTTTGCACCCAAAGGCATCTCCCATAAGTCCTCAAAGGGTATGCCTACATCTTCGAGCAGACAGCTCACTTTTGTACATCTGAACAATTGTTTAAGGGATCTTCTTGTTTGCAGCCCACACTGGGTGTGCACAGAACTGACCGGTTTGTTCCCTGCAACATCCAAAGCTTAGTTCTCTCCCTTTGGAGCAAATTTTCGGTATTGTAAGAGAGAGAGATTTACGTGGGCAGGTGCATACATATGTGTTTTCAAGTAAGACAAGGGATGTTCAACTGAATGACTATAGATATTGCACTTTGAAAATAAAAAGCTGAACAGCCAATGTGAAGAGGAGGAGGCCAGCAACACAACTAAATGAAACCCTACTGGATTTGCCAGTTAATCTTTCTTTCTTTCTTTCTTTCTTTCTTTCTTTCTTTCTTTCTTTCTTTCTTTCTTTCTTCTTAATATTATATACCTCCCCATTCCCATGGACCCTGGGCAGTTTACAAAAAAATAAACCAACAGTGATTAAAACAGACTATGTAACTAACTAACTAACAGAACATATTAAATAAAACTGACGTGAGAACTAATCTGAGAAGGCCATCTGGGAAACTTGACGCACCACTCCCAGCAGACCTGGCCACAGCTTAGGGGAAACCACTGAAAAAGTCCTCTGGGTATTGCCATTAATCTCACAAAAGCAGACTTCAGAAGACTATTCCCAGGGGACCTTGGCTGGCGAGGTGGAATGCGTGGGCAAAGGCGCTCCGGAAGGTATTCTGGGCTCAAGCCATGAAGGGCTATGAAGGTAATTAGCAACACCTTATACAGTATCCAGAAATGAACTGGCAACCAGTGCAAAGACTTTAACATGGGTGGCAGGTAGTCCCTCCATGATGTCCCAGAGACCAGCCTGGCTGCCCTACTTTGTCCTAGTTGTGGTTCCAGAGTAGACACAAGGATAGCCTTGTGTAGCACACACTGCAGGAACACACCGAGCACACTAGAAGGGACCAATGCATGCTCTACTCTTTTCAGGTCATTCTTTTCCAGGAAGGGACGCAGTTGGCGAAACAGCCGAAGCTGATAGCAGACACTTTTGACGACGGCTTCTATCCGAGCTGACATCTGAAGGGCTGGATCAAGCAGCAAACACAGGCTTTCAAGATAAGTGGGACCCCATCTAGAACTGGTTGACACACCTCTAACTCTGGATTTGTACCCTTAACATCAAGCACCTCTGTTTTGTCTGGGCTCAACTTCAATCTGTTTTTCATCCCCCAGCCCATTCCCAGCTTCAGGCAGTCATTCAGAGAGGAGATGCTCTCTCTAGAAGCAGCAACACATGATAGCAAGCAGAAGCAGGGCTGGGTGTCATCCGCATACTGATAACATCCAGCACTACTCCTCCGGATTATCTCCTCCGGATTATCTCTCATGTAGATGTTAAACAGCACTGGAGACAGAAAACTGGAATGCATCTGTCAACGGCAATCCACATTCGAGAAGAACTCTTTCCCATCCCCAGCCCCAGGAAGTTGGCACCATGTGGCCCAGTTGGCATAGGCCTGTTCACATCCAGAGAGTGCCAAAACCTGGCCTAGAAACAGTCTTGGCAGCAGGTGACTACCTGAGGTTCCCAGCAGGGATAAAAGGCCTGGAGACTAAGTGGTAGCTATTGCTCATCCTCCCAAACTAACAAGGTATTCCTGCATCTCTGAGGCTTCTGCCCTGGAGCGGGAGAACTGGCTGCTCTCCCTTGAAGCCTCCGACCTCTCTATTCAGCTTGGTGCAGCTGTTTTCCACTCCAGAGCTGGGTTTGACTTTGAAAAACTTGCATGAAGTTCAAGTGAGGCAAGTAAGCAAGCAAAAAGGACAGCCCCAGACACACCCCGCGGCCCATAGTTAGCAAACAACCCGATTCACCTTGGCAAATAAGAGGGCGGGAAAAACAAGTGCTGTGCCATGGGAAATAAACCAGGTAATCTGCACTTCCTTTGTGCTTCATGGTACATCAAGGATGTAAGAATGAGTTTATTTATTTTATATATTTGTTTTAAAGACTTATTAACCTGCCTTGAAAGACACACTGCCCTCACAAGGCAGCTTACAATATTTGCAAAAATAAGAAGTGACAAATTATAATAATGCCCATGCACATACACGGACGTGCACACAAAGCGCTAACAGCAGCTCCTGCTTTTACGTACCTCATGCAGACGGGAATGAAAGTGTTTCCAGGCCTGCGACAATGAAGCCAAACTTATCCCCCAGGGGCAGCTTTCCAAAGATGTGGAGCTCCGCTGCAGCCCAGTGCCTACCAGCCTAACGGCTCTTGCAGATGGACCAGAGATTAGGGCCTCTGGTGCTGGTCTTCCTACTTGGGCAGGATAATAGAAGAGGGGCTGCCTTGTGGGTAACAGCTTCTGAATTATCCTCAACAGCATCCCCATGCAGAGCCGATTACCATAATCAAACCCGGATGAAACCCAGTGTATGTGCCATGGAGGCTAATTCTAGATAGGGCTGCAGCTCCAAAGAGGGATGCATGAGAACTGTATTTATGCTTGCCAGTCATGCAAACGTTTTCCATCCTTTACCTTGAACATGGACTCAAGCAGGATCCCATTCTCCAGAAATACAAATTCCTCAGCTTGGGCTCACATTCAGCAAATGCATAGATTCAGGCTTTGCTGTATGCAGGGAAGTGTATGTTTGGGGGCAAACATTTAAAAAACGTGATTTTTTTTCCACTTGAAGGCACAATTTCCCCATTTGAATTAAATGTAAAGTAAGCACAGTCAAACACTGGCAATGAGGTGGAGCAAGCTTCGAGGTAATGCTCAGAGAATGCCAGAAAGCATGAATCTTGTTTGTTCCCCCAGCTACACTGCTAAAGCAGCCTAACTTGGTTAACACACACACACACTCCTGGCTTGCGTCAATAGGCTCCCACTGATGCCCCTTATAAGCCAGATGGATTAGAAATGGGAGAAAAACCAGAGTCTCACGTCACATACACCGATGCTTAAAGAGAAGATCCCCACAGGCTGCCACGGGGCCGCATGTGCTGCAGCTGATATTGTAGCCCGCCTACAAGTACATGGAGATGGCATTCAAAGGAAGCAAGATGCCCGCCATCCCTGCACAATTGCCCTCGCGTTTTTCAAGCCACAGCCCTCACAGGAAAGCCCCTCTGCATCCATTATCAGAGCACATGAGGGACCTTGGCACTGGATGACACGAGGTGAGATACCTGCTGCCCAACTAGGCCCTTGGAACCATCGGTTGAAATTCAAAGCCAAGCAGTAGCCAGCGACAGCTTTATTTTATCTTATTTACATACGGAGGAGATATTCAGTCATGTCCTAGATTTATTTCTCTCCATAGCCCCTTCAAGCTATCTAGGCCAGCAAAACTCTAATTTGAATATGACTCAAAATGTTAAATAAATTAAAGCCGATGGGTGTCCTCGCCAACAACTTTTCCAGCTTTTGTTGCTTAATGTCAGAGCTTCAAAGGCCAGTTTTGAATGCTCGTTGGAGGTAGTGTTTCACCACATTAACCCACTGGCGATCGAGTGCAGGAAAAAAATGAAAATTACTGCTGTGCCCACAGAGAGGATCAAGCACAGATGCACAGAAGTCTCTTGCTGGAAAACTTAAGATAATTGGTGTGCATGTAGCATTTGTTCTCGTGTCTCCCACTCACCTCCATCCGCATGGTGTGCAGAGCCAGTGGGTCCACAGCCCCTTTTATCTGCGGTTTCCAAGGGGTCGGTGCAGATGCAAAGCTGGCTCCCCGGCAAACCATGTTTTGAGGATCAGCAGTCCAACCTGCAATTCGATCCTCCTTTCCATCCCCCCCAGATGAACTGCCTGGTTCCTTTCCTCTGTAACTTACCAATGTGATCTAGTATTACATTTGCACCCACACTAGCCACAGGCAAGATGAAGTAGGTCCCCTCTTGGCCAGTATTTGGAGACTTGCAAAGACTCCAAAGCCTACCTGAGACCAGGCCAGGTAACCTGGTCAAAGGAAAGTGCTCCTGCCCGCTCCGCAACACCCTCCTTGTGTGGTTCACAAGGCAGAAAATGTGGCTTTTTAAAACACTTCCTGGGGAATAATGCTTCTTCGTGCAGCCTTTCCCTGGCTTTAACTGATGTCGGATGGATTGTGTCCAATGACAGGGGCATGGAGCATTTATCCAATTGAGGATGCTCTGCATTAGTTCTGCCAGAACTTGTCAAGATATGTGTCCTCCCAGAAGGTATAGCCACAGCAAATGGACAGGGTTACAGATATCTTGCTTTTGTTTAGAATGCCATGGTGGGGATATCTGGCCATTCACACCGAGTTTCTTCTTTGCAGCCAGTGGAGAAGGGCTAGTGATGAAGAGTGGATGGGATGAGCCCAGGGCTCTGGACTACCAAGCCTGAAGGTCCATTATCTGGCCTGCAAGCTGGTAGTCCCCTTTCCATGAGCTACAGCAGGAATGCTATTGTGTGGGCCAAATCCTACAGGCAGAACCTATCAGCATGGGGGTCAAATCCAGCCTTCCAGGCCCCCCCAGGCAACCATGCCTCCTTCTCTAGCAACATACCTTTCTCCCACATGAAAGCCAAGCATCTGGTGGCTTCCCAGCTTTTCCTGCTTGAAAAGACTTTTAAAGGTTTATTGGCAGTTAAGAGGCTTAAGCAAAAACATGCCAGTATTTTAAATCCTGCCGGTGGTTTTGCCCCATCCCATTGTGCCTTCAGTCCTGCCCATCACTGGATGTAGCCCCTGAGAGCAACTTTGAAATTAATTCAGCCCTTGGAATGAAGGGACTTAATACCAGTGATTAATAGAAAAGGAGACAACTAATGGATTTTCTGCTTGGTCCACCAGGACATCCCAAGCTGAGCTAAGAAATGCAGTTTGCAAAACGCACCATCGCAACTGTTGTTGTTTCGTACAAGTGCCATGCATACATCTAGCTCCCAAAACTCAGGAGGACAAATCTCTGCTTCAGATGCTTGCAGAATAAAAGCTGGATAAAAGCAGAACCAGCAGGCAGAAAGGGTTGTTAGAGGCAGCAGCAGGGTTCCACCTGTTGCATTCGGAGACAGCATTATGTTCCTGGCAACAAGTCTCAAGTTCCCCAGCTGCTTCTGCTGGCATGGAATCTACCACCCCCAGCCCCTCCATCCCTCTGCTGTGCCCCCCCCCCGCATTTTATCTAGGTCAAGCTGTATCCACATAATCTGCATTAATTTTTAATTTAATCTTTAGTCCTAATTCTTAGTAACTCTTAACAGGAACTGGCTTTTCTTGCTCGCTCCTACAAGAGGCAGTTTTTCAGCACTCACAATTTGCTGAGCATGCCAAAAAAAAAAACAGAACTCAGGCAAGAGGAAGGTGGAAGAGCAAAAGCACAGGCAGCGATCCCATATTGTGTTCCCAGAACAGACAGAGCATTAAAAGATTGAATAGCAACAAGCCATTCCCTCGCCTGCTCCATTCATGATTCAGAGGTTGATTTTAAAACAGCAGAAGTAAAACACGGGAGAGGATGGCTGGACCTGCCTCCTTCCAGTCTTGAACCCGCCACTATTCACCTCTCTTTCTGGCTCCATTTGCGTGGTCCATCCAGAGATCACGGGGTGGAGCAGCAGCATTTTTATTAGCAGAGACACGGGTGTCCTCTGCCGCCCCTCTCAGACTTTCCCGTTCCATCTGATCTTAGCTACAATCCTAACAATAGCCTGCAGGAAATGTATGACTATTTTATTGACAGCACTGATGTACTACTCTGCTTCTAAACAGATTCCAGACCGGAGAACAGTAAAAACATAAAACAGGTAAAATAATAAAGTAATGTGTTAAAAATGGGATATCGATAAAATTGCAGCTGCTCGATCAAGGAAGGCTTCCTGAATAGAGCTGCTTTCATGTGGTGCTGGAAACAACACAATGCCGGGGCTGCCTGGTCTCCGGGGAAAGGAGCTCCCCAAAGATGGAGCTGCTGCACCCAAGACCCTCCTCAGAATGATTCCAGCCAGGCCCATACAGAGCCGCCAGCAACACACCCTTGGATGACCTCAGTGACCTGACAAGTTGGCAAGAGAGGAGGCCTTCTCCGAAATATCCTGGTCCCCAGTTCTTGAGGACAATATTGCCATTGTTCAGTCACACAGTTGTGCATGACTCTTTGTGACACCAGGCCCTCCCGTCCGCCACGGTTTCCTGGCATTCACCCGAATTCAAGTTCATTGTATCAGTGACACTATCTAACCATCTCATCCTCTGCCATCAGCTTCTCCTTTTGCCTTCAATCTTTCCCAGTATCAGGGTCTTTTTCAATGAGTCCTTCCCTCTCATTATGTGGCCAAAGTATTTGAGGTTCAGCAACAGTATCTGTCCTTCCAAAGAATAGTCAGGGTTGATTTCCTTTAGGATTGACAGATTTTATCTATTTGCAGTCCAAGGGACTCTCAGGAGTCTCCTCCAACACTACAATTCAGAAGCGTCAATTCTTCAGTGCTCAGCCTTCCTTATGGTCCATTATATACTATATACTGTAACCTTAAATCTGGCCTTGTAGAAAATAGGCAGCTAGTGCCATTTCCTCAGTAAAAGGTTTTGTGTTCTGAAAAGGGGCAGCTTCTGGCAGCAGCCAAGCAGGGAAAAAGGACTTGGTGACTTGTTTCCTGTTGCAATGCAAAGCATTTGGGGATAGCTGGATCTCGAATGGGTAATTAAGACCCTTCAGCTTTACATGGATCAGCACAAGAACCTGAATTTTTGAACACTCTTTGGGGATATGGCTATGAGAACCGCTGTGATTAGTGCCTGCACTTTGGAGTTTACCAGCACAATGCTCTAATATTGGGAAAGCTGGGCAGAGTGAGAAATAGGTTCTTGCCAGGCCTGGGTGGTAAGCAGTTGCCCGAGATGAGCTGGAAGGAGAGGACCAGGAGCTGTGGAATACACTGGGAGGCAGCAGGATGGCAGACAATGCCACAAGTCGAGCATGAAGAACAACACAGGAATGCCCTTGATGCTCAGGAAGACCTCATTGTTCAAGCAAGCCTCAACTAGGACAGGAATCCCTTTTATCCTCCTCCTGGTCAGGAGGGTCCAAGAAGCCCAGCAATTCTGCCATTGCCAAGGGAGGCAGTTCCAGGCCAAGAGTCTTCATGGCATGCTTTGTTAAACGTGCAGGTGGGTCGCAGTTGTATCTTGAAGCAATAGAAGAAAGGAATGGAGCAGAGGCACTCAGAGCATAATCAAGGCCTTGGTAGAGAGGTTAGGTTTGAAAATGCAGGCCGGTAAGAAGTTCGGGAGTGATTTGCGTGAGGGTCCCCGCATGGGAGAAGGTAAATTCCCTCCTGGTCACTGTCACAATGGCCCCAGAGCACCTTTACACATGAGACACGCATGCACTCAGTCATGCCATCTGATGCTTAGCGGGGCCAAGGCCTGGATGTAGGAAAGCTTGGCTCCCATTTCCTGCAGGCTCCTAAAGGCAGCTGAACACTCGGAGCCTCTGCCTGACGCTACTTGTTGGATCTGGATCATCCCAATGTCCAAACCCACTGCCCTCCACACGGATTGGACTACAATGCCCCTTATTCGCAGTCAGAATGACAACTGTGGTGGTGGCAGTTGTAGACCAAGCAATCTGGAGGGTTCCACATTGGGAAAGGTTGGTGTTGAGAGTAAGGAAGAAGCCAGGAAGGGGAAGTCCAAATCCTCATTGTAACCCTTCATGAAGGGTGACCCTGGGCTATGCCCCTCTCAGCCTTCTTTCGCAAGGATGAAATGAAGGATGGGGTAGAGAGCAGCAGTGGAGAACTCTTCAAGGGTGGTACGGAAATGCTGTATAGCTAAATGAAATATTGACGATAAGCATAACAGTAGCCTAGACTTTCAGTTCAAGAAAGACTGAACCAAGCCATTTAGCTATTCTCAGCTCCCCATGCAACCAAGGAAACTGCTAGTCCGACTGGTCCCATCATGATCTCCACAGGTCATCTGCAAATGGACTTCTGGCTGTACTTTGACCAACAATAAAAACCAACAGTGGAAGAAAAATGCCTGCTGAGTTAATTTTACACAACGATAGAATGACCTTTAGCAGAAGGCTCCCCAAACCTAGAGCCAGCCCTGGTAGTCCAAGTTCCACATCCAATAAACAAAGACTTTAGAATCTGTATGCAGTTTAAGTTATGTCAACAAGCATTCTTTCATGGAGATGGGCAGAAAGTGTATGAAGGGCACCAAGACCCCATCCACTGCCTGCCTCATACTCCAACAGCACCTGTCAATATCTGAGAGTTCACCAGGCATCACTACAGACTTTCAGCCTTTCAAGCTGTCTCTGCATTATTCAGAGTTAAAGACGGGAGAGTCTCAGGATAATGAATACCATGCTCAGTACCAGTTTCTGCTTTGGCACTGTAAAATGACAGGCTACACACAACCCCACTAGAACCTTGGCAGCTTTCCTAACCATATGAAGTTACTTTAACTGCATAGGTATATTTGCCTTTTAGTAATTCTCTTTGAATAAATCACAGGGGGTTTTTTAATGTTGCCCAAATCTGAAGTCTATTGAGTGAGTTCTAACTATGAATTAACTGATCACATCACGTTGCCAAACCAGTCCCCTTGAAGGGCAGGAGATGACACCACCTTGTTGAGTCACACAGAATTCATCCTTAGGCTGAGTTTTTCAAAGCAAGAGAAAAGTCAAGTTGCATTTTTAAGCAGTTGTTTACCCAGCTTTGCCTGCCACCTCCAGAGGACACAGGAGCAGGAACTTAGTTAAAGCAAGCACTACAAATTTGATTACAAACTGATAATATCCCTCTGCAGGACACCATGGTGCATGGGAGGAAAGAACCTATAATTCCAAAGGGCACACAGAACAACCAGGATTAAATCATGACTGGGCCCTCCACACACACTGAGACCTCTAAAAAGGAAGACCAAACACACAGAGTGTTTCCAGACAAGAATCTCCTAGTACTGCCAGTCCACTGTGAATCTCTTTCATCTTCCTCTTCTTAGTGGATTTCTTGTGGCAGAAAAAAACCTGGAAGCAGTGGGAAAGGACTGGGAAGGTTAAAAATAGAAAACAATAAGTCTGGATGCCCCACAAAATTCAGTGTTCAGGGCATGAGAATCTGCACATTAAAGCTTCATCTGGAAGACCACCCCAAAATATAGTGGCTCCTTGAAACTGACAGAGGTACAAATTAATTTCAGGAATACAATAACTAGGCAGTCAGCTGAAGGCAAAGTGAATTACTTCCTGGGTAGTGGACTTGGAGGGGGAATTCCTCCCACAGAACTAGTCAAGAGAAAGGCATCTGCTTCCCCACCTGAGAAGGCTAGATTGAGAGCAGAGGTCACCCTCAATTCGACCATGCGAAGGTGGAGCGCAACACTGAATGCTAACGCTTTCCCCTGGAGCTAACGAAGAGTAAGTCGGTTCTGTCATTGTTGCAAGCTGCCAAGTCATCAACAACTTATGATGACCCTATGAGTGGATGCCTGACAAAGAGTCTTGCCCTGCTGAGCTCTTGCAAACTCAAGGTTGCAGCCTCCTCTATGGAACTGAGCCATCTTAGAGTTGGCCTTCCTTTTTTTCTGCCTTCAACTTTCCCTAGCATTTTTGTCTTCTCCCGTGAGTCCTGCCTTCTCATGATGTGCCTCAAGCAGAATAGCTTCAGCTGTATCATTTTTGCTTCCAAAGGTATGGTGAATTGTGTTAATTAGCACAGGCATACAATGTGTTTCCTTTGTGAAGTTGCTCCGAGTGTTTATTTAGCTGGGACGTGACAAATAACTATTAAAACAGGTTAGATCTGTGCTGTATACAGGTCCATACAAGGCAAACTACTTTTTGGATCACACTCCCTCATTTCGTAAGCGATCCCTGGAGAATTACTTGATGCAGAACTTCCAGAATGTCTTGCAAAGAGACAAAGTGTGTTGGTCAGCGCATCTGAATATGCACATCAGGTCTGCAGAAATTCTGTCATGGGCCAAGCTCCATTTTGGAGACATCTTTGGGAACTACATTCCAGTGCTGGGTAGGGTCAAAAGCAAAAGGGGTCAGAATCAAAACACCAACAAATGCCCCAGATTCCAACCATATTTTAGCTTAAGCTTTTGTATGCCAGTACCTAAATCTTAGAAAAGGCATTTAAACCTTACAGGGGCGGGGGGGGGGGGATCTGCACAAAAGCCAGGAAAACACCAGATGATCGAGAGTTGGAGATACGGTGAGGATGCTGACAGAGCTCTGGGGAACCCTGAGGGCCATACTGGGAACCCAGAAGGACCAGACGTGGCCCATGGGTCCGGGATTCTGTTGCTCTGGTGCAGAGGCTCGCATGTGCACAAGGAGATGCATAGAGGAAGGCTTTTGATCCCGCTCATACACAAGCACGCTTCCCCCCACCAATCCATCACACAACTCTTCAGCTGAATCAAACCTACCCCACCATTTGTGGAGTGACAGATGCACAAAAACTGGTATAACCCGTTTGCAAAGCAAATTCCTCTGAAACCAGCAAGATTTATGTTCTTGGCCTTAAAAGCCTGCATTAACTGCTGTGCAAGGTTCCCTCCTAAGCTCACATTTGGTTAGCACAATTTAACACACAAACTGAGCGATGGGAATTTCATTCTTTCTGAAGAGGGCCAGGCAGGCATGCCTCTCTCTCTCTCTCTCTCTCTCTCTCATTCACATCCCTGCTATGTGAGCCGAAATGCCAGCACAAAAAGTGCTTCTTTATGCTTGAAATGACATACCTGTCAGTATAGAATCCTAACCTGAATACACGCTTCACCACTTACAGGTGACACTGAATAAAAATTCTTTGAAATTTGTAATTATTCAAACCCGTTGAAAAGCCAACCATGAGCAGAAGTGCGGTGTGCTGGCTCGGTCCTGAGCCTGCTCCCCTTCACTTTATCAGTATTTTTTGCTGAGGCAAAAGAACCAGACTTAGGTGCCCTTTGCTCCTTTCCCAGGAAGGTATTTTAAGCAAATAAACTGTGCTCAACCACTGCAGCTGTAGGTTCCCAGCTTCATTTCCTCCCCTGGAAATGCTTTATTTCAATGTTCCAATGCATTATGCCATGTACATGATGTATGTTTCCGTGGGTTGAGGGTTCACAGTGCCCCTTCAGACGCAACCTTTCCCCCAAACCGTTGCCCCCAGAAAATGGACATTTGAGAACGAGGCTGGAACGCTTCCTAGTGATGTACATACTTCCTATAAACAGGATCTGGTAAGTTTAAGGAACCTCCCTAACATTAATGTGTGTTTCAGTGTGTACTTTGGGGATGAAGAAACTCAGACAATGTCAGATGATCTTCTCTCCAGGAGCATCTCTTGGGTTTTCCACTACAGGATAAGCTCTACTTCTCCCCATCTTTCTCAGGGAGAAGCAATGTTCAAAATGGCCGGGATTCTCCGATCATTCTCCCGCTGCTTGTCACATGCCAAATGCCCCTTTGTGATTGCTGCTCACTTTGTGCAAATGGAAAAATCAAGCAACTATTGAATAGGAGAGTTACACGAATTTCCTCCCTAGACTAAAGTGGCTCTGATTCAGTCTATAGAGGAAACTTGTGCAAATGGAACTGGGAACAAGAAGAACACCAGCATGCATTCAACAACTGAAAAGTTTGGGTCTAGGCTAGAGACGTGTCTGCACTCTAATTCATGGCTTTGAACAGGGCATGGTTGCATGTTTTGCAAGAAAAAAAATGAAATTGTGTGTACTTCCAACCCTTACTCTATACTAAAAATGATACTTGGCAGGTACCCTTGCAAAGATCCTCTCTCTTCCAAGCCTGTGTCTCCAGCTTGGCTGCCTTTCCTCAACGTGGGGCCATCAAGATGTGTTGGGCTGCAGTTGCTACTTCCTCCTGCCAGCGTATCAATGATCATGCTGGCTGAGCATGATGAAAGCCTCGGTCCAACACATCTGGAAACCACTAGGTTGGAGAAATTACAGCTATTTACCCCCAACATGTTTTGAAAGCTCCAGGAAGCCATCATGTTTACCCTTGGTACCATTTATTTGGAGTCTTAAAAAATGATGACATTTAGCATTATTTGGCCCTTACTTGTTTTCAACTGGAAACATTGTTCTGGACAGGTGCAGGGACTGACATCATGAGTACCACAAGGACTAGCAAATCAGCACTTTGCACAGCTGGAGAGGGGTTCTAAAAGCTGGAAAAACCCGTCTCTGCTCAGCTCAAATCAGTTTGGACGTCAGTCCCAAAAGAGCTTGAACAGCAATCTTGCAGTGGTGACATCATTCCTGCCAGATGTGCCTGTACACCCTAACCCTAACCCTTCCCTGTTTCCAGTTGGTTCTCATTCCCCCACCCCTGAAAAAGATCATCTAGTGATTTCTTGGATTTTGTGCAATTTCTTCCCCATTCAAAAGAGCTGACATGCCACTCTTAGGGCTCAGCTCCTGGCAATAAGACCTTTAAGCCAAACTTTGCTTTCAGTTTTCTATTTTGGCACCATTCCTTTTACTTTCAGCTCCACCCACCACTAGGGTGCACCCCCTCCTGCCTAGAGCTTCTCCAAAATTGAATCCAGTCCTTATGTTGAAAGAGGTTCAAAATTCAGGTTAACCACTCCTTTTGGCAAGAGGGAGCAATTGGGAGCAATCAGGAAGCATGGACCAGCACAGTGAAGCCAGAATCCTTCATAGTTCTGGCATATTATGTGCAAAAGCTGCCAATGTCTCTGAGCATGTGCCAAGTGCTTTCTTCTTTTCATCAAGCAATTACATCTGAAACTAGAAGGCAGATGTTTAAGCCTCAGGGTGTCTCATTCAAGAAATTAAGGACTAACAGCCCCATTAATGAGTAGGTACAAACCAAAAGGTTAATAAACTAAAGGTTTATTAGAGGATTCTGCAATGTTTTATGCCAAGGTATGGGCTGTGGGCATCAACACTTGAAAAACAAGCAAAGTCTTCCTTGAAACCACAAAATCAGTTTGGAGAAAGCCTCACTATTTGAAATGACATCAGCTGTCAACTTTCCTCAGGGCAAGCAGCTCAAACACTACATCTCACAGCTTAGCGATCTGACTTGCAAACATTCCTAAGTAGCTGAAATAAAACCAGACAGCTTGATTGTGCCACAATGAATTGGCATGTACACATGTGCTCATATAAATATATTATATAAAGTTAGCCCTTTCTGCTGCTTCTCACCAGGAGAGCTCAGCTCCAAAGACTCCGATGGAGCAGACATTCTGTCTCCTCCACAGCAAGTACACTCTTATTTACAGCATGCAGGGTCATGGGACAGCCACAGTTCTGGCCATCAAATTGCCCATCTTTCAACATGGCACGGAGAGCCTTCCAGATTTTCCTGGACCTACTATTATTGTGCAGATTCTCCGTGCAATGCATAGGAAACCCTTGTTTCGCTTTATATAGGTCAAGAACCAGACATTCCCATTTCTATCACATTCAGCCGGGCTTCGATAAAAGCATAAAAACAAGGCATGAAAAAATTCCAATGGGAGCCTGGGAAAATAAGCGCAGATGTCTGATTGCCCATACTGAGAAGTGCAGGACAGCTGAGATCAATCTGTAGCATGGACAAGTTCAGGGGGATGGGACTTGTTCCCACCACTCAACAGAGAAGGAAACTCTGGCAGTGCAGAAAGAAGGTTTGCTTAGCCATGTAGCCCAGCAATAGGCCTCTGGCGGAGAAAGAAGACAGTCTTATTTTTCTGCATCCTGTTCTTTAGCCCACAGGATCACCAAAGGCAACCACAACGAACAACACAAGTTAGCTTCTCCTCGGTTTAAAGCAGTGCTGCCAAACCTCCTTCAGCCCATGGGCTGAATTCAGTTTCAGGTAAGCTTTCAGAAGCAGGTCCAAATGCATATCCAAATGCCAGCATATTTTAGTTTAAAGCTTTTCCTGCCAGTAACTCAGCCTTAAGAGAAGAATGTCGATCTCTGGCAACGCAGAAGAGCTGCACAAATGCCATATGAATGGCATTTGGGGAAAAGGGGTAAGGCCTGGGAAAGGTCACTTGAGGACTCCTGGAAGGTTGAACTGGGACTGGATTTGACCTGTGGGTCTGAGGTTCAACACCCCTGCATTCAAGGCTCCCCAGGCATGCCTCCCAGCTTTCATCCGATAGGTTCTTCCACCCACAAGGAACACCGGAGAGCTGAGAACATGAGTTATGTGGAGGGGGTCATTCCTTTGGTAGGACAAGAACCTGCAAATGCCCCTCAGAGGCTCTCTTTTCCTGGCCCTGGAACTGCAATCCCTTCCCAACATCCAAAACTAATTTGCAGGGATAATTTCCCGGTTGCAAGCATAACCACCCCATACCCTGAAATGAGCCACCTACGAGGGCAGTGCAGCATAAGTAGATGATGATGATGATGATGATGATGATGATGATGACGACGACGACGACGACGACATTTCTATGCACACAGCTCTGAGTGCCCAGAGGCTCACTCTGTGTTTGCCGTCAGCTGTCACTAAAATGGCCAAAGGCTGGCTCAGCAGAAAGCAGATGACTCACAGAACTATTCCCTAGCTTGTCTTGGGGTTTTACTTTAACTCTGGCAAAATATTCCATCTCAGACCTTGAGTAAGGTTTAACCATACCCAGGAGTAGTAGAGGTTCATCCCCAAGAAACAAGTTCTCATTCATCCAACCTGTCTCCTCCTCCACCACCACCCACCCACCCAGCCGCTGTCTTTTCCTCACACTGGCAGCTGCTGTTGCTACTACAACCTAATGTGTAAAGCAGATGAGAGTGGGGCATGCCAGATGTTTTGGTCTGCAGCTCCCATGAGCCCCAGCCAACACAGGGATCATGGGAGTTACTCACCAAAATGAGTTGCTGCCCTACAGAAACAAAATAAAGGTTATCTCTTATCTAAATCAGCCAACTGCTGATGATGTAGCAAAGCTCCTGTTTTGTTTAATCAATGTTTTGACAGGAATTTCTTCCTGTAACCCAGAGAAACTTTGTAGCAAAGCACTCTTTAATATTTACCAACATACATTTCCTCTTAAATTATCTACCTGCTTCCTGGAACTTAACACATGGTCAGCATAAATGGATTCTTCAGGACCTATTGATTGCTAAAAGACTGATATTACAGGTTTGGAAGAATAGATAATCATTGCTCTTGGTGCAATGGACTATTTAATTTCTGTACTGCCCAACAGCTTAAGCTTTCTGGGCAGTATACAATTACTATAGTACACTAAAAGCAACCTAATATATAAATAATAATCATAACATTCCACTAACAATTCAAAAAGCACATTTTAAGATACAGTGAAATCAAGTTCATATGGCTAGGCCTGTTAAAAGCATTAACTCCCCCACTATATATTTTTCTTAGAGCAGTTAAATGCCTTGGCTTATTATCATTATTATATTATATTACATTTATATTCCACCTTTGTACCACTTGCAAGGAACCCAAGGCTCCTATAAGGCTCTCCTCCTATCCTCAAACAACAGCTCTGTGAGGTAGGTCAGGCTGACAGTACATGATTTATTCAGAGTCACCTGGTGAGCCTCATGACTGAGTGGGGACTAGAATTTGGATCTCCCAAGTCCCAAATCCAACATCACAGTGGCTCTCATAAATAGCATAGAGCATACTTCTATCCTGGCACTGAAAAGATAGCAGAGGGGGCCTAAGAGAGGAAATCATTCCATAATTTGGGGGCTGCCACAAAGAAGGCCCTTGTCATTTTTGCCACCAACTGAGCCTTCCTTGGAGGTGGCACTCAGAGGAAAGCTTCAGATGCTGAGGGCAATGGCCAGGTAGACTGCAGCTGGGAGAGGTGTTCTGTCAAGTATTGCCATATCAAGCCCTGAGAACCTAATGATGCTTTCAATACTTGAACAGGTATGTGGACACCACTTGCATATGAATATATACATGGATGTTTGGTCTACATTTGTTAAGGTTTATGTTGAATTTTATATGTCTATCTGAATACACAGACACTTGTCACAGGTATCAATCAACTGAAATTGATATACTCAGATTTATGTAGTTACATGAGGTGTGTTTTGTTTTCTTTTTCCTGATTTTTTGTGGTTTGTTTTGTTGAAACTTAAATTAATATTAATTAATACAACAGTCCAGAATAAGCAACTGTGTGGCCTCCAGATCTTTTGAACTACATCTCCCATAATTCCTGGCTATTAGCAATGCTGGTGTTGATGGGAGTTGTAGTCCAAAAGATCTGGCAGGGAAAAGTTGCCTATCTTGCTAGAGAAAATGCCTACAGGAACCAGGAAGCCATGATCGCTGTTTCCCACTTAGTCCTGGAGCCAATTCATTCAACCAAACTTGCATGGTAAGAATCTGGGCTTGTGCTGAGCTCCATGCATCACTATACAGCCAGTTCATATACCCACTTCCACTATTGGGAAGGAAACATAGTTCAATGCGAGAGCTCACACTTTAGTTCGCATGCAGAAAGTCCCAAGTTCTGTCCTTTGCAACTCCATTTGCAAAGACAAAAGGATCAGGTAACAAAAGTTCTTCTCAAGACCCCAGAGACTCTTCACTAGAATACTAGATTACATGTACTCCACAAAATGGAAGCCCCTAACACTGTTCAGCTGCCCCATCTTTCCCTCCTTCAGTAGTACAAACCATGACAGGCCCTGTGGGAGAATACAGGAGGACTGCAAACGGGAGATGACAATGTCTGGACCCCAGGCAAAGCTCCCTGAAGGAGGTAAGGGAACTGCACAATAAGACCATCACTTCACAGTACCCAAATATGCGGACTCCATCTCAAACTGCTGCCTAAAGAGAATGGACTCAAAGAAGTCATGGGAAAGGTAGCTCAGCCTGCAAAAGTGGCCCACCCACCTTCTCCCCACTGCACTTCAGACTTGGCTTGCTTTGTGCCAGCAAGGAGCAAACCCCAGCCAGCCCAACGCCTCCCACCCCCTGCAACCTCTTACCTTGAGCTTCTCGAACCGATCGCTCAGAGACGCCACCTGGTGATCCCGGTGCCGCCCCACCAGTTTGCATAAGGCACAGATGAGCTGGTCATCAGCCACACAGTACATGTTCACCTTCTCGTTCTCATGCTCGAGACAGGTCAGCCCGCGGAAGTGGGCGTCCGGCACCGGCTCCACCAGCCGGTGGCTGGTGAAGGGCTTCTTGTTGGGGTGCGTGGCTCGCAGGCAGCGGTCGCAGTAGGAGACCTCGCAGGTGATGCAGGTCTTGACGGCGTCCCGCGGGGGATCCTGCTCGCAGAACTGGCATGCGATCCGGTCGCCCGCCGTCGACATGGTCGGGCTCTGGCGATAGAGCCGCTCACGGCAGTTCTCACCGGGGGAGTTGGGCCCACTGAGGGAGGCCTTCTGGAAGCGGTCGATGATGTTCTGCAGGGTTACATTGCGCTTGAGGCCCTCCAGGCCCCGATGGTTGAGGGAGATGACATAGCGGCACGTGGGACACTGGAAGGCGCCCAGGGGCTCCAGGGGCTCGCCGGAGGAGCCGCTGGAGGCCAGGATGCGGTGGGCGCAGCTGAAGCAGAGGCTGTGAGCACACGGCAGCAGCAGGGGGTCTTCAAACAACTCTAGGCAAATTGGGCAAGTCAGTTCTGACTCCAGTGTTTCCATCTTTAGTTAAAACAAGCTGGCTCCGGCCTTAAGAGTGAGGGGGGCAGGTCAGCCACCTGGAAGAGAAAACCAGAGAGGAGGGGAGAGAAAGCAGAGAGGGAATTATTCATTGCAAATCATCTGCACCTTGCACTTCATGATGACCCCAGAGAGAAATGGAAAGAGGGACTTGTATAGTGCTACCCAAAAAAGGCTAAACTAAACGCTACAGTAAGTAAGTAGCATGCAGCTAGTCCTTGGTGTTTTAGATACATTAGTGTAAGTACACTGAGCCCCAAAATCCAGATCAGGGCCAGCACACACAAGTGGAGGAGGTTTAAACATTCCACACAGCTACTTATTCCTCCCCCAAACATCACCCTCACCGCTTGGGATTTGGAAAAAAGGAACTCCATCGACCATTATGGGGCTGATATTTTGATTTGGTTCTTTTCGCCTCAGCAGGGTGGGACAGGGTGATGAACTGCTGGGTGGAAAGGTTTCAATCTCCCCCGTCCATGCACAGTGGCCACAATCCAGATTGCGAGCCTGCACGCTTAGACAAAGGCAACCAGATAGCCAGGCTCCATCGCATGATCAATATTCAGCATAGCATCTTGCTTAGCCTGTAGCTGAGGGCAGCTCTGGATCTTCGTTCTTCCACGAGCTTGTTCCAAGACCCATGCAGATGGCATGGCACCCACTTCCCGTCTCACATCCCTGCACCACTGCACAGGGCAATTTACAACCCCAAGAACCTTCCCCTGATTATGTCCCTTGAACCAGCCATTAATGCTCCTGAACTGCAGCTCAGCTGTCCACACCCCGACACACAGCCAGAGTGCAAGGCGGGGCAGGGGCCAGTAACTCAAGCACCAAAACAGGTGGGATGCAGGAGTCTGGTGAGAAGGAGAGGCTGTGATTTAGGGACAAGGCAGCAGGTTTGCCTGCAGGAAGTTCCAGATTCACAATCTGGCCTCTCCAAAGAGGCTTGGGAAGACCCGTATCTGAAACACTGGGGAGTTCCTGACAGTCATTTTAGAGCTGGACAAACATAAAAGCATTCCCTTTATTAGATATTACTGCTATTTTGGACTTTCCATTGGAGGGAAAAGTGGATATAAAGAAATGAGGCTGATGGCTCCCCTCCCCACTTTCAAACAGTCACCACTGGGTGGGGGGGGGTCGTATCTGAGCCATATCACTGGTGCTTAACCCTGCCCCGAAATGTGCAAACCCCATTACCATGCCAGCATCCAAACCCCACAAGCTGATCAAAAAGATCGATGTTTATACAGTCAAGTCAGTCAACATTCAAGCTCATGTTCCAAAACCATCACAATATTATTTATTCAGATGAGCTACAAAACGCACAAAATCAAGGATGCCTATTGGGGAAACAGCAGAACGGCTGCGAACATCTTCATATCTTCATATCCACACGGCTTGTCCCACAACTGAGACAAAGGTGTGACGAACAGGCTCAAACAGAATATTTGCGCTTATGGTGGGGGTGGAGGAGAGAAAACCAACAATGCAGCGAACAGCAACAAAGCCTCCCCTTTGGCAGAGGATGGAAAACTGACAGCAGAGGAAAGAGCTGAACAAAGAGAGCACAATCATTGCCTACATTTCTATAACCCATACAAAAGGCTGGTAATGGGGTGCACGGGTTCCTTTCATGCTGTTTTTCTACTAAAGTGGGGACAATCAAAGCAAGAGGGGGATTAAAATGCCGGCTTCCTGAATTTTAGATGGATAAAAAGCTGCCTCATACCAAGTCTAAACACTAACCTTATAACATGAAGAACTGGTGCTGTTTCTCCCCTGCTGTTTTCCCCTTTTTCTTTCTGTGTCATGTCTTTTTGGGGTTTAAGGAAACCTTAGATAAAATCCAGAGAACCCATAACAAGACTAGAAAAATATTGCTACAGGAGAATGAAAGTACTATAAAATAATCATTCAAATGTACGAGCTGAAGTCAAAAATCACTAATATAAATTGTACATATACATGACTCGCAACTATGAACTGGGTCTGAGATGACAAGATCTCCTGATGACATCCTATTTCATTACTTCATCAAAACCACCTAAGAAATGTTGGCACAGAAGGCAGCTGAAAATGACCCTAAGCTGCTTGACTATCTCTTCCAAAGACTTGTTATCTGACAGAAATCATCCAGAATGTCTTAACCAAGAGAACTGCCCATAAAGTTGGATGTTTTATTCCCAAAAGCCTCAATGTGAAAGTAAATTCACCAAAATTGTGGAAAATGTCTTCTTCTTTTTAAAGGAATAAGACTGAATGAAAACCACTTCTCTTACTTGCTACTGGTTTCTTTCATTTGTATTTGTCATGTTCACGGTTTTTAGATTGTACTCCTAACATCATGGACTATCGTGTTTTTATTTATCTGTAAACTGCTCTTTGAGCTTTCCCAGCTGAGATTGGGATATAAATGCTTTAAATAAATAAAGCCAGCAGGACCAGTGCTGGTTTCAAGATTTCATAGAATCATAGAATAGTAGAGTTGGAAGGGGCCATGAAGGCCATTGAGCCCAACCCCCTGCTGTTGCAGGACACCAGTTACACCATCCCACTCAGAGGGCTGTCCAGTTTCTTTTTGAATGTCTCTAAATCTGGGGGGCCCTTGAGCAAGACACCCTGAGTGGGCCCCTCCCTCAAGGACTCTGACTTGTCAGCAGCTACTCCTCTCCTCTTTCTTATCATTCAAGGATTCTCCTCCCTTCTCATGCGACCATTGTCTGAACCAGAGCAAGGAGCAGCCGAAGAAGCAGGCTGCCACAATGAAGAGGAGCAGCGGCGGCAGCAGCAACTGTGGGATCCTCTTGTCAGGGGGACTCTGCTAGAGTGTGGTCCCTTGGCAGCTGCCCAATCAAGCTTAATTTTGACACCAGCCCTTCTCATAGCCATCAGCTCTGATTGAGAGATGTCCTATGAAGCCGCTGAAAAAGTGGGGTCTTTCCCATTACCAGATTTTTAAAACAGAAGAACCAGGGACAAAGCCAGGAGCCAGTTGCATGCAGAGCATGTCTTCTCCATGTAATGCTTCAGCCTGGCTACCTACAGGGGCCAATTTCTCCACATTAAAAGAGCTAAAGATGACAGGTCAAAGCTTTTCTCAGTGCTTCTAGATGCATGATGGTGAAGGAGAAGCATCCAGATGACATAATCTTCCACCTTTTTCCCACCACTTCTTTGATCTTTTTCCTTCCCACAAAAAGGATGAGAAGACAGACTGCATCATAGTGTCTTCGACTTGGCAGCACCAGGAGAGGAGACTGGGTTAGAGGGAAAGATTAGGAAATCCTTCACATTCCAAGTCAGATACAAATTGCATTCAGGTGCCCACAAGTATGGCTACATGAGAAACTTGTTTCTGTTTGCGAGGTATGCAGGTGTGCTTTGTTCGAATCCGAGAACAGACCCGTGACCAAAGATCCTCCAAAAATGTCATATAGTCCAATATGCGCTTGCTACTTTCCCAGCTCAATTTTGTGCAAATTTTCCCTGTAAACCGAATCAAGAAAAGGTGCACAAATTAAGAAATTTGCACAAACGACATGTTTGATCACTACTCGATTTGCACAGTGTTTGTGTTTGTGCAAAGCAAGCAGCCATCCCAAATGCAAGGGGGAATCGGGTGCAAGACGAGCCGTGACACAATGCCTGGACCACCCTAACAAGCTCACACGCCGCTTGTTCGCCCGTGCCCATTGCCAAGCCGCCTGTCTCTGCAGTGTGCCAAGTCAGTATTCACACACCAGCCACCACGTGGCCCCATGACAATTCCTGCTAGTACAGTGTGTCTTGCAATAACGTGCCTCCTCTTGGAGTTTTTTTATAAGAACCGCTTCTCTTGCACAACCATTGGTATTGCACAACCAACAGGGAGGGACGGCACCACACCCAGACACACTCCTTATCCTTTCATCTTTAAGGGGCCGGTTCATATACACCCCTGGGAAACAGTCACTGTTGACTGACTGTGCATTCTGGCATACATCTTCTTCCACTGAAAAATAAGGGACTTTGGGATGCAGGCATTCCCCATGGCAGCACGTTGGTATGCACACAATATTTCTTCCTCACTGAGAAGGTTCAGAACAAACACCAAGACAAGAGACAGGAAAACTGTGACCTTCCACACATGGTTGGACTCTGACTCCCATCAACCATAGCCAGCATGGCCAGCGGACAGAGATTACAGGAGTTGGAGTCTAGCAATTCCTGGGGAGGGCATGGGCCCCCCACTGCTGCTATAAATACTTGGGCATACATGTGCAATGCACCGTTCACGCCCCTCCACGGGGATAAGCAGAGCTGTGTACTCCGTACTTCAGCTGCTATTATTATTATTATTATTATTATTATTATTATTATTAAACATTTCTGTCCTCAGAGTGCACGGCCAATGGTGAGGAATACTGTGAGTCGTGGTCCAAAAAGCCCAGAGAACATCAGGTTGGGGAGGCCATTGCATGGCTTACTTCTCACAAACAGCAGAGATGGTAAAGCATTTCTGGATGACGCCACTTCACAAATGAAGACAGGGGTTGCCATGACTGAATGCTTCTTCATGCACAGGGAAAACAAACCCCAGCACATAAAAACGCAACAATGCAGGCAGAAGGATCAAGTCACATCTTTCCTGAAACTTGCTACTTTCCCAAACACAGAGAGATTTAAGTTCTACATTTTGTATGAAGGAGCATTACATCGCATGAGCTCCTACCTACATTCTGAAATGATATTGTCAAAAAGCAGAATTTACCATCTTTTGATGCAGACACCGGCCACATTCAGGCATAATGATAACTACCCTTCCCCAATCAGGTGATCTCCAGGAGTCTAGCTTTAGTCCAACACAGTTGGGTATCATGTGAGGGAATCCTGCATAATCTGAATGATTATGTTGGGCAGAATCTGAATGAGACAGAGCAAGGCTCAGAGTTACACACTCCTCCTTTTCTTCCAGCTTCACTGATATTTCAGAAGCTTTTGCTGTACTAGTTTGTCACATTGTCCAGAATGTATGTAATGTAAAATAGGGTTCTTCAAACCTATGCTAACCATGGTTTGTTTCAAACATGGTGATCATGGTTTCAAGTGGGCTTGCTTCAAACAACCCATACTTAACAAGAACTATGACTTGCCAGTTTGAGTGACACAACAAGTTGTGGTTACCCTAAAGCAGGAATAGGAGCTTTTGATATCCTCCTTGCAGCCAAGGCAGAGTGAAGTATGCATCACAACAAGGGTCATTTCATGATGTCACACTAAAATATGGCTTACTGTGATCTCCAGATACAACTAATGAGAAGCCTAAAACAAGTTTCACTTGGATGACCTGTTAAATATCAAGTGTCTCACACACCAAATAATTGGTGCCTTGCATGTCTCTCAGAGCAAGCTGAACAACTGAGATTAAGGTCCAATCATATCCTAACTCTGGTCCCTAGCCAAGCCTCTCCCCCTAAGAAAACCTAAAAGAAAATTTCTGAAGAGATTCCTTAGACCAAGGGTAAACAAACTCTCTGGACCATTGGAAAATTTGGCAGTTTGAGAAACAAGCCCTGGGCACCACAACAAAATGGCTGCCATGGGAGTCAATTCAAAGGACAAGAAACCAGCCTGGAAGACTGAGCACAAGGCGAAAGTGAGGGCCAAGTCCCACCATACTAAACAACTCCTTTGAACCCACAACTTTCATCACCAACATAAATTTACTTCACAGCAATCCCAGGCACCCATAAGAAAATATGTAAGATAATGAATTTTTAATAGTGGGAGGTACAGGACAACTTAATGGGTACCAAAAATGGAACCTAGGACACATGAGCACCCAGAAGCACTGTGTTGTGTGTGCGTGCCTTCAGCACACAAAGGATGTTGCCCTCCATTGGGTGAGACCTCCAAGCTGACGAAGTTAGTCTTAGGCTTCCATCAAAGACTTTCTGCTTTAACCTGGCTGTGCACTTAGGCAGAAGTTGACCAGGAAGATCTGGCTGATTGCCTTCCTTGCACAGCCATCTCTGTGTAGACAGAATTAAAATCAACCACAACAGCATTAATAAAATTGATTTGCTCACTTCAAAGGGCTGTGACCATCTGACGCTGGCTGTAGCTGCATTTGGCCCCACCTGCACTGCTGTAAAAGTTTAAACCAAAGTTCTCATCTGTAGATGAGAACTTTGGTTTAAAACCCCAGTGCTACAATTCAGCTTGCTTCTCAACTCCATGACTGCTCCAAACGCCACAGCTATAAACTGGCCATTAATGACCCATCTATAAACAAGACAGACCACTGCCAAAATGAATCGGACCTAATGGCTCTCTTGCTCCAGTTCTGTTACTAAGAAAGACAATTATGAGATTCACCAAGCCCAACTTACCAGCAAGGCAAGAAAAGATTTTAAAACCAAGCTAAGAGTGAACTGAAGGGATTCCTGATGCCTTCCTGGTGGGCTTCTCTGGAACCAAGGTCTTGCTGCAACTACAAAGAAGATATGTCTATGCTCTGTTTTCAGGAACGGATGCAAGGAAGGCCACCTCTCAAGAGGCAGAACGTGGCTTAGCTCTTTCCTGAGAGCTAACTGCTGTAGGATGTACAGACTTCCGCCACTGCTCTATCAAAGTAGCTTTGCACAACTCCCTTTCAGCTGAAAACCCGGACCACTTGACATTTAAGGGGGCAAAGTGTTGTGTTTGTTTACACAAAAACTATAACCCTCCCAAGGTGTATTACATAGATAAATAAAAATGAAACATCTTGTTCTTATTAGGCTCAAAGGGCAGTCCAGAAGCATCCTAAAACTTTAGTAAGTTGTTGACATGTTTTCAAAGTTGAACTGCAATGTTATACTGTTTCCATGTTATTTGTATTTTATATTGTATTTTTTTAACTATTGTAAACTACCTAGAGAGCTTTGAATAAGGAGCAGTATGGAAAAAAATAAGTCAGTCTCGCAGTTCAGCATAACACTCATAAAGCCAGTTTAAAACACTTAAGACGCAGCTGCAAAGGATGTCTCCTTGCATGCAGGATGTCTCAGGCTCAATTCCATGCTTCTCCAGGTAAGGCTTGGGAACAATGAAGAGCCACCACTTCTCACGGTTGACAGTATTGAGCTAGATGGATCAATAGCACCACAGGAGGCAGCTTCCTATGTCCCCAGCCTCCATCCGATGAAAACAAGCAGTGCAACTGTGGTTATCTAGGAGTCATGTGCTCCTTCTAACTGGCTGCAAATCCGCAGCGTGGCTGAGGCATTCTTGGTCAGTTTCCAGTCTTCCCGGGCAGCCCCACAACAGAACACATTCCAGTAGTTCAGACTAAGGAGTGTGTCATCAACATTACAAAACATGGACAACCGATGGCTGGTGTAAACAGAGGGTCTCAAAGCCACCATAATGGTGACGGCTTTCGTAGTCTAACCTTGAACTTTGCACCCAGATTTAGGGACCAAAACCAGCAATGAACCTTTTACCCAGACCTGCTTATTTCATTTTGGCATTCAAGAATCTATGCTTCAAAAGGCTGTAATGAAGGCAATGAGATGGAATGCAGAGCTGTTCTACAAGCCCTGCTGAAATAATTTTGTTTCTCCCCTTCCCTTTCCCTTCCTTTTTCCTGGTGTGTCATGTCTTTTTTAACAGTGAGCAAAGACTGCCTTGTTTCATTGAATATACATAAGAACTGTGGGAACTTTTCCTTCCCTCTTTCTAGGTGAGCAGCAGCATAGAAGTATGTATTTATAAATAAACAAACTCTTCAACCTGCTAGAAAACAATTCAAAATAGGGCATCAGGAAATCAAAATTAAGTTGCCACTGGTATTCACGGATTCCATCCCTAAACCTGTGTTTACTGGGAAACTACCAAGTCTGCCAGGCTCTGTGCTGCACTTTTGTGCTGGAAACACCTCAAAAGAACCAGGAACTAGGGTAAAGCACGGATGGAGGGCATGCCCAGGGACAGCATCCATGCAACGCAGCCTCGCGCATCAGCCACTGGTTGCTTGGAAAGCACACCGACTGCTTTCATTTGAAGCCCTCTGAGGCTGGCTTTGATGTCTGCAATTGATGCGGCATGTGGAATAGCTGATTAGATTAAATCTGCTCTGTTGACAGTAATTAATTCCCCATATATCAAAACAATAAAATATTAACAAGGCTTACAAGGCCGTGGGATGCACCAGAGCACATCCATGGTGAAACCCCCTACACCGAATTGTTCCAAAGAGAAGCATCCCTAAGGCAGCAGCCAAACCAAATGAAGAAATTTGGGGGTGGGAAAGAAAAAAACGACAATTACCAGAACTTCATGCACATTATCACAAAAGCATAATCGTCTCTCTTGCTCTTGCTGCTGTGTCTTAATTCAAGTGGGATTACTCCGGGAAGGATTCCACACTGGGCACACCGATTTTGAAATGCAACTAAGCAGCTGTGTGCTGGCAGGATTCCATTCTCCTCCATCCAAGCAGTGTCTGAGTCATTGATGTTCACCCAATCAGACCACCAGTCCATCTAACCTAAGATTATCTGCTCTAACTCAGCAGCTCTCCAAAGGCTTAGACAGAAGCAGTTCCTAGCATACTACTGGCAATCCATTCCATCCAACATGTCAGAGCCTAAACCTGACTGGCGCTTTATGTCAGGGTCTGCAGCACTTCAGGCCCAGGGGCCAAATCCAGCCTTCTGACACTCCCCAACGGCCACACGCTGCTCCTCACAACCACAGAACATTTTGGTTGTTTCCCAGCCTATTTCCTCCCTCTTCCAAAAGACTGCAATGTCATAAGGCTTCGTTATTGGCAAAGCTCTAAACTAAAATGTTTTGAGATTTCTTACATGTTGCCTCTTCCTTTTGCCTTCAAACCTTGCCCACCACTTCATGCCACTCCCAAAAGCTTCTCTGAAATGGAATTTGGCCCGTGAGTTGAAAGAGGTTCTCCACCCCTCCTTCTGCACTCAAGCTATTTGCCTGCTTCAGCTTTTCTCAGTCTGATGACTTCCAGGTACATTGAACTTCAACTCCAGTACAGCCCTAGCCAGCATGGGTCAGAGCAGCTGGGAGCTACAGTCCAAAATACCCACGGACACCAAGTTGGATATTGGTGGCGATTTACACCAACTGAGTTGTATCCTGCTTCTGATCCATTCCACGGCCAAAATCTCCAACCCAGGACTTCTGACTCGCACAGAGCCAGCAAGCACAATTTTCCATGCAGTGGCTATTTCGCTTCCTACCTTCTGCTGCCTTGAGGCCCTTTTCATGACTTCACCAACTCAGTCTGGGGGCTGAGAAAGTAGGGCAGAGATTATGCTCAGACACAGCCAGAAGTACTAGCACTTTCACCTAACAAACGAACAGTACAGCTTTCTCCAGAAGGATCTCAGCAACAGACACGCAGACGAAACAATGAATGCCCATCGGTAGTATCCATTACGGCGCACAGACTGCATGCTAGGCAATCACTGAGCAGCGCTGCGTCTGCTCCAGAAGCTACGTGCCGATCCCAGATTTCCCATTTTGCCTCAGCTGTCCCCAAGGGACCCAGCAGAAGCTTCCATGCTCTCTGGGACTCTGCATCAGCAGCAGCTGATCGCAGCGGGTGGAGGAGGGCTATTTCCTATGCCGCGTTTCTCATTTGCATTCTTTTGCAGAATAGCTGAAATCTCTTTCTGCCAATCTCACTGCGCCCACCTGCGTGCCCAGCCTGCAAACATGCTCCCCCTGCCATGAGCTCATTGAGCAGCCGTATCCTAGCTGTTCTCTCTCAGCCTCAGATCCACCTGCAAGATGGAGATTAATAATACTGACCTACCTTGCAAGGCTGTTACAAGGTTGGCTGAGAGTTCTCCATTGCCCAATAGCCAGAGTTCTCTGGATTGTTTCCAACATGCAGCATGCAATGCTCTGAACAATCTAAACCGTGATTCAGTGCATAGTAACAAAATAATTGTTATTTAACTAATTTATGAACCATTTGACCCTATCTAAAAAGATACATTGAAGCAGCTTGCAGCCTAAGAGTTTAAAATGCAAAACATCCACCAAAATGTTTATGGTGAAAATACCATAAAAGTATATAAAACATCTCAGTTAAAGATGTTTGAAGAAACACAAAAGCAAAACATTCAATTAAAACATTTAAAAGCAGAGAACAAATAGTCAACAAATTGGGCTGCACAATCAGTCAATGAAATTAAAGAGAGGTTTTTGTCTAGCACCCAAAACATATCCCAGTTTATTCCTCCTGCACACCAGCAAAGGAGAGGGCATTCCATAAAGTGGGTGCCACCACTGACAAGGCCCTTGTACCATTAATTAAAGACTTAATTAAATCTATCATTATCTTAACCAACAAATGGGTCTGGAGTGCAGAAAGCAGTCAGCTAGTTTTTCAGAACTTGATATTTATATATTGCTCTACATCTAGGTAAAAGAAATAAAAGACCATATTTAAACTTAAAAAAAAAAACAGAATACTACCTAAAAGGGAATAGAAGCTTGAACCTGGCTCGGTGGCTAAAACAATCATAACAATGGCAACAACAGAGAGCAATTTTACCAAAAAGGAGTGGCAATATCCTGCTCACCTGAAGGAAGCGGCTGGGTAAGCAATTCCCCCCATGATGGGCAGACGGCATGTGCCAAGTGGCTGGGCCTTCAATCTCAATAAATTTTGGCATACCTCCAATGATGATTTCAACTTGAATGAACAGTCATTATGCCCTTTTGGGCGTGATTCCATTTTAATTATAACTGAACAGTGATCTGGGGATTTTGCCAAGAAGAGCTCCATATGTTTGTGAAATCGCATTAAACATGTCTGCAGACTAATGTTCCTCATAGGGAGTGAAGAACAAAACAAACCAGAACGGTACAGTACGGCAGTCCGTGAGAAACTCTTGCTTTTCCCCAAAAGGGAAAAATATTTAGCTGGAAGCAGCTTGAGGCCTATGGCTAAATTCCCTAGTTTGTTCTCATTCTTCTCCTGCTCCTCATTCTTCTCCTGCTCTCTTCTCCTGCTTCTATATCTGCTGCACGTCTTCCAAACAGCTCAGGTCAGCAGACAAGGCTCTCCTCCTCAGTTTTACCCTCTGAAGGCCCCTGTAAAGAAGACTAGCCCAAAGATAGTGACTGGACTAAAGTTTCTAGTCCAGTGGAGAACGGAACCTGAGTCTCTCCAGTCCTATTCGGACATTCTAACACATACTTCTACAGCCTGACGCCCATAATTCTCAGTGCATTGGCGAAACATTATTGAAGCTGTGGCCCAACACACTTTCATCGTTCATCTCTCATGGGAGTACACCAGCTCTAACGGAAAGGAGTTGCTGGGGTTGTCTAAACTGACTGGTAATGCCAGCATCATACGCAAAGTGACTCTCTTTGCCCTAACAGCAAGAAAGATCAGGAAGAGAGAACGCTATATAATACTGCTGCACTGAATTAAAAATGGCTCCTTTTGCAACCCTCCCTTCCATTGCCGCTACAACACAGGATTGGAAATTTCATCCTTTGTATTACTATATTGATTTGCGGTAATATGTAATTGTCATGACCTTTGGCTGGAACAATAAAACAGATCGATCATTCTAACCTCTACATAATGGCCCTCAATTTGCAGTTGAGGCATCAAGGCTCAACACGCAGAAGGAATTACACTCATTCTACATTGCCCTTATTCCAAACCAGGAAAATCTGCCAGTCAGCTCGCCATGAAAATGAACTAAAATTAGAACACATGAAAGCATAAGGAATCGTGGGCTGGACTGGTCATCTGGTTTCTGAGCCTTTAGCACATCTTGTCATGTTACAAAGGTCTTGTCACAGCCAAAGCTACTAGGAACTGTAAAATAAACAAGCCACTTGGAGTGTATGGATTTTACTAACAAGAGTCCGCTATAATAATCGAACTGGGGAGGTGGCTATAGAGGCATGTTCTCAAAATACCGGAGGTGTTCTCTATCCTGTCTTTGTCTTCTTCCTCTTCAATTCAACTGCACTTGTTATTTAATATATAAAATGTCACTACCATCCCTTATGATGGGACCTCATGATGCTGAAATCCGAGCCTGTATTCCAAGTGCTTCCACACAGAACTTAATTAGGCACCGTGCCAGATCCAGGATTGCAAGAGGGCCCCTCAGTGGCCCCTTCCCCAGGCAAGTCCACCTTCTCGTTCCTATTGTCACCAGCGACTATTGTTCCTCCTCTCCCTCATCATTGACAGCTTGCTTAACAGACAGAGACGGGGAGCGAGTGGACAATGGTACCTATTGCTCCTTTCCCACCACTGTGACTTGGGCCAGAGCAAAAGGCAAGTAAACAAGCAGGTTGCGTTGGTGAAGAGGAATGCCAAGTTCTAGGCCTTCAGCAGGTTACCCAGTCGTGCCTTGATGCCCGCCCTGATTAGGACATCACAGGGCATTGTCTAATACCGGGTTCTATTGTCCATCTAGCCCAGTGTCCTCTCTTCTGACTAGCAGAGGTTCTCCAGAAGAAGGATCCTAGTATCAAATGCTAACTGCTTCTTTTAACTGAGGATAGCATGCTTTTGTGGGTCGGGCCAGAGGTTCCCCACTACTTTTCTAGGAAGCCCTCAAGCAGGGAATGGCATCAGCAACCGCCTTCCCCTGAGTCTGTCTCCAATACCTGGTACTTAGCAGTTCCATTTAGCTATCATAGCCTTCCACAGACCTTCCTTCATGGATCTGTCTAATCCCGCTTAAAGCCATTTAAGTGAGTGATTCTAGCTTAGACTCACAAAGCTTTGCCAATGAAAGCATCTGGTGTCCTCAGACCAATCACTAGTCCCAGAGGGGTATTTTAAGCTCCCAACAGGAAGTGCATACGCTCTCATCAAGCAAGAGATCACGGTTAACTCTTTTCACCTTGCTCATAATTCTGGGCAGACAGGTTGCCCTTTGTCCCAGAGTTCAAGGCCCTCTGCTTCTCTCTCCCTCTCTCTCAGAATATAAGAAACTGTGCTATAGTGAAGCAGACCATCAGTCACCTTGGCCACTACTATTGGCGATATGGGCAGTGCTTCTCCAGGGCTTCAGGCAGGAGCTTTTCCTGCCCTGCCTAGACATCCTGGTGATTGAACCTGGGACCATATTCATGCAAAGCAGGTGCTCTGCCATTGAAATACAGTCCTGCCTATTCACACATGCGCACACACACAGAGAGACGAGAGAACAATGCTGAAAGGAAGCCAACTGATTGAGCTATTTATTCTAGCAACCCCAAACCCCTCTGTTCTCATCTCCTACCAACATGACATCAAATACTCCCTTGGAAAATTTTCTTGTGGGGGGAAACGCCTGCCAGTAAAATGCTTTGGCTAAAGCACCACCCTTATGCACCACCCTTAATCTTCCAAGTTACATAGTCTGATAGGATCAGAGTGTTGTCAGGAAACAGTCTATGCCATTTATTTATTTTTTAAGTAGGTCACACCACTTGGCATACAGAGCATGCCAGTCAGGAAACCCCGAGAACAACGTTCATCTCTGTTCCGAGTGGCCACAGAACAAGCAAGCAAAAATCCACCCAAAATGTATTTTCCCACATCATCTGATGGTAAAATCTGCAGTACATTTGTTGGGATTTCAAGAAAAAGCTGTAAATGTCCAAATGGGGCAGTTTCCACAAGCAGAGGCATTCAGACAGACAGAGAACAGAATGGTACTTGACAGCAGTTACCTGTGCATGAAAGTTTTATAAGGAATGCTGAAAGGAAATGGGCTCCCTACATGTTCAGATGCTTTCAACAGCCAAAGGCAGGCAAAGGGAATGTGCTAAAACCCAAGTTCTGTGTCAACTTCTTGTTTAAACACTAGCCAGGGTTTTACAGTGGAAGAACCACAGAAAATTTGCCTCCTCCCTCTTTCCAACAGACGTTAGTCTACAAACTACAAGCCAGCGACTGACTGCCCTGGGACACATCCAGGCTCAAAAAAGAACACACGTGCACGCAGGCAAGAGACTGCGGGATTCTATAATCTGAAGTCTGCAAAACCAAGCCCTGTATTTAAAATGCCTGGCTCAGCTTGGCTTCTGATCTCTGACCCCTTAGCACAGGGATGCTGAATTTCAGGCATGTGGGCAATGTCCTACGTACTTGGGGGACAAGCCCACCCATCCCAAGGTTTCTCAGGAGGGCCTTAAAGGCAATATAAGCCATACCTTGAATTGTGACCAGGAACAAACCAGCAGCCAGCAAGGAATGACAGGGCTGATTTGGTCTGCTCAGGCCCTGGACCGCGGATGCCTGACTCCCACAGCTCAGCCACTCTGGCAGGAGAAAGGAAGTGGGAGGGAGAACAGAGCATCGATACAAGTAGGGCTGCAAGTCAATTAAAAGCATTTCAACCAATTAATCATATGAGTTTGCCCCTGTATTGATTAACCTATTGACTGAATTTGCATACACTCAAATATAGAGGAAAAACTAGTATTTCTGAAGCAAGAGGTTTAATTTCTTCGCTGTTACAAAGATACACACACGTGCCAGAGCAGCATCACTAACTGCAAATTACCACCGTCCCCACAAATTACAGCCACGAAAATTGCTGAAATCACATCACATGCGTTTACCAGATTAAAGCTGAAAGGAGGGAGAATATGATGTGGCAAAAATAATGCCTTTAGGGACGCTTTCCCAACCTGATACCTTCCAGATGCGTCCTCATCACAATTCCCATCAACCCTGCCAGCATGTCTACTGGTTGGGGATGATGGGAGTTACATCCTGACAAGGGTGCAAGGTTGGGGAAAGCTGACAGGTAGTCAGCCCCTGGTCTTTAACTTGGTGCCAAATATCCACACTTAAGTGACATAATTGCAAAGCCGCAGAACTACACAAATAGCCCGGCTTTTAGGAGGAACAGTCTGCGTGTTCCACAAGGATCACACTGCTTCCAGCTGGCCAGGAAGCACAACTTTTATTATTGTCTTCCTCATCGTTTTTACATCAGCCATTTGTCTCCCAGACGGGAAAGCGACAGAAACAAACAGCAGCTCTCAAAACTCCCCTTTCTGCCAAAGGGGAGAAAGGCTTATAAACAGACCTGTAAATCATCCCGCAGTGTCTCTGAATGCTGGAGTTGGAAATGGATTAGAAGTTGAGCATAAAAAATATTATCATACAGAGGTAGAGTCACGATGATGGCACAAGAGACAAACATCCTTCGCACTAACAAAGTGCTCCAAGAGGCAGATGGCAACGGAGGGAGCGGCAGGGGAATCCATCACCACCCCATTTCCTGTACCACGCTATTTCTGAGCTCTTGCTAGAGTTGGGCCATATTCTACCTCTCTTCTAATTTAATTCGACGAGTCTCAAAAACAAGAGGAACCGGCATGCAGCCTGCTAGCAGAAATATTCCTGCTCAAGCTCCCAGCCAGCCAGGTGTACTTTCCTCCAGCAGCCTACAAGATGCAAGCTGTTCAGAGGGGTCCGCTTACTATTCCCTCCCTAGTTTTTTCCATTTTCTTTTCTGAACCACAACATTTCATGGCTGCCAAAAATGTGCAGTCCTTCTTGGGTTACATGGGAAGCAAGATTGCTCAGTGTGTTTATTAAAATAATTTCATTTGTATTTCTGTAAATCTCAAACTTCCCTTGAGCATATCCCAGTACCTTCCTCTAGCTTTTTAGTGCCTCAGTTTTGCTTCAGTTAAGTCAGCTCTCACCACCTGAGTTCACTTTTAAAAACAGTAGCCATTTAGTCATGAAATTCACTGCTGCTGGATATAGAATAATCAAAACTAGATTGGATAGCTTTAAAAAAACAGGATAAATCAAATTGATAGAGGGTGAGTCTAGCAATGACTATTAACTGTGATAGCTAAACAGATCATCAAGGTAGCATGCCCTCAATCACAGATGCTGGGGACAAAGAACTGGGAAAATGTGGATTACGCATCTTGTTTGGGGCTTCCCAGGAAGAGCTCACTGCTGAAAACAGGTGAATTCTGGTCTCCTCCTGTAGGGCTCTTTGTGTGCTTATGAGAAAGGATGCCATTCTGAGAAAAACAAATCCATATACTAATTTGTATGTTTTCCATCACCTAATATGGCTGTTTTTAAAGGCCTAGATGCAATCCTACACACGTATAGATAGAATTCCCATAATTCCTAGCATGCCCAGCCAGAATGGAGATCAGTGGGCAATAGCTCCGTCTGTTGAGAATATGGCAGCTGTACTCAACTGCTCTTGCTGTTAGTGTGAATGGCTGAACAACCCAGTGAAGCGTCATCCCTGAGTGGTTTGCTGTGACATACTAGCCAGGAACTCTGGCTTTTTTTCTTCCCCAACAAGCCAGAGCAGGACACAAGCACAGTAGAAGCCTCTCGGTCATTTTCTCCACCAGCCTGTAGGAAATATAAAAGCCAGCACAACTTAATAGCCATTGATACAGCATGAATCTGTCTAACCCCTTCCAAGTCATCCAACCAGGCAGCCATCGCATCTTGAGGGAGCATATGTCACAATGAGGGAGAAAATAATTCCTTTTGCCTGTCCTGAATCTCCCATTTCAAGTCATTTGATGACCTCGAGTTCTAATAATGGGAGAGAATGAGAAAAATTCCTCTCTACTTCCTCTGCAGTGTGCAAAATTCTATAAGCCTCTTACCGGGCCTATTCCTACTCACTCTTTCCCCCCCAAACCAGCCTTCTCCAACCTTGCGTCTTCCAGACACGTCTGGGCTGCAACACCCAGAATTCCCAAGCAACAGCCCTGCTGGATGGGAATTCTGGGAGTTGCAGTCCAAATGCTTCTGCAGACCACCTGTTCTAAACTCAAAAGCCCCAAACACTAGCTGCTAGTAACTAGAACCTTTCCTGATCACAAGAGCATATGAGCATAAGAAGAGCCATGCTGGATCAAACAGGTGTCCATTTTGTCTGACATACAGTTCATATACCGGCCAGCCATTTTCTGTAGCTTTTCCAGCTCCACCATATATTTCCTGGTTACTCTCTGCAAGTAGCAACAAGACATAAGGCAAGTAAAGGAAACACTCCCTACCTTTCTCATTTCTATGCTTTATGAGTTCATATTTTACATTGGCCATCATCCAACCTGAACCCTAAGCAATATGATCTGTAGGAAAGGTTTTAAAGCCCAGGTAGAGTCGCTGACCCTCGAACCAGGAAGACCTGGGATTAAATGTCTACTCGGGTGTTAAGTTCATTGGATGGGCTTCAAATCACTACCTCAGAGCCTAAGCAACCAACCGTGTTTGCTCTAATGAGAAAAAGGCAGCTCCTTCAAAGGAGGGAGGGATTCAAATGTGATAGAAAAACTAAATAATGGGAAAATAACCTCCGGTGTGCCAACCTAATCAAGAAAAAGCATTAACCCGCAGAAGAGATTATAACTTGTTCCCCAGACTTTGGGAGTGAACACTATGGCTCTGAACCAGAGTCCACGGCTCTGAACTACTTTCTCTTTCTTAAAAATGACACCATCTATCTCTGCAATAATACTTAACAAGAAAGGCGTGTATAGCTTCATTGATCCACAGGGAAGTGATGTCTCTGGCAAGTGAACTTTCAGCCCAAGTAGTAACCTCACCATTAATGATCCTGCTATCCATCTGGGAGATGGCACGTGAAGGAATAATGTCTCCTGCTCTCTCCCCAAGCCCACGGTCTTTCCCCCCTGCTCAACTACTTCCCCTGTTCAATAGCTGAGCTTTTCCGTGAGACAAATTTCTTTTGTGGGGGAAATGTTAATGGGTATTATGAGCTACCCCATTTCTTTTTGCTAGCTAGATTTATGTTGAGGGCAGGGATGCTGGGGGAGGCAAAATTAATGCTCTTTCCTTTTCTGAGCTTTTTATGCACTGATAGTTAGTGAGCAATGCACAAGGTCACTCTGATACTGTCACTTTAAAAAATGATGATGGGGAAAGAAGGAAGTTTTTTGTGTAACTGTATCTTTGGAAAATTACTTTAATACCTTTCATGGTTCATTGGGTTGACAATATTATAAGTCGCTACTACAGAAAAACAATTAAAGTGACCCTGCGGAACCTGCAGCCAACCAAGCCAAGCAGCCCAGTGGCTCAACAACAATGCTTCTCGGGCTTGCGACGGCTGGGCATCTGCTGAGACCCAGAAAAAGCCCTGCTTCCAGTTTCTGACTCCTCACGGCCCATTACCTTGACTCCTCCGGAAGTGGCAAAGTGAGCAAGGAGTGGTAATCATGCTCACGGCCCTCTCCCTCTGGGAAGTGGGACCGACTGGGCTCCACACAAGAAAGACAAGCAAGTAGATTGTGTTTATTATTGGTTGATTGCCATATTATGTGTATTATTGCCTTACCATTATTGTTACTTACAGTTTTGATTCTGTGTGCTTTGCCATCTGCTAAGAGAGTCTTGTTGGACTATTGAGCTGCAGAATATCAGTAAATAAATAGACAGCAGCAACACACGCAAGTAGCGAATGGACACACACAGGAAGGGAGATCTACTGAGAGCATCTAACTCCACCGTTTCTCCCCTTGGCTGCCTTCCCCCCCCCCCTCTCTCTCTCTCACACACACACACACACACACACAGAACCTTTTGCCTCTCCCCATTTATGCATCCCATTCAGAAACTTGGGAATGGCAGGCAGAAACCAGAAGTGGACTAGGAAGGAAAATGTAGGAGTTCAAGCCAGGGCCAACATGAAGTACTGTGAAGATCCCAGATTCAGGCCCAGAGGACCAAAAATAAAAGCTTAAATCTGCCTGTGTTCATCAGGGCCCTTCTAAGATATGCAAAGTGTCTGCTATCTGCACACGTACCATATAATTGCAATTTCAGACATTTTTTGTCTTTAGAGGCAACCGTGGGGTGGGGTGGGGGGGGGAGCTTGTTCCGTAAGAAAGTTTCCAATTCATTGAGGTGAAAGAACAGGAGGAAAAAAGCCAACGTCAGAAGAGGCTTTCTGAAGAATAGCGAGGAGGCCAAAATAGGGCCTGTTCGCAGCAATGCCAAACCTGCCTGCCAAGCATTCCCCTCCCTCCAACCCAGGGCCAACTTGGCTCACCAGCAGAATTCCTCACACCTTGTTCTCCCCTGCTTTCGTATCGGGCAGGCCCCAGCTTGCCAAAACCAAGCAGAAGGCAAGTTTCGAGGCAATGCTCTGGTGCAGGCACTTCCAGCTGAGTTCCCGTTCTGGAACTCAGACATTACGCACTGCAAAGGGAGGAGTGGCCCGCATGCTTCTGAAGGATCTGATTCTGGATGAGAGAACCCACAAAGAACTGGGAGCCAAATAAACCGGGCCTCTGACAGACCAATAAAATGGAAGAACAGTTCACAGCTGCTGCCTAAATGAGCTTTCATTGTTTACAGTGAAGGTTTAGGAGTGAGACAATGTGAGCAAATGCTACTCCTGGGAGTGCTGCGTCGGAAGAAGACTCTAAAGTAGGAGCTGTAAATGTGTGTCACATGCTGAAGCATAAACAGAACGCTCTTTGCAGACGGAGATTAAATCTCCCGTAACAGATCGCCGTCCTCTTGATCATCCCAGGGAGCCACACCGTGTGGTTCTGGGCAGCTACAAGCCAGTGCAAGTCATTGTCCCCATATTCAGCTATGTTGTAGCACACCTGCCATTTTTGATGGATATTATTTCTTAAGCATCTGCTTTTCCATCCCTACTCTACCCTCAGGTCAGGGTGACGTAAACCATTGCTTTGATTTAACAAAGCCTTCCTGCATTTCATTGCCAGGACTGATCTTGTGTCCAGACAGACGGCTGCTAGTGCTACCAAGCCAAAGGTACTGTGCAACCCAGTCTATTCTTCCCTCCTTAATGAATCTTTTGTAGCGCAAAAACAACAAATAATGGTCGGACAAAGAGCGTTGCAAATAGAAGACAACGACATCCAACCCCCACCCCCCACAAAAAGTATTCCATGAATGAAGCACAGTGATTGTACCATTAATGCTTACATCCAGGAGCACCCAGGGGCTACGTCCAGAAGGCTCAGCTCTGCATGGCAGAAAATAGATCTCCAGATGTTTTGGATTTCAGCTCCCGGAGTTCCTGATCACTGACCATGTTGGCATTGGTTTCTAAGAGTTGAAGTCAAAAACAGCTGGAGATCTCCCTTCTGCCCATCAGTATTTTTGCTCACAACACAACAGCTCTCTCTGTATGTATGTCCCAGGGCACAGACTGAAGGTGTATGAAGCAGCCTTGCTGAACCTTAAGCAGATCAGGCTCTGGTCCATGCATGGAAAAGAGGCTGCCTGGGTTTAAACGATGGAGGAAAGGAAATTGGAGGTTATTTTATATGGAGGTTACTTTACCTACGAGTAAAATAACATTAGCATAGGGCCCATCTTGTGTTGCAGATTCTGTTGCATCCACCTTAGCTCTCTCCAGATCACCAACCACCTCTGCACAGTTAGATTTTAAGTAGCTGCTGAGCCAGTTTGTTAATATGAAGGAAACAGCGGGGAGAGGCTTTGCTTTAAAGCTTCCTATTAAATTGTTTTGTTTACATGAAAATAGTAAAGTCAGCTTCTACTCTACTACAGGCAGATCACTGATCATAGAGAAAACTCATTCTGCTAGAGTAGAGACAGACAGAATACCAAGTCAGGCATTGCCTCATCTTCCAGTATTAAACTGAAAGCTGCCATTGTGCTTGGAGGGAGAGCAGCATTGCTCTAGACCTGCCCATTTCACAGTAACGCAAAGCCTTCTACACCTGGAAATCAGAGTAGAATATCTGTTCAATTTAACCCAATGAAGAGCCAATAGAGAATGTCTTGGGCTTCCTCGGAGTACACAGTAAATTTCAGCCTCTGCCCTTTTCACATTCCTAGCTTTGGCTCTGTTTTGGTTACCAAAAGATAACCAGCAGAACAGAAAGCCAAGGACGTTTGGGGTTATCCCAGATGCATTATGTAAAAGAGCCAGAAAATAATAGCAAACACTTTCTACTTGATGCTGATAAGATTCTACCTGAAATATTCTCTCTCTCTCATTCCCTACAGTTTCAAGCAGTGACAGATGGTTTGAAGCCTTCCAAGTCTGGCCAACCGCGATCCTGTGGTGTCAGTTGGCACAACGGGGCAGCAGCAGAGAGGTTTGGAGCTATCCTGCTCCCATTGTGTGGCGGCCTCAGCAGAAGCTGGAGTGTGAAGCACAACTGATCCCAGCTATGCTGAATTACTTCTAATGGGATTAGATAAAACAATAGGACTTTACAGGTATAAGGACATGTTTATGCAGGGAAATAATACTGTAGAAATAATGAAAACATCTGTTTTATATATGTATCCTTACTGGCTTAATCCAAAATGGCTTTTCTTGCTTTTAGCACCATGCTGACTTTCATCTACACGTACTTCTTACTGTGAAAATATAGCTATTGTTCTGTGAATGTTAAGAAAGAAAATTATTGTGTCTATATTAAGGGCAATCAGAAACAAAAAATAAAAGCAGTCCTTGTTGCTCAAAAACAATTGTGTGCGGTGGGTTGTGTGGATGAGGGGTTCCTTCTCTTTTGCGCACATGGAAAAATGGTATTTGTAGGTACAAATTAGCATATGCAGATTTTTCACAGAGCCATGTCCCATGGTGCTGAACCCTGAATCTTTCGTATCTAGCAAGACCCATGAATACAACCACCTCATCATCACATACGCCTGTGACAACAAGCAACATTTCACCTCACTGTCAGGGTCAAAGTCTTTCCCCTCTCAATACTGAAATGTAACATCAGCACTCCATCAATGTACGCACAATTTCTTTTCACTCTGAGAATATGCTCCCCATTAATTTGGCTCTCTTCTACAAATACCAGAGTGCAAACAAAGCAGTATGTTCTCTTCTCCAATTACCCAGCACTGGGCAAATTACAGAGCAAGTTTGTCAGCCTCCTTTTAGCCACTTTTTCCTCAAACTTTCCCACTTTAGACACTCTTGCTTGCATTTTACTGTCAAGATCTTTCTTTCCCTGACCCTCTGCCTGACTAACTCAAAAGTGGCTTTGCTTTATTAAAAGGAGATTTTCTGGATCAGTAGTATGAGCACAGCCTATCTAAAAGAGCTGTAAAATAGGGAATCAATGAGTGGACTCTGTGATTAACTTTGCCATTAAAAATGAATTTTGATTGCTATAACATCCCACAAGCCTATGGAAGCCTGACAGGTATATTTAATCCACTGCAGAAATGAAAGGGGAACAGACATGGTCAATCACCAGTCTGGCTGCCCTGCTGACAATGCCTGAAGCACAAGAGAAAAGTCTGCACTACCACTAAATGTATGAGGCATCTGTCCAAAACCTCCGCGAACACTCTGAGAATAAAAGCCATCCGTTCATGCCACAGCCTCTGGGAGTTTCTCTTCTGCAGCAAGGAGCCTTTTCCAGCTCGAGGACCAGACTGCCATCTGGGAGAAGCCCCACCTCTCAGGCACCACCTCTGCCCATATATCATTCATATGGATGCCCAAGTCCCAGTCCTGGAGAGGTGGCTGCTCCCCCACACTGGAGACCTTCAAAAAGCACCTGGGCAGCCACCTGGGTGGGGTGGAGTGACGCGGTGCCCTGTGACAGCAGCAGGGGGCTGGACCCGGTGGCCTTCATGGCCCCTTCCGACTCCTCTATGATTCCACAGAGGAGAGGATTTTTTCTCTGCCTAGCTCAAGGGCAGGCTCTTTCTCCCAGCACTGAGGAGGGAAAGAGGCCCCATCCTTGACAGCAGCTAGAGAGAGACAGTAGGCCTGGGAGAGAAGCTGGTGTGATGGAAAAGAATCCCACAGGATGTATCCAGCCTACCAACCAAGTTTCCCCATACCTGCCTTCCTGCCTTAGCACAGCCATGAACTGCTTTTCACATCATCTGCACCAGAAAATTCCAGCCCATGTCCAAGCATATGTTGCTGCTCGAATTTGAGTTCCCATTCCCCTGCCAGATGACAAACGTCGGGAGTGGCCTTACCACCTCACCATGCTGTTTGTCCATCTAGTCCAGTGCTGTCTACTTTCATGGTGTCTCTCCAAGTCCTGAGAGGAATTTCTTAGCCGCCATCTGCTTTCAGATCCTTTTAATTAGAGATTCCAGAGACTGAGCCTGGAACCTTCTTCAGGCAGAACAGCTGCTTCACTTCTGAGTCACAGTTATTTCCCAGAGACCACAGCACTCTGGTGCACTGAGCTACCCGTCCACCTGTCCCATAATCCACATGGAGGTTCCCTGAATTTGCATCACTGTTAATTCCATGTTAAGAGTCAGCTGCTGATACCTGTTAACCCATGCTAAATCTGGCTAGGTCCACAGTTCTGGATCTCGGATTTTTCCACCATTTCATCTCAAGGTCTCCCTCCCTCACCACAACCACCACCCACTTGGATGCTTTTGAAAACTACATTAAATACTCAGGTTCAGCATGGGGATCAGGGTGCCATCAGGCAAAATCCGAAGAGAGACAGAGAAAGACACAGAGAGAGAGAGAGAGACAGAGAGACCACCAAAGACAATCATTTTGGAAGAGGGAAATGCCCAAAGAATAGAACCTGGAGACTGAGGAAACAAAGGGAAAGTGATTTTCAAGATGAAAACAGTATGGAAAGAAACCTTGTCACTAAATAGAGTGGAACAGCAACAACTTCAACCTGGCTATAAAATAGCCTCCCCAGAGGTTCACATGGCATCAGTGTAGCCATCTTTCCAAAGTCAAGTGGAGAGCAGTTAAGCCACCTGGGCCTTTGAAACAACTTGCTTTTTTAACAAAGAAAACAGTGAATAAACAATGTATCTTCATTTGAGCTGCTAAGCATCTCCACCCCGCACCACTCCAGAGAGCTACATTTTAGGCTGCATTTTACTGAAGGGGGTTGAATGCTTTTAACTATTAGTTTGTATTTTAATTTTTGTATTGTAGTTTATTTTATATTTTAATACAACAATTGGTTTTATGTCTGCTTTTTAAGCCACCAAGGAATGTGTGTTAAAGTGTGGACAAATAAATAAATAAATAAATAAATAGTGCTCTTTGCCCCACTAAAGATTTAACTGAACCAGGATTATGCAAAGTAAAGAATTATGCACATTTGCATAATTTACACAGGTCATAGAACTCAACTTTTCTTAACAAAAAGTTTAAGTTCTCTCGGGGCAGAAATGAACTATTTTCTTTCTTCTTTTTTCTGGCAGTCGTAGCCCCATCCAAAATCTGGAATAGGTCCAGCAATGCATCTACTGCTGCAGAGCAAAGAGGGCTCAATTTTACTTTGCAACACTCACACTGAACAAAACTGGAGGTCAAGCTCCGTTGCCAAGGCTCAAAGCGTGCACTGTACAGCTCCTGGACCAGCGTTTCTGCAAGGCTGCAGTCACCCTCAGAGCCCATCTGCACAAGTACCAGTGACCATGAAAAGCCATAGGAAAAAGCCAGCCTATGCTGGCTCCCAGGGGCTCCATCCTGCAGCAAGATCACTGCGCACCCCTTGCAGGGTGCACTCATCATCACACACCACACGAAGAATGGATTAGTAGTGACAGAATGATAGAACGGTAGAGCTGGAAGGGGCAATAAGGCCACTGTGTTGAGCCAGGTTTCCCTTCACACTTCCAAAACAACAGACTGTTCTTTAACAGAAGCTTTTTCTTCTCCAGTGCACTTCCAGCAACCACAACCAAGCAAGAACGAGTCTCTGAACACGCACCTTGAACCCAGTTTAGCAGCTACGTCTGAGCCTCCCCCTTTTGAGTATGCCTGGGCCCTCTCCCTCTGGGATGTCCCTTTTGAATGGAGCCAAGCTTCTTCCCTGCCCATTGCTCCACTAGCTGGTTGGCCCATCTCTACTGACATCATGTCATGGGGTCAAGTGTTGCACCAGGCTCGGCTGGCTAAAAGAGTTCTTCTCCCATGCCCGCTCCCTGCAGTTGTAAATCCTGACCATTCTTAACATCCTCCTGAACATCTGGAAAGGGTATCCTTGAGATAAGTTCCTCCACTTCTCCCATTTCTGTGTCTAAGAATTCTGGCTCCCAATGGCTTGCCTGACTTTGGAAAGCATTCCAAGAATAATCGTCCCTTCCGTGCCCAAGAGCCGATGAGTCCAACCCCTTGCTCAATGCAGGACTCTCAAGTTAAAGCATCCCTGAAAGATGGCTGTCTGCTGCATCTTGAATGCTTCCAATGCGGGAGAGCCCATGGCCTTCCTTGGTAATTGCTTCCATGGCCATATTGTCATACGTTTTCCCTGATAAACAGCCAGATTCTGTCTTCCTGTAGCCTGAGCTCATTATTCCATGTTCTGTACTCTGGGATGATTGAGAAGAGATCCTAGCCCTCTTCTCTGTGACAACCTTTCAAGCACTTGAAGAGAGCTGTCCTATTTCCACTCCATCTTCTCTTCTTAAGGCTAAACATGCCCAGTTCTTCCAGTCTCTCCTCATAGGCTGTGCAAAAGGTTGTGGCAGAGACCATCAAAGGGGGACCATCGAAAAAACGGAATCCCTGTACACTGCCAGTGTATTGCTGGATCATTACACCACGAGATTTCTCTCTGTGTGTCTATTTCTCCCAGCAGCTTGCAGCTTCAAGTCCCAAGCCTACATTTTCATGCTGCACATACAAGATGCCGCCGTTTTATGATCACCACATACGGAAAGCTCAGACCTTTGCCTCCCTACCGGGTTTTCTGCTCATTAATCAACGTAGCTTAATGGAGCTGTTCGTTCAAACAGAATAAGCCAGAGCCCTCATTAAGCAAAAGTGTACAAGTGCTTTCTGGGAGGAAAAACAAAAACCACTAACTCATGCTGCTGTCAGGCTTACAAATCTCAGAAAGATGGGAGGCGTCCGGCCATAGCCCCCACCCAAGCTTCGGCATCCTTCACGGAATTGCACAGGGCACAAGATCAGCCAGCTCGCCCACCTGCTGCCTTCCAAAACAGAATGGGGGAGCTCTTCTCAGCTCCAAAGCCGCTCCTGGGCTGCATGTGCATCCTTGACCGGAACTTAACTGGACAAAATCCAAGATGATAAGAGGGACCGTAATTCAGTGGGCGGGCACAGGCTTTGTACACAGAAGCTCTTGGCTCCAGTCCCCAGTGCTGCCATCTTGAAGGGTCCACAGTCGGTGAGAGAAAATGCCTCTCCCTGGAGAAATCCTGGCAGTCAGAGGGGCACAGTTCTCCCCCCAGCTGGTTTGGACTGGAACATCCATCATCCCTGGATATTGGCTGAGACTGATGGGAGTTGTACTCCAAAATGTGAGCTAGCGGACACCAGGCTAGGGCAGGCAAGAGTAGACCACGCTGGACTGGATGGCACATCAGTCACGTCCAAGGGGCTGACTGAATACACAGGGGCTGCATGTTGGGGTGGGGCTGGGCGTGGAGCCATGTATACGAGATCTGCCCCCAACAGCCCCATCAGCTCCAACCAGGCACAAGTCTGCCGAAAGCCACCGACATGCATGCGAGCGAGCGAGCGGGATTAGGAGCCCACAAAACCAGGAATGCTTACTGAGCAGGGCTGCTGATCACGTTTGTTACTATCACTATTTGTTTCATCACCTCTCAATAGCCAAACCTTTCTTGGCAGTCACGACATCTCCTAAGCACAGGCACAACAATAAAAAGATGGCAATAAAATGGAAGTACAGTAGACAAAAGTTCACAGTTTAAACAACTAAAACCATTTCAGTAAAGGCCCATTAAAAACCTGATGGTATCCAAATACATGTCTGAGTGCAGAGGGAAGTTTTGGTACCAAAAAGGTGGCAACATTGGCACCAGGTGAGCCTCAGTAGGGAGATCATTCCCTAATTGGGGGGCTACGGCTGAGTAGGACTGCAAAGACAGGCCAGAGTCTGGCCCTCTTGTACTCAACAGACTCCTTCCAGTGCTTGGCCTGGCCAGGAAATGAGCTGAGCCAAGATCAAGTGCACGAACGCTCAGTAATGCCACTGGCTTCCTTGCACAAGGCACAAAAACTGTGCAGTTCTTTGTGCGTGTAGGTCCATAATTCTCTGCACAGAATATGCAAGGCCTGCAAGTAATGTGTGTGGAAGCAGAACTCGGCTTGCACAGCAGGCACGTGTGTGGGGTGTGTGGGGCCAGCCACACAGACTTGCCTGAGCTTGCTTCTTGCCCGCCGCCCATGCAAATACTCAGCACAAGGAAGACTTACGGTAGAAGGAAGTGGGCTAGAGTCCAAAGAGCCAAGCCAAGGAAATCCGACAGATTTCCACCCTCAAACCAGATTCCTCACACATCACTACCACCAAGTGGAGGTGGAAATGGGCAGAAGGCCTGAAATATAGGTGGTAGTATCTGGGTAGATTGATTCAGGAGAGATGTGCCATCAGCTACGGAGAACGCAAGTCATGTAGGGTTTTATAGGTTAGAATCATCACCTTAAGCTGGGCCCAGAAGCATACAGGAATTGGTCTAATACGTTCAAGTTTTCAAGTCACAATGGGCAAGATCAAGTAAAGTAGATATAGTCTGGTCAAGTAGATAAGCCCAGACACAACAGGCAGCACCAAGGAAAAAGTGCTCCGGAGAACACTGAAAACAGGACCTTGGATAGCTCCACATTGCTCTTCTGCAGCAAGACAACAGGAGCGTGTTATCTCAGCAGGGAGCTAAAGCCAACTGAAACACCATATCGGCCGACAAGACCTGTGCTATGGTCAACACCACCCTCCTGGAGGAGTTTATCAGACTGTTAAAGGGCCCTTGCGTGATGTTGCAATCTTAGCCTCTTGCAAAGCTAGAGAGGTGGAGTTTCTGCCTTTGAGTTAGAGGGTGATGGCTGGACTGAGTGTTCTGACTTTAGGGTACTGACTGCCCCACCCCCAAGGACAGGGCCATATTTCACCATGAGTGTTTTCTGCTGAACAATGAAGGGCTCGAGGACAGGGGGTCATGACACAATCAGAACTCAAGAGCAATTTTTTTAAAAACCCTACCAAAAGTTTCATCCCCAAAGAAAAGGTTTATTTATTTACCATATCTGTATTTTCCCCCTTGTAAGAAACATGAGGATGGCGAACAGGAACAAGGATATTTGCCACTGGCCAGCAATGATTTATTCTGGCAAGATTTCCTTGCCTTCCTCCTGAGAAGAGAAAGCTCTGACTTCCTTAAAACCCCGAGGCACTGCACTTTTCTTAGATTTCTAAAGCCAGCACGAGGCTTAAGAAACCTCCAAACCCTCAGAAGAAAGGCGAAGAATCTCCCTGCCTTGCACAGAACCTCTGTAAGAGCAGGACAAATCACTGACTTCTGAAATCTTCCAAAGCCAATGCAGGAGGGGCAACTATCCTTTCCGTTCGCATGGCACCACCGCAGTTCTCTACAGAGTATACAAGGTCAGGTCCCTGCTTTGAATAGCTTACCGTCTAAAATATGCCACAGGGGAAATGACACAGAAACAGGGGTGTAATGTGTGATTGCTTCAGTGGCACAGCCTTAAGGCCAGGCAGAGGCTGAGGCAGAGGACATAGATGAACTACTCGGAGATGAAGCATGGTAAGGAAGTGTGCTTTGAGGAGGGAGTTCTGGAATGACAGGATGCCACCCAGGCTAGCTTGGAGCTGGTGAGAGGACTTCCCCAGGAGTTGTGACAGGCGTCAGAGGCACCCATAGGAACATCCAATTCTGCTACCAGTGGATCATCTAGCCCACTACTGCCTACACTGACTGGCCACTTCACTTCCCAGAATTTCAGCCAAGGTTTCTTCCAGTCCTGCCAAGAGATGGTGGGGATCGAACCTGAGGCCTCCTGCATACAACCCAGGTGCTCGGCCACCAGGCTATGGTTCTGAGGGCCTCCAAAGCTTGGCAGGGCATTATACTCAAGACGCTGCACTTGTAAGCAGGGGTTGAGAGCCCATGCCCAATATAGCAATTCTCATGGCCAACAAAAACGTGAAGACCTGCTACAGGAGGTCATCCCATTTCATTCCCACACCCAGCTTTGTGGCTGAATTTAATCTCAGTTGTTCCATAGCCTAAGGATGCTTCCAGATGAAGAGTTCCTAACATTAATAAGAAGGCATTGTGCAGCTATTCCTAATTGTTTTAATTAATGGATTATAGAATGCAGTTGAAGAAAAGACAGAAGTGGAAGGAAGACATCTGTGGTGTGACAAGCTGAAGGCAGCATCATACGGACAGCCCGTAACATTCCGTGATTAAGGCAAGGCAATGGCACCATAAAAGCCACATCTGGAAGCACCTCACGTCCTCCGTCCACTCACTGGCACCATTGCAGCAGTTCCTTATGCCCTGCAGGTGGACCAGGCGCCACTGAATGCCCCAGCACAGGTGAAGGCAGCAACACCGCAGGTGAGCCTCTCAGAATGTATTAGAGTCTACCTGAATCAAGGGAGCTTCTTTGCTTCTGCTACCAGATTAGGAAGGTCACTGCAGAATTTTGCATCTTTTAACAAGGCCTCATGAGACAAGCACATAAGAAGACACTGAGGAGAGGGAAAGAGGGCCCTGGGGGAGAAACTGTGGATTTAAAGAGCTGGTTGTGAGGTAATAGCTTCAGCCTGGCCTTCCACACAGATTCTTCATCAGCAGCTAATTCAAAGCCTACAGCTTCAGAGTTCAGCCTGAGCAAGTGCAGCAAGCCAAAGCAGAGAGAAGTCTGGAAATATGGGACATGCAGCAACGGGGAAACCAGGGCTCTTGGGAATCTCCCCTCCCAAGCAAGAGCCGCCTCCATGGCTTTCTCTAGCAACATGGTCCTCAGCAGAAAGTGAGATCCTGAATGTAACAGTCTCCAGAGTCAAACTCATTCATCTCTCCTGGAAAATACGGGAATCAAGACCACAGCACAGAGGTAACCATCAGCGGTTCTTGCCAGAGGCTCATCCATACTCGGCTCCGCTGCCTGTCTTGGAACAGGTCGAGCCTCCTCCACCCCACCCACCTTCAGACCTGGCCATAAAACTCCACTGGGGATTTGAAGCATTGCTGACAATCCTGCCTGGTTGAGCAAATCCTCTGCCCTCAGGCTGGGCACACCACTGCCAAGCCAGAACAGGCAAGTGAGACCGTCCCAGGTCTTTAAATAGCGAAGGGTCAACTGCAGGAGTTCAGAAAGCCCGCATCTTCGTCCTGAGTGTGCAGCATGCATCAGCAGCATCAAGTATCACTGGGTGCGTGGTGCTTCTGCCAGCCTGGCAAGAGGTTTTCCATGCAGTTGGAGCAAGAGGGTGGCCAGCAGCCGTTTCAAAAAGAAGGAGGTTTGCAGAACCACTTCTCCTGCGAATACTGAGCAGTTCCTCTTGCTGTGCTGGCCCCAACTCCGTTGCCAAATGCCGAAGCCCCACCTTTCCACACGCAAAGCAATGAGGGCTGCTCAACATTTCTGCCTGATTTCTCCCTTCACTGCCCAGAATGTGTGCAGCACAGAGGGCTTTCCTGAGCTCGAAGTCATTTCGGTTTCAAAACACGAAAGCAGGGGTGTCGAAGCACTTTCAGCCTGAGGACTGAATTCAATTTTGGAGAAGCTCTGGGGGTGGGTGGGGCAAAGGGGGAAAGCCAGAATACCAGCCTAACACTCTCAGTAATAAAACCTTAGGAAAGGTGTTTCAATCTTTTAAAACAGGAGAGGGGCTGTGCCAAAGCCAGGATGACTAGCAACCCGAGGAAAGTCCATCGGGGGTACCCAGGAATGGCCAGAATGCTCAGCCAGATTTGGCCTGAAGGCCTGAGGTCCAACACCCCAGCAATGAAGTCCATGGTAAAATTAGTAAGCCTAAAATATAATCCAGACCATCCGCCAAAGGTAGCTATAATCTCTTCACTGCCATGTCTGGACTACATTTGCCCTTAAGAGCAGCCCACAGAACAAGGTACATCAAGGACAGGCACACCGCGGCCTGTCCAATCCTACTAGAACCCCAAGATCCAGCAACCAGAGTCAGGTGCAAAAGATACGCTTTCAGAAGCAAAGGCAAGGTGACTGCAAATCCAATCAGAGCAGGGGAATTTGTTGTCAGCACTAGAATGGAACTGAATGCAACTCACAGGTTTTTTATACAAAAGTCGATTCCTGATTAGACTAATCATGCTGGATGGGAATGATGGAAGGGCTCCAAATTAGGGAAGGCTGTCTGAAGTTTTCTTCATTTCAGCCACATAATTGGGGGAGGAGTGTCATTTTGTTGTCGTTCTTCTTAGAAAACTGGAAAACAGAAATCTTTGCCCATCTAACTGCAAACCACCCAAAGATCTATCAGTGGATCCTATCCTTTAAGTACAGGATGCAAACCAGCCTGTGATTCTTATGTACCACCACCACCACCACCCTTCCATAATGCTTGTAGTGGGCCAGAATTGTTTCTGAGCCTTGACAAATCTTCTGGAGACATTTGCATCCTCCCAGGCTCAAAGGTCACAGGCTGCTTTCAGGTAAGCAAAGATGCAAGGGAAGGGAGAAGAGAAGATCCAAGTTAGGTCACTGGAAAAGCTGAAATTCATCCACCCATACGAAAATCCCAAAGCAAATACAAGCTGAAATCACACTGATCAAAGTTCCTAATCAAATGCTGCCTACCAACAACTCTGCAGACAAAGAACCACTGAGGAATGCAATGAAATTCCAGGCCCACGCAATTCAGCACCATTGTAAGCTGCTGCAGCTGCTACTTTGCACAGTGAGATGCCTCCGAAAACTACCATCCACTGAAGTGCAAGGCTTCAGAACGTGCTGGCTGCAAAGAGGTGATCAGGGAAGACAAGGGAAGATCACCCAGAAAGACAGGAAGGCCTTGTTTTATTAACACACGCCTGGCCTGCTAAAGACACAACAAGGCACAGGAGTGATGAGAAGCAACCCTCTCCCCAGGGCCACCAAGTCTAAAATAATCCACCAACAACACTGCTGGAGCTGCACACATTAGCAGGAACCTCTCAGTCTATATGCAGTCCATTAATGAATACTAAGATGCATCATGGGGCATTCATGAAACACCCCGCGGGGAAGCACATCACTCAAATCTGGTGAACCTGAGAACTTTGGGCGTTTCTAGATCTCAGGCTAAACACAGACAATTCTGCCCTTTAACAAATCTTTGTTTTACCAAGACACCAGAGCTAATGACACCTCAGGCACAACAAAGTCCCTAGAACACCGTGGCCAACCTGCCTTGATTGACACCAGGCTGCATTTCCAGAAATTGATTGCACGGGAGCCATCCACAGCTCACATATCTGCTGTGATTTCCTTTGCTCTGCCTCTGAGTTCACAGAGAAATTTCCTGCCAAAACACAGGAACGTATTGCCTCAACTTCAGTCTGGCGAGGGAAGAAATCACATCTCCTGAAACTGTTCAACTGGTTTTCTCCAGAGTTTGGGAGATGGGACCACTTTCATTGCCTTGCTGAAGCGACTGGGAACTGACAAATAAAATGCAACTGAGTAAAGCAGGTGACATCAGTTTAAGCAAACTACAGCTCCCAACAAACCAGGGAATGGCGAAACTACTCACAAACATCCTTGCCACTTCAGTCTTTCAAGCCAACAGTCACACCTGGGAGAGAAACTTGTTTCAACCGGCATTTACCTGGCCGAGCACCTGCTCTCCTGCTCAGTGCCCTGCTGGCAGCTAACAAAATCCCCTGACAAGCGAGCATGAAAATATTGCTGTGCTCCCAAGACTCAGCAGTGTGTCGCCCGGGGAAAGGTAGCGCATTCCAACGTGGAACGGTGACCGGGAGACAGGAGCTCAGGTCAGCGGCGCAACGCGGGGGGGCCTGCCCAGCTGCCCTCCCTCCTGTCCGCTGTCCGTGCGCACATCTCTGCCCATGCCAAGTGAGGCTGCCAGAGGCAAAGGAAAAGGCCTCCTTCCACCTCAGCTCCTTGCCAGCGAACTCAGCGCTGCAAAACAGAGAGGCAAAGTGCCAGGTGGAGGGGGAGTCAGATCCTGCTGCCAGGCGGCCACTCCAGCCCTGCATTCCTGTGCATGGGAACGCACAACCCCCGAAGACATCCCAAAACACACCCGCTTCTCTTCCCGCCAGTGCAACCTGAAACTGCCCCGACGAGCCCCCCACTTTTATTTTTGCCGACTGGTCGTTAACCCTTTCCCTCCCTCCACTTCTCCCAAGCCGGATTAAGTACTCGGAACCCGTGGGAGTTGACCGCCCGCCCGGGGAAAAACCTCCTTCGCTCCGCTCGGAGTGCCCCCTCGATTAACCCTCTCTTGGCCGTGCAGAAGGGCTCGAAACCTCCCGACAGCCCCGTCCCGGTCTTTCGCATCAGGAGAGCGAGCGAGCGAGCGACCTCCGTCCAAGCTCACCGCCATCCTGCAGGGGCGAGGCGGGACCCGGCGAGGGCAAGCGCAGAGCCCGCCGCCTCGGTCGCGCAGCCGGGCCCTCTCGTCGGGGCGGTGGCCGCCGCCTCCCTGCCCGTCCGAGGCTCGTTCCCGCCGCGGCGCCTTTTCTACCTACCAGCCGGTGCGAGGGAGCGCCGCACCGCCGCCGCCACCGCCGCCGCCCGGCTGTCATTTTGCTGGAGGCGCGGAGAGGAGGAGCCGGCGCCGGACGCGCGGAGAGCGCGAAGCCGCCGGCCGGGAAGCGTTCGCGGGAGGGAGGGAAGAGGGAGCGCGGGAGGCGAGGCCGGCCCGGGAGAGGGAGGAGAAAGGCAGGGAAGGCAGGAAGCCTCCGCCGCCGCCGCCGCCGACGCCGCCGCCTGCCCGCTCTTCCTCCCGACCTTCCTCCCTTCCTCCCGGCCGGCGCGTCCTGCAGGCGGGGGCGCAACGCGGGCAGCCCGGTTCCCGCTGCGCGCACCGACGGGCGGACAATAGCGGCCCGGGAGCCGGCCGCGGGGCCGCCTTCCACGTGCGGCGGTGGCGGTGGCGGTGGCGGAGCCTTCGCCGCCCGCCGCCCGCCGCCGCCAGGGGGCCGCCGCGAGGCGGTGGGCCGAGCGGGCCGGGAAGGCGCCCCTCCTCGTGGCCTCGCGGCGCCCCGCGGCTCAGAAGCGCCTTGGACAAAGCCCCCCCCGTGTGTGATCCGACAGGGAGCAGTCCCGCCGCGGGGCGGTGGTGCGGGGCGGTAATTTCAAATCCTGGGCCGAGTGGTCTTCTGGAGGACTCCTTTAGCTGGCCACCCGCGTCATTTCAGCGCAGAAACGCACGGCCGCCGCTCCGCGCTCCGGATCTGCTCCTGCAGCCTTGGTATGCTAGAACTACCACCGCGAAACTGTTGGTGCCCCTGGTGATATTGCTATCTAGAAAGCAACGCTCATCGCGCAAATGCAGCTTCGACTCACGTAAATTACAGCACCGTCACGGCTACTGCACAAGAGTAAAACGGAGCTGACTTCTGCTCTTGCCACTCCCGGGGTTTGGGGGCTGAGCGTCTCGTTCTAAAATGGGACAGAACCTGGGAGATGAAGTCCAGCCTTCCCCAGCCTAGTGCAACTCCCATCATTCGCAGCCAGCACGGAATACATCCGAGAGGCCCCGGGGGTGGGGGGGGAGCCTGGTTAGTCCCGCTGCCCGCAGCTCAGTGCAGGAATCAACATTTTCCTCCCATCACTGTCCATTCTCTGCTTGAAGATCTGGAGCAGCCACTGCCTCCAAAGACCGTCCCTTCCTCAGGTGGACAGCAGCTTTCCATCATGATGCGAAGCCAGGACCTGCTTCCTTGCCCTTACCAGCACCCTGTTACATCAGAGCACCTGAGGGCGCCAACCGCACACCAAAGTCCCCGGCAGCGGTCCAGCAGCGCTGGCCTGGGCGGCAGTGAGCAAGTGCCGTTGCACTCAGCACACCTCACCCCCCGGGTCCCCACACAGCGACACAACGTGACCCCACTTCCCAATTTGCCGTTATTGTAAACGACACCCTACAATTTGTGGGGAGACGATTTTCCCTGGTGAGCCCCATTTTTGCTGTAAGATGGAGCATCTGCTTTCCGGATTTTAAGATAACTGGCAAAGGGGTGGCAGCATTTAGTGCTCGTGCTCCTAGCCCAGGGAGGACCTCTGCACTCAGAGCCCGTTCAGAAAAGGCCTCCAGGCCAACCGGGAGCGCCAGTCACTCTTGCTCTGGACAGGGGAGGACATCCTGGGTCAGGCTCTCTCTGCCCTCTGGACCGTTCTGTCCTCAAATTCATAAAGACATAGGTGGCTGCTCTATATGGGGTCAGACCCCATATTGTCTATCCTGACTGAGGTTGGTGGCTCTCCAGGGGGTCCACAGGGGAATTTTCCCCACCTTGTCTGGCCAAAAAGCTGGGGACTGAGCAAGGGACTTTCCACCCCTGAGCCACAAGCCTTCCCTTGGATACAATTTTGCTCCTGGCCACCTGGACCAGTGGTGCCCAATTTGGGCTCGGCGCTGGTGTGCCCCACAGTCCTGTTGCTGGTGCAGTGGGGTGGCCAGGCACCCCTTCCCTGCCTTCAGCTCATCCTTCCCCGAACAGGCACCCTCCAGGTGTTTTGATCTACCTTTTCCTCATCCCTGGCCACTGAGCATCTGGCTGGGAATTCCAGGAGTTGCACTGCAACTCCTCCAGATTCCCAAGTCTGGGAGGAACGGTTCTTCTCCAGGTCATTGTAAATGATCACCTTGGAGAGCCTATCCTTTGTGCAGCTTCACATCCCAGTTTCAAAGAAGCAGTATGCATTAATTTTCCATCCCACCTTTTTTCCCACAAAGAACTCAAAGCAATTTCAATAATACTCCTGCTGCTGCTGCTGCTGCTCTCCATCTTATCCCCAAGCCTGCCCACTTCCACTAATAACATCCAAACATCTCTTGCTGCCTTCAGTGACCAAACCTCAGCGCTGTCATAACATGGCAAATTTATAAGCTGCTAAAGGCAAGCATCTGATGCACAGTAACAGAACACAGGCACCTTAATTCTGAAATCTTACTGTACTGTTGAGAAGCAGCATAGTTGTTGTCTGCCCTCTAATTATGACAAATTCCCAGGATGTCTTCGGAAATCCAGAAGAAATGTCACATGAGGCATCTTTTTTGGTGTGCTCCTTTTCTTTTTCTTCTCTTTTCTCTTCACTACCTGAATGGAAACATAAGAATAACAGACACAATTAGCAGAAACATCCATGTGGCATGGAAGAATTAGGTTTCCCACACCTGGCAGGGTTTGCACAATAGGAGAGAAAGAGAAAGAGAGAGAGAGGAAGCAGTCTCACAGCATCACCTAGAAAATGAGCTAACTTCTGCATGTGTGTAATTAGGATTTGTTTTGCTCCTGTAGGCATTGCAGTCATGAAAAAAGCTGTCCCAGTTCGAAAGATGCAAGAGAACACACGGGCACCAGCACGTTTGTCTTGAAGTCCAGGCTTTTCATATTCCAGCTGCAGATGACCAGATGCAGAAGGAAGCAGAAGAGACAGGCGTTCTTCCCCAGCTCAGTACCCTCCAGAAGCAGTGGATGCCATCTGCACTCTCTCCTTTTTGATGGAAAGCTGGAATATGGATGTAATAAATAAAATAACTACAGTGAAATGCCAGGCCTCCCATCTTGTTTTATTCAGGTTGAAAACTTGTGCCCAGGTGGCTTCAGTCTCTTTCTTGTCACTGTGTGCTGGCTTGCATCCTTACAGACCCTTACACATTCCAAAAAATCTGGTTGTGAAATCCGGACAGAAACACTTAAAGCTGCATCGGGGGGGGGGGGGGGGGACGGCACTTCATGTGATCATGGAGGGTGTGAGGAACAGCCCCCTATCCCAATTAGTGCCCCCGAAATGTGTTGAGTTGCACGATCCATAATCCCTGACTAGTGGCCATGCTTGTGAAGAATTATGGAAGTTGTAGTCCAACAGGCCGAGGGCCCCAAGCTGGGAAATGCCATATACTGGGAATCTGGCAACTTGTGAAGAGTTGCAACCCCGCTGGAGTTCCAGCTCAGCAACATGGGTCCTATTTCCCAGAGCGCCTGTGTACCAGGCATGGAGCCTGTGCCTTCTCTAGGCTGGTCTTTCCCAACATGCTGTGCTCTGCATGTTCTGGACATCCGCTCCCATCAGCCCCGCCTACCTGGCCAACTCTATTGCTGAGATTTGTAGTCCAGAACCTCAGAGAGGTACCAGGTTATGCAAAGCTGCTTTGGGTCAATGGAAGGAACACAGCGACCACAGATGCTCAGGTTTCATGTCAGAAGCAAGGAGGGGTGAGGGACCTTGACGGCAGCAGACGCATTATCATGACCCATTTATTTACTTTCTATGCGTTTGAGGCTGAGTCATGACCCACCTATAGCTCTTGGGCACCTGCTCAAGACCAATGACATAGGCTAGCTTCCCCAACCTGGTACCCTCCAAAAAGGCTGAACTTCAACCCCACAATTCCCACCCAGCAGAAACACATCTGGAGAGCAGTAGGCAGGGGAAGGCTGACAAAAACTTAGTGCATCAATGAGAAAAAATTAGCCTAGCTTCTTCCCTGCGATGTGGTACTTCTCTGGGCGAAGATTCCACCTTTGCAATAGATGGAACATTGAAAGGTGTACTACCACCCTGCAGCCAGACTTGGTACAGTCCAGAAAAGGCTACGGCACTCGATTCTGCTCTATGTATACACAGCCGTATCTTTCGCTTCTCAGTGCACCTGTCCTTGACAACCCAGGATCTCCAATCCTATCAATAAAGTGACTTCCCTTCCAACAAATTTTGGTTGCTTCTTAAACGAGTCAAGACCAAGTTCTCTACCTGTGACTTACAAGCAAATTGAAAGACCATATGCAAGAGGGGCAGCCTGATTTTAAAGCTTCTGCCCCCACAGACTGCATGATAGAAGGCAAATCCAATCTAGATCCATCTGGTACAGTGAAAAACCCAGACATCTTACAGCTTCTCAACATGCCTGTATATGTTTCAGACTGAGTAAATATTTACTGTCAAACTTTGCTTCTAATAATAATGTTAACAAATATAGTTCAAGGCATTTGCATATGCCTTCCCTTTGCAGGGAAAGAATCAAATTAATTCCTTGCCTCCTACCCTACTTTACTGAATTTACAGCCTACAGCAGTAAATTTGGGATGATGAGTCAAAGGTGGTCCACCATATTGCACGGGGCAAACCTGGCCTTCCCGTCCAGTGTGTTCTTGAAAGGAATGTGCCGATGACGGAACTAAACTCTTGGAAGGGGAATCCCACCATCGAGAAGGCCCTGCCCTTTTCCCAGAGAGGCAACATAATTAAGGCAACAGTGGACAGAAACAAACCACGGCCCAAGCCATATGCTGCACTCATTCCTGAAGTGTTATCTGCACCGCAATCTGTCCCTCCCCAGCTGCTTGTTGGATAGGGAGTGAAGGGAAAAGGCAGCAGCAGAAAGAAGGAGCAACAGAAAGAGGATGGCAGAAAGAGAGGAGATAAGGGGATGCTAGAAGCAGAGAGAGAGAAACTGGGAGAGAAACTGGGGATGGGGGGGGAGAAAATCAGGAGGCACCATCAGCTTTTGGCTCTGGCCCAGCTTAATGCTGATGTGTAATTCCCAGAAATTTTATAACTGAGAAAATGCAGCTCTGAACAGAAAAGTGGGAAGGTTCTCTATGCTCGTGCCTTCTTTCTCTGCATGAAACTGCTTTTAATTTTTGTTCCAGCAGGAAAGCCCAACAAGCCCTTAAACAGGCCGGGCCTCTGATTAAAAGATGCTTTTCTTTGTTCACCAAGGGTCACGATGGAGGAAGCTATCAGCAGTTTTGCTATAGATGTCTAGCAAAGACTTTGAAAATGAGATCCATGAAGTCTTTTATTATTCATCACTGCAGTGCAGGTGAAAACTTACGAGTTGCAATTCAATTTCTTTGCAATAAGCCTATCCGAAATAAGATGAGATTATATTTTAACTTCCGAAAGTGAGGAAATATGTTCTCTGCGGTTTAATCCATTGGAGCAAGGCTATTGGATAAATTTGGGTCATTGCTAACGACTGCTATTTGAAACATATCTTTATTTAAAGGAATTAAATTCAAAACGAAGCAGAAGGAGAACAGAATAAGGGCTAGAATCATCGCTTTTCTCTCCTTATCTGCTACAACTGGAAGTGTGAGTAGGTCCCAGGGTCAGTATGACCCAAGTTTGGTTTCCTGTGGATTAGAGGGCCCTGGAGACTTAACACCATTTTTGCAAAGTTTGCCTGTTATACAAGCAGAAGGCAAACAGCATGACAATTCCCACAAGGCAGCTGATCCAGTACCCCCGCCGCTCACATTTGCCTGGTTTAGATGGCAGACCATAATCCATCATGGGTCATTTAGCCTACAGTGAACCATGTGAGCAGGAAATTATATATCCAAATCCCACTTTGGGGGCAGAAGCAGGATTGCTCTTTCAAGCGAATCCAGCAATGGCAGGATATGCAAGAGCTGAAGAACCTGCGCATAACCGTAAAGAGATCAAGGGCTGTGTGAGGATTGTGCAGCCATCCCATAACCCATGCTTGCAGGGTTACAGGATGCAAGCACCCACAAGTAAGGATTCAGAACTGCAGGCATACATGACCTGGATAAATCAATAACCCACAGTGGGTGCCATGACTCCTATGAAAACTTCTACGCCCCTGAAGCTTCTCTTTCCTTGCCTCTCTTTTAATCATTCTCACGGGGCTCCAGGATCTCTGTTCCATCCTGGACGGCAGGCTGGAAGTCAAGAAAGGAATGGCTTCTCAGTCCATTCACTCACCTTCTGCCAATCTGGTCATTTCCTTCATTCCTTTGGTCCCCAGAGAAAGACCTTGACTCCAAGCATCGCTGGCTTCTGCCATTTGAGGGCCCTGGGGCAAGATGTCCTTTACGGGTCTCCTCATTCAACAGGCAGGTTGGCACGAGACAGCAAGTCACAGCAATTTTTCTACCACTGTTGGTCTGTGATGGCGTTCAACCCCGTTGTGCTATTTTGCTGTGGTTTGTTCCGTTTTTAAGAAATCACAGACAGAGACAACAGTCTGTTCAATGGTGTCTTGGAGCCACAATGCCTTCTTATGCCATCCATACCTGGAAAACATGATCCACAGAACGCCACCCTTTGGCACAACTGCCAAAAGCACCCCTTGCTGTGTTTGCCTCCTATCCTAAAGCTCTTCTCTGGGGCAGGAGCAGACAAGCATCTGGTCAGCTCTGGGAAAGGAAGCAGCATCGCTCAGCTGATTCCCCTGCAGCTATTCACGCCCATGCCCGAAGGCAGCTGCTCACGTGTTTCTGGAGCATGGCAGTGCCTTGCTGGATTCCCCCTGTGGAGGTGCAGCTGCCCGATCAGCTCCTCCGCTGTGCTTCAGAGCGTGAGCCCCGTTTGTGCAACGGGGACTGCCTGACAGCTGCAGCAAGCCAAATTCGGCTTACGATCACGGCTGTCAAAAGAGGAGCGTCTTTCCTCCCCACAAGGGCTCCTGGGATGCCACCCGGAGGACTAAGCAGGAAGGAAATGGCAGGTGGGAAGAGTTACCACCATGAGCCTGATGGTCTGTCTGGTGTATCAACGTCAAAAAATACAAGCCATGACCTGGACAGGGTTGCTTGTCATGATGTGTGAACCCAGCCCAGGATGCTTCTCTGTCTTCCCACCAGTCACTGGCAGCTCTGGGCCCTCCTCCCACTTGCTTGCTCGGCAGGCAGAGAACCACTGAGCATCCCCGGCTGTCATCCGCACCAGAGCGAGAGGAGGGTGCACAAGCAGGTTGCTCTGGGGATGAGGAGGAGCTCCTCCGCGGAATCCTATTCAGTGGACCCCTGGTGGGGTGTGGGCCTTTAGCACACGCCCAGCCATGCCTGTCATGGGCCCCAGCTCTGCCCCGAGCTGCGACCAGCCCTTAGCCAGCACTCCTTCCCCTCTCCACACCACCTTCGTTGCAGAAACACAAGGGCACACACCTGCCCTTGTAGGTGCGTTTATGCACGTTGGTTTCCCCAAGTTCTAGTCCTTCCTTCAAACTCTCACAGGGACTCTCTTAAGGATCAAGAGACCACCAGATGAACTAAGAGCACTTTCCGTTCCCCAAATGCCGGGGCTTACACTGCCAGAAGAGCATCACCACAGCAGCCTCTTGGGAACTCCAGGATTTGAGGAAGGACAAAAAAGAAACGCCTGCAGTGAGAAGGAAATCCTAAGAGGAACTCGGCTACCACTGTGGCCACTGCCAGCACACCCCGCAAGCAGCTTCACATATGCACTCTTATTATTCGGCATCTTGCTTGTGCGAATGGGACTGAGCAGAGTCACTAGACACTTTCCGCAGTGACTCTATCACCACCTCTCAAGAAATCAAGCCATGTACATCTCTTTCTGGGCCACTGCCTTACCTATTCACAGTGACAGGTGTACAGCTGGGGTTTTGCCAGGGGGCTCCCTCCAGATTAATTTGTGGGGAAGCTTTTGCCATTGCACTCCACAATGGCTTGCCAGGCCTGATGTGATTTCTTATGCACATCGTAATGATCTTTTAAATAATTGAACTACATTTCATAACATATTTAAATATTTTAAATTGCTTGAAAAGCAAATGGGAAATTGTGGATGGGAAAGGAGAAATCAATTTTTCAAGAACACGTTAAATATTTTGCCCCACTAAATGGTCTTGTTGGAAGGACTTCATATATACAGTCCAGTAAAAGTATTCTTCAGAGCCATAGGAAACTATGGGTGAGTCTGTTCCTAGAAACATCCTTTCAGGTTATTGATGCATTCAGCGTTGACCTTCACATATGTCTCCGTGTCTATTAACTTATTTTAAAGTGTGCTTTAGAAATATTTTTGGAAGTCTGTAGAAAGCCATTCAGGTTTTTCCAGACAGCATGGGTGCAGATTGTGTTTCAGCCGGGGACCCTAATCCAATCACAGGACTACCTTCTGGGGTAGAAGCCACATCATAGTGGTACCAGCGCATTTTGCCACTGTATCTCCCACTTCCTTCTTTTTAAAATACCAGCACACTTCAGCTTATTTATTTATTTTGTAAACTTCTATGCCGCCCCATTTGCCAAAGCCTCGGGGCGGTTCACAGACATAAATAAACTTCGTTAAAATAATATAAATTAACAGTATAAATTAAGTCGCCCTGGCTTAAAACTCCAGCTTCCTTCCTACGCCAGAGGAGAGGCATTTCAACCCTCTGAAGGGGCAGGGATAACTGCAGAGTTTGTTGGGCAAAAGCCAGGAAATACCACCCGTCAGGGAAGGGGGTGGGCTGGAGACCACGACAGGACTAGGGTTGTCCCACAGGCCTGAGTGTGCACATAATTCGCTTATAAATTGAGAAGCATCTTGCCCCACCTCCCTCTCACAGACCATGCTTTGCTGGGGAACCTGAAAATTAATTTTAGAAAACTCTTTTTCTAAAATCACACTGGGGATAGATGCAGGCTTCCTACTCCAGCTTCATATATATATGAGAGGGAGGGAGGGAGGGTTAATTTGTTACAGCTTTGTGGATGCTTTGATGGATGCTACCTCTTTTCCACAAGAGGGAAAAAGGTGGAAGATACACGCAATGCCATCATCACCATCGCCAAAAGAATAGCACTCTGCTACACCTTCTCCCCACAATGGGCTCCCACATTTTGCATGCATTTTAGAGGCCTCCTTTTCTTTCCCTAGTTCCCAATCACTGCTCTCAGCTTCTTGTAACCCAGCCAAAGGTGTTTTGCTGCCTAAGACAATGACAAGGAGGAAACAACACTGCACACCCAGAACTTGCCAGGTTTACAGCTGAGTCAACTCTAGCACAGGGGACTGACTGGCAGGGCCAGGAGATGAGAAGGCGCCCGCCAACGCTTTGCACCTGGCTGGTGGTTTCACTCCACAGTTTCAGACAAGCTTCTTTCTCAGCCACATCTGAAGATGCTGCACAGCTCCAGTTATTTTAGTTTGAACTTTAACAAAGGTGTCCATAGTACTGAACCGTCTCCTCAGCCCAGCTTCAGCACCACGGATAGCTCCTGAATAGTTTGAGGCACTATCTGGGCCCTGGTGACAGGAAAGTCCTCACCTCCACTGGGGAGCCCCTGCACACGAAGCAAGCATTCCACCCTGCTGGCCCCAAAATGCCACTTTAAGGCCTAGTGGGGGGATTTGGTAGGAAGCCTGCTGGGAGCTTCGTTCCCCCAGTTCTCTTGCTACAGCTGCTTCCCTAGAGCCCAACACTCCAGCCATTCCTACCTCAGGTCCCCGAGGCAGCAGGCCACCATTCCTGCCTGGTACACACACCCCTGCAGCTGCCCCCCTCTCCCCAGCACCATCTGCAGGATGCACTGGGAATTCTCCCGCAGGCCAGTAGGGATGCCCAAGGCCAAAGCCTGCCCAGCGCCGCTCGAAAATCTGCAGCTGCTTCTGCCTTGCTGTTTGGATCTGACAATGAGTGGGTGCTGTTTCATTCCTATCTCACTCTGACTTAATCGGAAGCCTTCTAATTCAGGAACTGGGGTGGCCATATGCCCTGTTTTACACAGGGTAATCCTCTATTTGAAAGGCTGCTGGAGGATTGTCCTCCGATCAAAGGGCTGCCCTGTCCAAGTCCACTTTAAAAAGAAAGAAAGGAGATTTTCTGCCCTTCCACAATCTGGATGCAAACGGAGCCAGCAAGCACACAAATCACCTGGCCCATCTTCCACACTAAGATGAGTTGTGATGAGTTTCTATTTAAAGCATAATAACTAGGTTCTGGATTTTGCTCTCTACCGATACTTGCATGGCATTCTCTGTAAAACTACGTCCTCCCCTGACCTCTATTTTTATTCGTTCCCTCCTTTTTGGCAATTTATATGCAGCCACCCTAGCAGGGAAAGGGACCAGCCGGGACACCAGGGTTAGGCAGAATGGGCAGCCGGTGGAAAGATGCACAGTTTACACCACCTGACAACTCGGATGCTTCAACAGGACATTTTGAGGCCAGGAGCCGTTCTCCTAAAAGAGTGATCACGGGCGCGAGGTCTTTTCAGGGGAATGTCTCTTGACTGGCCCGAGAAGTTCTTCAGCCCATCCAGCACCCATCTTACTTAGTCCTTTTGAATCACAGCAGCATCTGCAGCGTGAATGTCAGAGGTGAAGGCTAGCAAAGTTGAGGCACGCTCCTGAGCTATTTTGCAATACAAAAGTGAGTTTGCAGTGAGTGGGGGAAAGAGAGTTGCATTGCTCTAGCACAGGCATTCCTGGTAGCAGCTCTTGCTCATGAGGCCATTCCAGATGGGGCTTTTCCAGTAATATTGCCCTGCCTTATTCACGGAAATTTGGGGACAGGGAAGAGGTGCAGCCTTCACCTTCCACATGTAACCTCCAAGTCAGAGAGAAGGGTCAGCATAGTGCTCAGGCCTCCCGCATAGCATCCTCATCCTTAGCACCATTCTTGGCATCCACCAAACTCCCTGTCGCCCCTGCTCTTCATTACTTAACATTTTTTCAAGCTTAAAAACTGTCCTTGTTTTGTTTTGTTTTGTTTTGTTTTGTTATTTGGGAGGCTGGCTTGCTGCAAAGCAAAGAGCTGCCCTCAGCAAAATGCAAAGGCTTTCTAAACTCTTCTCAGGACTGGGAGGTCCAGCCCTGCAGTGAACAGCTCCCCCTTTGAGGACTGATCCAATTCTTCAAGAGCCACCATCCGTTCCTGCCATGGCAGCCCCCCTGCCCCCCACCCAGCCTGTAGGCACTGAAGATGGACTGGTGCTCAGCAATGGGCCCTTCAACAAAGAAGGAGGGGAATGCTTCTCATTTGGGCTGGGAAAAAACAAGGCAAAATGGACTTACAAGTCCATGGCTCTGGGACTTCCAAGTCACCAAACTAAAGGACAAGAAAGGAGGCAGACTTGTGCATAATGTCATATCTCTGGATGCACACAGAGAAACGATGGCCATGATTTAATCAGAAACACCGAACTTCTCACCACAGAGCAAAAGGAGGTTACCTGGGCCCTGTGGAATTCTCAATCTGCTGCCCAGCTGCTAACTGAGAAGGGGCATCTCAGAGCCTCAAACTCGCTCCTTCCCGGCATTTGTTATTTTTAAATTGGCCTTGGGCAGCACTCCAAACAGAAGATGCCTTCAATGCAGGACTGTACCTTGACAGCCCTTCAGAAAAAGGATTCCTTCAACAAGGTATGCAATGTCCCAAACTGGCAGGCAGTGTGACACCTCTGGGCTGACCGGGTCTTGTATCCATGCGAGGAAGCAGGCTGACGGAGTCGCATGCCTCCTGGTCCTGATGCCAGCTTCCCCCGCTCTCCAGATTGCAGCCACTCAGCAGAAGCACCCCAAAGTTGAAAGGTCAGGATTGCAACCACCCAGGCCCTTGCTCTAATCAGGCACTGTGTGGGTACATGAATCAACTTTCCCCAGCCCTGCCCCATCCAGAAGTGCAGGACTGCAATTCCAGCATCCCCAACCAATATAGCCAGCAGCCATGTTAGCTGGTGGGTGATCTGAAGGGCACCAGATTGAAGGACGAAGCATAGTTGGCTTCTGCCCTCTGCATCGAAAACTTTGCTACAATTAACCAGCTGCTTTGCCGACCGTTGTACAAAACTGGTGCAGCTGCCAAAGCAAAAGGAGGACCTCACACTGGAGCTCTTCCCCTGCATGAACATCAAAGCAGAGAGCAGGGGAGTCAGTGCACCATCTTCCCTTTGTAATGCAATCGGCTCAACAGCATTGGAATAACTGTGCTCATTCTGCCTCCTCTGGTACTTTTCTGGCGCCCCCCTCCGAAGCGGGTGCAAGGGCTTTCAGCCACTCCGACTGGCTGGATCTGCCTTGGCCAGGGCTGTTCCACTACCCTCCCTGCGAGACAATTACTTGGGAGATTCAGGCCTGCAAGCAGCATCCCGAACGGATCACACTGCCAGGCCTGAGTTATCGTGGAGATGAAATTCAGCTTGCTGTGCCTGTATAATTACACAAACCTTTTATTAGCCTGTGAGCCTCTTGCAGGCATCCAAGGCAGAAGCCTGCATGAAACGCCTGGAAATTGTGTATCAGCTGGCCTTTGGTCAAGAGATTTATTGCCCATGTAGGTCTATTTCAGAGTGGTTTGATTATTGTAATTTTGTCTCATGGTGTACAGGAATGAGAGCTTCTTAGAAAGCGGATTCATTGCCACAGGCTCCTTCAAGTCTGCCGGGAACAAGAGGGGGACAGAGAGATCAGCCAGAACCAGGCCACCTTCTCCTTGCTCCACAGCTTCTTCAAGCATCACGAGACAAATATGTCCAAGGCTGGCCAGTCAAGACTCGCTGTTCGGGGAGGGAAAAAAATGTAATGGAAATCTGGGGCAAAATGTTCTCTCTCTCTCTCTCCAGTCTTTCAACAGGTTGCAAAACCTACTTGGGGAAAAAGGATGTTCTCTCAATTGCATTTGCATTATGTTTCCCCCTCTTTTTTCTTCATAACATGAAACATTTCTATTAGGGGGGATTTAGAAGTCTTAGAAAAGCAGGTTGTTAAATATTGGATTTGGCCGTTCTTGACAATATTGTCTTTGAAAAGAATACTAAGCAATATTTATATACTGTTTGAGTATTCAGGGTACTCTATATCCATTTTTAACAACAGGTCCACAAGCAAGATTGCCAGTTGTGAATCTCCAGAGGAAATAAAACCATAGAGCAGGAGGGGGGAGGGGGAAATGGCCTCTGTCATGCCTCCCACTCTGCAGAGGAGGCCCGTATCCCTCCGAAGTGCTTATGGCATCCCAACTGGAAAAACTGCACAAGCTGAAAAAAGCACCACTGTTCAACAGTCAGGGAAAAGGAGTTGGGACCAATGGAAGGAAGCATGGTCACATCTGGGGCACCCTGAAAGGGGGCTGCACTCGATCTGTGGGTATGAGGTTTGACACCCCTGCCCCAAAGATTGTTTCTGCCAAGGCTGCTTTGCACCGTATACTGAATAGCCTGCCTTTCCCTCCACCCTCTTGCAAGTTGGATCTCAGACCTCCAGCTTATTTTTACTCTTCTGTCTTCAGCACCTCCGTTGCCATTTCTGCTTTTCTTCCAAGGTGCATGATCTGCTGATGCCTTTTGGAAACATGCCTTCTCTCTCCCTTGCTTCCCTTCTCCCTTCCCCCTCTCCCCAGGGCCTCACTTCACAGCCTAGTAGTCATATTTCTATCCTTCGTTGCAGCCATGCCTCCTCTCAAGCCAGGTTCCCCAGTTCTAGTCCAGAAGCCTACCCTTGGGCTTTGCTTGTCCATGGCAAGCCTGATGAAAGAGCAGTGCCAGAACTTCTGGGGGCCAGAAGCAAAGCAACTATCTCTGCTCTGCGTAAATTGACTCTTGTCCCAGTTATTCTCATCCCTCAACCTTTTCTCTCTCTTACTCAAACCATCTGCTTCTCTCTCTTTGATGAGCCTTTTCTCTTTTCTGCTCTCCACACAGAAGCATTCGATGCTGACACCCCAAGGACACCCAGCTCTCCTCCGTACAGCTGACATTTCTGTCCCCTTGTTGCTGCAGGGAGTTTAGCTTCCTAGCACGCCAGGTTTTCTGTAGCCTCACACCGCCATTCAAATGGGCAATTGGAGAACCGAAGGACTTGAAGATGGGTCTTTAAAAAGCCTACATGCTAGGGACGAAGGGACCATCAATGTCTGATTTTCTAATATGAAAAATGCAATGCATTATGACCCTGGGGCCTCAGGAGCATGGAGAAAGATCCAGGCAAGGAGGAGGATGGGGCAGTTGACCACAAGCATCATTCTTCCAGACCTTCCTTTATCCCTTCTCAGTTGGAAGATGCAGCGCTTCCTTAATCCTCTAATTCAGGGGGTGGAACAGCCATTTCCATGTTTGGCTCAAGTTTAAGAATGTAGACTCAGCCAAGGGCCCTTTAAAGATTATAACCAGCTCTTTGCAAAAGGCAGGGCCTACAGAAGAAGAGGCCTTACCGGCCACCACAAGGCCTCCAACAGAATCACTTCGTCACTATGGCAACATGTTCCAGTGTGGTCTCAGGAAGGAAGACGCTCCAAACAGTCCAGACTTTCTGGGAACAGATGGCCTGGACCTATAAACCAGCCGTGCCGAACTTCCTTCAGCCTGAGGGCCAAATTCTGTTTTGCGGAACTTCTGGAGGGTTGCATTCCAATGCTGAGGAGGGCCAAGGGCAAAAGGGGCAAGGCTTCCAAATACCTGCTTGTTCTAGCTTAAAGCTTCTACTGCCAATAAATGAACCTTTGGAGAAGCATCCCAACTTCTCAGAACACTTAAAGAATGGGGCAAAAGCCAGGAAACCTACCCCCAGCTGGCCTTCTCAGAAACCTCAAAGGGCTGAATTGACTCCTGCAGCTCGGGGTCCTCCATCCCTGCTGTAAACATGGATGTGTTCCGATTTCTGATGTGCCCATGACAAGTGTGAACACACAACATCCCAATACCTACTGCGACTGCACCTAGTCATGGGGTTCCAAGGTGATGCTGTCTGCCAAGCTTTCCCATCCTGGACCCCCACAAAACAGGAGTCTGTAGTCCAAGTCTGGAAGCTTGCCCTCTAACTTTTACAGTGTCAGGATTGATTGTGCCTGCTTGGAGAACAGTACGACAACATCCCAGGTTGACATGGCACAAAAATACAGCACTGTTTGTAAATGCTGCATGCTTAGGTGATTCTGTTTCCCACACTAAATAACAAAGCAGGAGGCAATTATTTCCTAATCAATGATTCCATGCTTATTATGGAAATTTGGCTCTGTGTGTGTGAGAGAGAGAGAGAGTTATTTGTCACTGTGTGCATTTTGCTATTTAAACTCAGGCACGATTTGGTGCAGTGGTTCCCATGTCCAACTATGACCAGGAAGGAAGGCATTGAAGCCCCCCGACATCATTAGACAAGGTAGGCAGAGCTGATTAGTTAACTTGAAGTTAAGAGGTTTCTCCCTGGTGCTGGGAAAAGAAACCCATGGAACATCTGGAGTTGGGGATCCTTTGTTGTTGGAGGACAACTGGTGCCCACCGTTCCTTCCTCATGCCATCTGAGGTTCCCGCAGCCAAAATGCAGAGTGCTAAGCACTCCATTGCCTGTTTCCAGCTACCTGATCTGTAACTGTCAGCTAATTCTAATAAATGAGGTGTTGTCCTATATATTGCTTCCTTTTCTCTGTGTGTGTGTGCGCGCATGTGTGTGTGTGTGTGTGTGAGAGAGAGAGAGAGAGAGAGACAGAGAGAGAGAGACAGAGAGAGAGAGAGACAGAGAGGAGGAAGGATCAAACCAGCTGAAAGCATTTTTATTTTCCATTCTCCTTGAGGGTGTGATGACGAGGACTGTCACGAGCAGTGCCTCCCCTTCTAAATTCACTGTGATGCCCCTGACAGCAAGTGCTTCTTCATTTTAGCATTCGATACCAGATTTGGCACCCCCGAAAAGCAGAGTTCCAGCCGAGCATGTTCATGTAACCTCTTTGCGTCGACATGGTGAATCCCACCCTGCCTGGCATCCTTTGAGGGTTCTTTTCATTCAGGGCCTTGACATGCTCAGCATTGCCTGAGTCTCTGAGTTGTCAGTTAAAATCCTCGTAGAGGTTGCCCTTCTCTCCCCAGTGAGTTATTTTGGTTACTTAAAATTGACATTTGTCCCTAGTCACTTTCAAGTTGTGTTTCTTCTGCTCTGTTCCAATACTCCGTGCAGCCATTCTCAGTGGCCAGGGGTACCCCTGCTCCTCAGGATTGTGTCATTTTGCTGAACTATTTCTAGTCATACCTGATGATCAGCACTTAACTAGTTATACAGCAGAAAACTCTAGAAACAACCCATTCCAGAAAATATCCTCTGACCATTATGGAGGTCAAATGGAAAGGATGGGAGAAGGAAAGAACTGGTAGGTCATTTTAGCTCTTTCACTCCAGGGGACTTTGTTAAATCTCTGCTGACACATTTAATTTGTTGAAGAATTTCACTTCTGTCATCCCTAATCACAGCCAGGCCTTTTAAATTGTTATGGATTTTAAGATTGTTCAAACATGCTACTATGCATCAGTTTAGTTTTCTGGCTTTCTGAATGTTTGTGAACTGCCTTGGTTGCTTCCAGACAGGCAGTATGTAAATACAACAAATAAACAATAGAGTTCTTTATATTTGTGAGAGCCAAGAGAAAGCATGCCTTCGGTGGCATTAACAGGCTCATATCCGCCATCAAGCCTCAAAAGACCTCCCTCTGTTGCTGAGACAACAGCACTTCTTGAGTGAGTTCAGCCAGCAGAAATCTGTCTGGGTTCGGCACAACCGGGCTTTGCCATCCCGCATCTCTGCATTTAATTCCGCCCCATTGGACTTGATTCTGCCCCTACACAGCCTTCTAGCAAGTGCCACTGCTAGGAACTGTGAACTTAAAGAAGACAGCCAGAGTCCTATCTGAGCCTCATTCTGAGTCACGTGTTGCTCAGGAGCAGGCTAGCTTTGCGACCGATCTGACTAGTCCCACTAAGCAGAATGGCCAGGAAAAGACAGGCCAAGAGGGCTCTATCAGATCCCTGTACAGATCACCTTAGCAGGTATTGACCAGAGTCCACACAAGAACAGCTGTTGTCTCAGGGGACTTCAGAAGCCTTATGAAGGCTGGCAGTTCTGCCCCTGGAAGGAGCAACCTTTTCCTGAAAGAACTAATTGCCCAGTTCTGCAGCCACTGATTCCTATGGAGTGGAAGGTCCCAGCAAATCACAGGATGACGGATTAAATGAAACCTCCCCTGCTCCTGAGTCCAACTCTGAGTCTTCTTTTGAACCAGAGTGTAGACTGAGGCTGAAGAAGACAACTGTTTTCTGGGGCTAGAGGTCACCTACGGCCTGCCTGCTAGAACTACCAGCTGTCCTCTGCAGGTCCTGCTACTCACAAGCCACAGTAGACAGGGAGCAAAACAGCAGACCCTCAATCTCCCCTCTTTTTGATGGTGAGGAATGTAGACCAGCTTTGTGTTAACTCTGATGCCTGATACTCTGAGAAAGGGAAGCCAAAGACTCTCAGCCATCCAAGACATGATGGATCTGAGAGAGACGATCCAGATGACGTCCCTTCGGGGAATGGGCTTATCGATGTGTACCCGGTTCCAAGGTGAACTTTCCCTTGGATGGAGCCTGCCCCATGGCTCATGCCATGATGTCTCTCCAGGTTCAGGGGGAATGCTCACTTCAGTGCTGTGATTAGACTGCTGAACTGCTTCTTCACAGCTCTACATGCTAGTCCCACTCAGCCATGATGTTCCCAGGGAGACTCTGGACCACTCCTAAGCTCAGAAGATTTGTTGTTGTTGCTGCCGGTCGCAAAGCCGCGTCCGACCCATTGCGACCCCACGCACAACACTCCTCCAGGCCCTCCTCTCCTCCGCCATCCCCTGGAGTCCACTCAAGCTCACCCCGACTGCTTCAGTGACCCCATCCAGCCACCTCCTCCTCCTCTGCCGTCCCCTTCTCCTTTTGCCATCTATTGTTCCCAGTTCAGAAGATTAGGGAGGAACAGAACTATGTAAGCCACTTTGAGTTCCATACAAAACAAAGAGGTCGGAAATAAATGTCATAACAGCTGCAATAAAAATAAAGGACTGTTTAGGACACATTGGTCTGCCTACACTTTTAACCACTGCAACAGAAGTCCTTATAATTAGTATCAGATTGCATATATAGCGTGCCTTTTTTCCTTTTTGTGAGTAACTCAAGGTGGCTTACGTCCCTCCATTTCTTTCTCCAACAACCCTGGGAGGTAAGTTAGGCTGAGAGGGTATGACTGGCCTAGAGTCACCCAGTTGGCTCCATGGGCAAGCAGGGACTAGACCTTGGATCCTGCAGATCCCCAGGCCAACCCTCTCACCACCAAGCTGCACTGGCTCTCCTTGACCACTTCCCTGTGCCTTCCAACCTGGCTGTTCTCAGCAGTAGGCAACAGAGAGGGCCTTTTCTGCACTGGCCCCAGTAGAATACATTAGCAGCAGAGGTCCATCAAGCCCCATCCCTCCAGGCAGGCAGTGTCCAGGGTGCGGGCAGCCAAGTGACCAACACAGGCACCAGGATCTGGGTAGCTAGGCTAAACTTCACGCTCCAATTCCAACCAAATCCAAATCAAAGATCCCAAGTCAGTACCAGAAATAACTGGAAGAACGAGATAAGTCCAGTCCAACAGACAAAAGCAAAGTCTAGCAGGGCAGCGTCAGAAGCCAATAAAGAAACACAAACAGGAGCAGGTACCTTAGGACTGGAACAGGCTCAAGGTCCAGCAGCAGGATCAAAAGCAGGGTCCAGGAACAGGCTAAGACCCAAGAATTCAGGCAGCACAGAGCATGTAACAAGCCAGCAAGCCTTTGCTGAGGCAGCTTCTGGAGGGAAGAGCCAGCTTTTATATAGCTCCTCCCCCGGGTCTCCCAGATGGTGGGCCCTATGGGAGTAATTCTGCAACAACTAGGGCTGCTATTCCAGGGCTTGACCAGCAGATGGCGGCCTGAAGCTGCCTCAGATCCTGACAGAAGACTTTAAACCCTCAAGACTTAGTCATTTTAATAGCTTTCTTCTGAGTTGTGTCTTTATAATTCTGCAGGTGTTTTTGATGGCAAAGACTTTTTTGGTTTCAGTGTTTTGCAGGGTAGATTATGCAATTTATTATTATGCCACTAGTCTATTTTTTTAATTCAGCGTGAGGTCTTTTCTTGTACTGGATTATTTTTACACCTGTGAGTTATCTTGGAAGTGCTGCACCCTAGAAACATCTCAACAATGTTTGAAACAAACCTGTGTCACCAATGAGCAACAGGAGTGTGTCCAATTTCTGTCCTCCTTGCCCTGAAGGCCTGCCCCTGCCTTAACAGGAAGGCTTCTGTAGTCCAAAGATCAGGAAAGTCAGGCTGGCAGGGAACCTGCCTAAGAAAGGTAAGAAAGAAGACTAAGAAAGGGAGCACTGGGCTCCAGTGGAGCAATATTATAGGAGATGCTGATGATCCACCCATTTCTGGCTTTTTCTTAGGGTGAGCCTCTAGCCAGTGGGCCTATTCCTCTAAAATTTTCTCTGCCCCCTATTTTTTTTTTTAAATTAAAACCTTTCAGTGAAAACTTTACAATTTTTGGATATAAAAGGCCTACAAACCAGGTGATCTGTCCCCTGCTTTTTTGACATACCTCCACAAAAACTCAAAGACTGATCAAGAGACCCCAGTCTGTGCAACATGCTTCGTCTTCTTGAAAAGGACTTAAGGTTACTTGCCACACCAGCTGGGAGGCCACATTGCAGGTAGCCATAGCCAAAAGCCCAAACACGACCATTCAAGATGCTTCATTTCTTCTACACCTACAGCATTACAGTCATTATCACGGATTTACAGCCAGCACCTTCCAGTTCCCCCGACGCTCTCGGCCTCTAGGACCACTGACAGAATCCTCCTCTGAGGTCCCTGGAAGTGGCAGGGTTTCTTGCCAGAAAGGTAGTGGAATCTGACAGTGAGGAATGGCCTCTTTTATAACCTGCTGCTTGGGGACTTTTCAGAAGCATCTGGATGGCAGTGATGCACAACAGAATTTGGAACTAGAGAGAACTTTGGTCCAGCAGTAATCCTTCTGTTTTATGCTTCCTGCATTGTCCTCACAGGATACAATCCCTGCCATGTGGGACTGGTGGTTCTCCTTACCACTGTGCACCCAGTCAGGAGACCCACAGAGGCAGAGAGTTCAGAAGTGGCAGATGCTTTCCATACCCATCGCTGTGGAAAGCATGCCCCTTCCTCCGAGCCCTCCACACTGCGGGTTAATCAGCATCAGTATTTCAGGTTTGGACAAGTAATGTGTTTAATCTGCGTGCTTGCGGTTGGCTGCTCTGCACCGACCAGCACGGATGGAGCCCTGACCTCCTCCGTTTCGCCGTAAGTGCTCAGAAATGTGTTCTTAATCAAGGTTCCCAGAAGGCCAACAAGGGGATGGTGTGAAAAATGAAGCCGTTGAAAACAGCTTGTGCCAAACACAGAATTCTCAACCTTTTCACTTTGGATTAAACCCATGATGGCCTTGAAGAACGCTTATCAGAGACCAGCTGCTTTGCAAAGAACTCTCCCTTGGGCTGCGCAGGACTCTGGGTGATGGAGGAGGCAGCCTGCAGGGATGGATGCCGTGTGCACAATGCAGCAACACGAAAGACGCCTTCACAGTGCACGGTTACGTCTACGCGAGTCTCTCCAGTTAATGCAGGAATTTGGGATGGGTTCTTACGGCCCCGACAGCAAAAGCATTTCCTGCACAAGCACATATAGCCACCGTGTGAAGTCCTCACACCTCATCAGGGCTCTGCTTTCAGCACGGAAAGGCAGGCAACCTTCAAAGGCCGTTCCCTCTCGAGAGGTGGATAAAAGACACCGTGGGCCACAAGGCTGCCTCTTGGCAAGTCTCAGGCACAAATTGCTCCCTGGTCTGGCCCGAATATGGCAGCAAAAGCAACAAGAAGAAGGTTGTTGGGGGGGGGGGGGATTACTACTGAAAATGCTACTACTTGCCAAGTGTGTGTGTTGTGCTTTGTGTTGTCTGCACTGCAGGATACGTCGCTGGAAAGGCAGCTCACTACTTTTGTGCAAGACAGAAGAAGGCCTCACCTCAGTGGCAGAACACAAGTTCTGCAAGTACAAGAGTGCAGATTTAATCCCTGGCATTGCCAAGCAGGGTAGGAAGAGCTGCCTAAAATCCTGCAGGGCTACTGCCAATCAGGGTTGACAATACTGGCCTAGCAGTGCAATCACCTGGCCTGATTTACAGGAGTATGCTGGGTTCTGTCTTCACCATACATAGCTGATAGATAGAATGGAGCAAATCCCCATTGATGTGTAAATGACCCATAAGCAATGCTGTGGGGCAACTTTTGCAGCACAGGTGCTCTTAGCCACTACAGTCCTCATAGCCGCACTGCCAAGGAGAGTCCCCAAATTTAGGCAGCTGGGTTGAGCCAGATCAATGAATTGTCAGGCTGTGGGCAGCTCCAGGGCTCCTCCTGCTGGCCAAGCATCAGAACTACAATGCTGGGAGTTGCAGGATTAATCCCAGACCCCGCTGCCGCTGCCAAGGCCTTGGCGAGCGCCAGCGCCAACTGGGAGCCCTGGGGGGTGAGCGCTGCAAGCGCTGCCTCGGCAGCAAAGGTCTCTGGTGAGCCGTAGCCTTGCCTGCATCTTGTGGGACCTTTGCCTGATCCCGTTCCTGACTTGCCTTGCTGCAATGCCTCGTTGCTCCCAAACCTGCCTGCTTATCCTCTCCCAAGGGTCTCCTCCTTATTCTGGCAGTCACCAGTTTGCACATTTTACCCTCTTCTAAGAGATGGAAGTGCCTCTCCTGTGGTTCAGGTACTGGGAGAAGGATGTTTAAGCTGTAACAGACCTGCCTCCACTGGAATTCAGCGGGCGGCTTCTTACGGTGAGCATTGTCTGAGCACCCAAAGAGGAACACCAGGTGCGCTTAAGCCAAGAGGTGCAGGCTCAGGTAGGCGCCCAGCCACTCCCACCCGCATGGACAGTGGCTAGCGGGGCTGGCTTGTTCGGCCTCTGCCGGGAGCCTGTCCCACCTATTTATTTCTTTATTTATTTATTTATTAAAACATTTCTATGCCGCCCCTTGCCGAAGCCTCGGGGCGGCTTACAACACAATAAAATACAATAAAAAACAAAAATAACAACATAAAATTAAAATTAACAACATAAAATAAATAAACAATATAAAAGAAGTCAATATAAAAGAAGTCACCCTGGCCAGATAAATAAGCAAATATTAACAATTAAAATGATGTTTAAATAAAAAACCTAGCAAGACCCTCGGAGCTGCTGCGTCTCTCTGTGTTGCAGCCCATCTGCTCACCTGGCTCTTGCGCTGCCCAGAGGACGGGGGTGGCCATGAGAAGCAGGAGGTGCCACAGGCCACAGGTCCCTGGCTCTCTACCTGTCGGGCAAGCAACATGGAGACAACCGGGGAGGCGGAGGAGCAAGAGAAGCGCCTGAGAGCAGGGGCGAAAGTGCGGAGCTACAGAAGTAGGGGTCCAGGGAGCAGGCCATCCCCAAGCGCCGAGGGAAAGAAAAGGGTCACTTCAAACCACCAATTCTGGGAAGCCTCCATGGGGTGCTGAAGACGGTTGTGGGGAAAGAGGCTTGCAGTGAAAGCCTGCCTGCTGCCCTTGGGTTCATTGCTGGTATTGAAGAAAGATTTGGTTTGAATGGGGGTGATGCCATAATGTCTGTTGCCTCAGGCAACAAAATGCTTTAAGGGCTGCTTAGCCAGCTGCAGAAGGCAAGGAACTTCATCAGACTGTGAGCGGCATGAAAAGGTGGGCGGTGACAGGCGGGTGCCATGAAGCACTGGCAAAACTTTATAGAGTTGCAGGAAGGCAGTCCATCTCCATTCATCACTGAGCGTGGAAGCTTTTGGCAAAACGTATAATTCACTTCCATTGCGATCCTTGAAAAAAGACCCAGGCACCGATGAATAAAATATGCCGTCCAATTCATTTCAAGCCAAAGCGGCAAAGAGCCGCACGAGGGCTCTGCGGATTTGGGGGCAAGGAGAGCAAAGCTACAGTGATGAAACATTCATACATGTTTACTCAGGTTCCTTTCCATTTTCTGCGGTGCCAGACCAACAGTTCAGCCCATCCGCTTCACAGCCTCTGAGTGCCCCTGATATGTGGATGAAACAATTGCTATTTCTGCCTGGGGAGGCAGGTAAAGCTGTGATAAGAGAAGAGTTTTGTTTCAGAAGATTCTCCATAACAGCTTTGTTAGGATCAGACAACAGGTGATAAATGCCCCATTTATCATAGGGAAACTGTGAAGTGCAATCCAATGAATGTACCAAGTGAATATGACTCATCAGCATCCGCCAGGACTCGCTGCATTTTTTTTTGGTTTTTTTTTCCTGGCTGCGCTTGCAAAATATAGTGGAAAGCTTTCAGGATAACAGCGGAAACCATATGGCCAATGCTGTCGGCTCCAGTTGAATAGCTGCCTGCCAGAGCCAGCATCAAGGGGAGGCATGGCTAGGCACCTGCTGGAGACCCTCACCCCAGTGGCAAAAGCCCCCTGGAAGCACCTCGTCCTCACCTGCTTCTCACTCTGATCCAGACCATGGTTGTGGTGAGGAAGAGGAGCAGCAGCTGGTGATGATGAGAAGGACGGTCGACTTACTGAGGAAGGAAGCTGATAGGAGGTGTCTTTCTGAAGGGCCCACAAAGTTTGCACCGCTGTCTGTTTGTCATGGGTCAGAATCAGGAAAGGCTTCGCCGACCTTGGCTCCTCTTCAGCCTTTGTAATGAGGGCAGGGGCATGGCCAACTTTCCTTCCTGGCTGCGGTTGCTTTGTCTCCAGGTAGGAGAGGAGAGGTCAGCACCTTCAGTCAGAGATGCTTGGCTCAAAGGGTAGAGCCAGTCCTAGCGAGAACAGTAACAGGTGCCCCTTGGGCTCTGCAGAAGACCTGATTCCTTTAGGCAAACTGAAGGAAGCTTCTCTCAGGTTGCTGTCGTGGGGCAGGGTTGCGACGAGCAGCGTAGCTGTGCTTCCAGGGCGGGAGGGATGGTGGCTCGGCCCACGGCCAAATTTCCAACCTGCGCCTGCTGGCACCTCATGGGGAGGGGGGGATGCAAGGCAGGAAGGATTCAGGACAAGAGAAAGAGAGGCTTGCTGGAGAAGTCTGAGATGGAAGGGGAATTGCAGAAAGCGCAGAGAGAAGAGGAGCATGTCAGCAAGGGAAGCACTGACATGGTACCGGAAGAAGAAACTCCCATCAAAATTCATCAGATTTGCACATGCTAACGTGCGTGTGTCCATACAAGTTCAGAAGCAATTGGCATATGCAGAAAAGAAACGCAGCTCACCGTAGCGGGAAAGGCCGTGCCTGGTCTGGGGCCCGGGGGCTCACTGCCACTCCAAGGCCCCCGTTGGGCTCCATCCTGCCAGTCGTTTTATTTTTCAAACCAAGCTTGGGCCATGAAGCCCTCCCAAGACAAAACAGCCTAAAGGAAAGGACTGCCCTCTGCAAAGGACAAGGCACGGCCACCAGCCGCACAAGCAAGCAAGGCTTATATTCCAAAGCGGGACGGTCAAGATGCGAAGAGGGTGCTGGACTACTCCTCCCATCAGCCCACCACTGGGTAAGCCTGATGGGAGCCGCAGTGCCTTATCAGGAGCGCTGTGCTCCAGCAGGGAATCCCTCACCTGTCCTGGGTGACGGCTCAGGTGAGGGGACGTCATGGGGCCACGCCTGGGACTAAGGCCGCGCTCCCAGTCCTTGATCAGCCATCCTGAGCTGAAGGGACCACAGAGCGACTCCAGCAGAGCCTGAGGACCCCTGGCTGGTGCTGCGGTCAGGCCAGGAGAGCCTCTGGACGCACCCCTTTCTGCGCTGCCTCTGGGCCAGCATCCTTTTCCCGCAAGTGCAGGCTTCTCTTAGAGAGGGGGCACTGGTGCTGGGAGGGGAGCACACTGGAGACGCTCGCTGGGTCTCCCAGTTCACCTGCGCTGAGGAGGGTGAAGTCCCATGCCTGGAGTTAGAGGGCAGAAGCACCCCGGGGGCTGCATGGACAAGCTGTGGGGGGCCTGAGGCACTGGCCCACACTCCCAAAGGAACCAGACCTGGTCCTGAAGCCCCTCTAAAGCCACTGCTATTCAAGGATTCCACCTCTGCAGGATGCCCAGGCCTGAACCGGGACCCACACTCTCCCCATCCCTGTTTTAAACTGACCAGCCATGTTAGCAGGCCTCTGGGTGGGTACAAATTCACTCAGCACAACAGCAACCAAGATGCACACATGATGCAAACAGGGGACCCTCCCTTGAAGATGAGACTCTCTTAGCATATACCGACCCCTTTCGCACACACCTCTGCCCATTTTAAATCACAGCGGCGCCCTTCCGTGCCACGGTGGCCTTCCCTCCCGTCTCGTTGCACCCGGTGACGTGGCTTGCTGCCTCGCCAAGTGCCAGGATCAGAGGAGTGTCCCACCCACAGCTGCCGCTGCGAGCTGCCCTTTGTGCTCTGCCCTGGCCGGTGAGCATGAACAAAGCCTTAACGAGGGAGCAAAGACTGCAGGAGGAAGCTGGTGGCACAGCAGAGAAGGGAAGCCGCAGAGAGCTGCGACATACACTACGCCATCCCGCCGCTGCCGGCTCCCCTGCTCCAGGATGAGCTGATCATCTCTGGCCGGCATGCTCCGCTCTGCTCCCTGCACGTTTTCAAAACAGAAATTATTTCTCCTGACAGGCTTAGCTTCCCCAGGGTAGGCGCCGCAGGCCCTTTATAAAATATTTTCCCCATTCTGCAGCTGTGAACAAACTGGTTTTTGCAGGGAAAGAGCAGAAGCATAGGAAAGCACCAGAGCTAGTTTATTTTGTGTTTTGGTTTGACTGTCAAGGGGTTGGAAAGGGGTTCAAAGCCACCTGGTCCAGTTTCCTGTGAAGGGAAGAATCCCTCTGCTTCAGCATTCCCCATATGGGAGACTCTCCAGCCTGACCTAGAGCCCGCGCATGAAGGAGCGTCCACACATGTGAACGCCTCATGCCAAGCTACAGGGGCCGTTGGCCGAGCCATGCAGATCGGGCTCACCATGGCTTGTTCTCTCCGTTTCGCCTTCAGTCCTCCAGCTGGTATGTCCTTTCCAGCAAAGTTCTCCCCATTCCAATTGTCCCTGTTTGTTTGCCACTTTTTGGACCCCCCCCCACAAAAAAACATACCATTGGGGTCACTTTTAAAATCTTTGCATTCCCAGAAAATTGTGCAGCTCTGTCCATAACTTTTATGGTCATTGTCGGCCTTGCACAACTGTGCACTCTGGGCTGCCCAATATGTGCACTTCCGCCTGGTCAATTTTCTCGTCTGTTTCAGCAGTCAGTAGGAGAAGCAAAGTGGAGCGGGATTGACAAGCCAAGCTGTATACAAGCAAATTTGCACACAGTTGCTGGCACCTGTGTCAAGGAAGCACCAGGAAGCGAGTGCATAAATGCACACATACACACTCATTGCATAGAAGCACAGAACCGGATCTGGAGGGCATCTGCTTCAGCCCCCTTGCAGGAAACTCAGACAGAGGGTCACGCACACTTGACTTCCACACTCCAGCAAAGCAAAGCCCCCTGCCGCCCAAGGAGCCTGTTCTTTTGACTGCTTTTCAGAAAACTGCTCTTCTGTAATTTCCTCCCATTGGGTCTAAGTCCTCTCTTCTGAAGCAACAGAGAGCGTGTCAGCTTAATCTTCCACCTGACGGCCCTTCAGGTTTATGAAAACAGCTGCCATGCCTCTCCAGCATCCTTAATCCCCTTAACCTATCCAGCTTTTTCACCTGCTCCTTGTAGAATTGACTTTCTGGGCCCCTCACATCTGGCGGTCCTCTGGACCAACTTCAGCTTGCCAATGTCCATCTTAAAATGCAGTGCCCAGAAAAAGGATCGCACACTCCAGCTGCACCCATGCCTCTGACCCCATCAAGACTGCCTCCTCTTGCTTATAATAAAAATCCCATCCCATCCCCCTGCAATTAATGTATTTAAAAATATGCAGAGAGATGTTCCTGCACCCTGTGTACAAACAGTAGCATGTATTCGGACCCTCACTTGTGTCCTGCTCCAGAAAAAGTAATCCTTAGGGATCAACAGGGTGCGACGCTGCACATGTTTAGACAGAACAATCTCCGACATCCCACAGCGTGGCCCAGCCAGCTCTGTGGCCTAGTTCCTGCTGGGAGCTGCCAATTTAATTTCTGCCTGTGCAGCCACGGGACTGTACCGTGGTGGACTCAACAGCAGCACCCTCTTTAGAAGGTGATCTGGGTCACTTGACTAAGAAAGCCAGTTTGCTGCATGAGGTGAAACAGATGGTGACATCCGGACCTTGGCTCCCCGGCTGGCAGTGCCTGGTTCGCGTGGGTCATCGGACAAGCCGTGGGGCGCGCACACGCCTTTCTTTGCTCCCCACCCCTTTGCCTGCCACCCGAGGTGGCTGTGCCAGGTTGCCTAACGGCAGGGCCGACCTGGGGCCTGGGGACACCCTGCTCATCCCGCTGAAGGGGTCCCGGGCATCTGCCCAGAGCCCAGCCTGAGCGCACCACTAGGTGCTGGAGTTCCAGCCGGATTGGTGCCAGGACCTCCGAGTTCACCCTCTCCTGCCCCAGACACATAGGAACAGGGAGCGGTTAGTCAGCTGAGAAGGGGAACTGCTCAACAACCCACTCCTGGCACTTCCTTTCTCTGTGCAGTCGCCTCTGAGCAGCATTTAGCAGTAAATCATCACAAGCAAGCCGCAGACCCCACCGGAAACTACACCCAATTTTAACCATAAACTGGAGGCCAGAAGTACTTATCTCAGGGATAAATTCTGCAAAAATGTGACCAGCTTTGACAAGCATTCATTATTTTTACAGTTTCTGTTTCAGCAGCTCTGCCCGTAGGCAACTTGTTTTGGGCAGTTTGTCCATATATTTTGTTGCTGTGGGAGCGATTTCTCATAAGAAATGAAATCCCAATGGTTAACTGTAAAATTTGCAGAAATGATGAATCATAGGTGATACAGCCATCCCTTTGACACGTTGAATCAATCAATAAGCTTCCCATTGCTGGAGCGTAGCACACACTGTCTTTGAGTCATGTATGCGAGATGGGGAATTTTCTTCCCCATATTTAACCATGGAGGCTGCCATTGAATCCCACTGAACTTCAGAGTAAACATGTGCAGACTGACATCAGTAGGGCCATATATTCATACTGGCCACAAGAAGAGCAAGGCTACGTTTTCACCCAACATGGCGCCCTCCAAGTCTGCAGGGAGCGCAGCCCCCACAATCCTTGAGGAAGTGTCAGAAGCTGCCACAGCGCCCCAAGGTGCCGGGGGGAGATCTTGATTAGCTCTACCCAGAGGTGCAGGGGACTGAGCCTGGAACGCCCCCAGTTTGCTCTGGCGTGGTGTCTCCCATCTTGAGCCCGTCTCCATCCCGTCTGGAGGGCAACCGGCTTGGGACAGGCTGCCTCGAGCTGGAGTTGTCACAACCCACTGAAGTTGTGAGTGTGCTGCCAACCCTTCTCCAGGTTGCACAGCGGCAGCACTAAATGCAACATGGCCAGAAGAAATGCGGGTGGGAGTTTGACTAGTCAGGAGCCGCACAGACTGGAAGGGGGGAACCCTCGGCTCCATGTACAGCTGTGCCACTGCTCCAATTCTCACTGGGCAGTGAGGATTTGCCAGATCCCGGACTGGCCCTCCTTCCCAGCCTTTCCATGGGTATCTTCCAGGCAGAAAGACCGGAAAGGACTGAGTGATAGCCCCCTTCCTGGTCCCAGCTCGGAGGGCTGTGCTCTGCTTCTTGGCTCAGCTTCTGGGGGGCACCTCTGGACTCCTGGTTTCCACAGAGAGTTGCCAGATGTTAAGGTCAGATGAACAGGAGAGTGCTGAGGTGGGATTCCTTGGGGAGAGGTGCCCACAGAGACCACCTTACCTAAGTGCCACCTTTCCCACCTTTTAAATAAAGTGTTTAAAAGGAGAGCTAACATGGAGGCGGACAGTGGGGACTTCCCTCTTTTCCAGGGTGTGGGGTTTCTAACTTGGGAGAACTGAACTCCTTTCACATGGAGGGCCAGATTGTTTTTGGGAAACTCTGGGGGGGGGGCGGGGGGGGCATTCCAGGAGTGAGTGGAGCCACAGGCAAAGGGCAGGGCCAGAAACCACAAAGACCAGCCCTTTCTGCCCACGATCAGGTCTTGAGAATGGCAAGAAAGCAAGCAAAAGCTGGAAGCCACCTGATGACTGTTTGGGAAGCCTGCAGGGCTAGGGCAGGGGCTGGGCCCCCACAGATGTAAAACTGTGTACCCATTTTGACTACTGGTTCCAAAAGACAGAGAAGGGACATCAAAAAGCAACACAGAAAGTAATCCTTTCCTTTCTGAAAAGGGTTTAACAACCTAGGTTGCTTATTTAAAATATACCTCCAGAATTTATTTGTAAGCACACAATTTGTCACAGTAAAGCTGCAAGCAGGATTTGCAACCGGGTGTTAAATGGGAGAGCCGGATGTTTTGTTGTCTTTCCCCAGCTGCAGATGCAACCTTTCACGAGTCATTCTTGCTCCTGCACCATTCTTTTCAGATTGCCTTTCCCAGCTGAACAGCTGAGGATGGGGTTGATCTATTTGTGAGGATTCACAGAAATCCTTTGAAGCAACCTTGGTGCCAATTAGGGCTTACAGTGGCTTTGCAAGCTTCCATAAATAACATTTCAGATGAGCTGAGTTTCTAATGCTCTGACACATATATCTTGCTTGACGGCAGGGGTAGAACACAGATCCCTTTCATTATTTATTGCTATACTGCACAATAGCTAAAGCTCTCTGGCCAGTTTACAGCAGTTCCTCTTCGTATTTATATCCTGCCTTTCCTCCAGGAGGTGCTTCCATTTCCTGTTTTATATTCACAACAACCTTGGGAGGTAGGTCAGAGTGGCAAATGCATTGATCTGAAATGTTTACAGCCTGCCTCTTAATATTGAAGAGGGTTAATACAAATAAAGTATACAAGCACAAGCAGCCAGTAGTTTTTAAAAAATGCTGTGCCATCCAACCAGACATTCCTAGCATACCAGGAGACAAAGGACCTGAGCCATGCAACTCCCCTCCTTCAACTTTTCTATTTCCCCCCCACAACTCACCATCATCATCCTCCGGGCCCCACTGGGCTCTTCAGAGCCGACTGGTCATTGTCTCCCTGGGCAGGGGTGTGGAGCTTCTGGTAGGGAGCCAAATGCAGCCCTTCTGGGCTCTCTATCAGGCCTGAGAACTTGTCCACCTGCCTCTTCATTCCCAATGGCCCAGGTGTGGCTCCACCCCCCTCTGCACTCACCACCCAGGTTTGCTGTTAAAGGGGAAGAGGAGGGCAACCCACTGCTCTTTCCAGCCCCTTGGTTCATTAAGAAAATGTAAATAAACAGCAAAGGAAACATTTTCCATACCATGGCTCAGTCATCAAGTCAAAGGGCCACTACAACCCAGAAATTAGCAGAAGTCTGAGACTTAGAAGGGAAACCATGAAAGAACTAAAAAGATCATCAAGTGTAAGGATGTGTCACGGGAGACCAAGGCCAAGAGAATCTACCCCATTGTATTCTGATCATTACAGATGGATATGGAAGCTGGACACCGAAGCAAGCTGACAGGAGAAAAGGACAGGCTGGAAACATGGTTCTGGAGGAGCGCTTTGCAAATGTTGTGGACAGAAAAATGAACAAATGGGTCCTAGATTAAATCAAGTCAGAACTTTCAGTGGAAGCAAACAGGACCAAACTGAAGCTTTGGGCACATTTCTAGTGAGTCTTACTTTCTCAAGACAATCATGCTTGAGAAGATCAAAGGCAGAAGACAACATTAAGATGGACTGATTCCATAAAAGCCGTATCTTTGCACGTACAGGAGCTGAGCAGGGCTGCGAAGGACAGGACGGATTGGAGATCATCAGACTTGAGGGCGCATAACAAATAGAAGAGAATATGGCACCCTCTAGTGGTTGCTATTGGGATTTCAGGAGCTACAAATGATAGGCTGTGGATGAGCAAATGCAATTGTTCTAGCCTTGTGTAAGTTCGTCCCGATTTATCCCCAAGGGCAAATGAAAGGAGCAGGTGACCTTTTGTACATCTGAATTAGGCTGCATGCACCAGCTTGGACATTTTACACACACATGAGAAAATAATCAAATGAAATGTACGAATGGCACTGGGGTCATAAATGGTTCCATGAGCTGTATCAGTGAGGTGGTTCAGGAACGTGGTCTCCCTTACCTCTTTACACCTCCTCTTCCTCTGGGCCCAATCCAGGGCTAGCCTTACCATCAGGCAGAGCTTTGTAGTCCAGTGAGCTTCAAGCAGGGATGTTCCTTATACTAATTTAATACTTTGAAAAATGCGTTGGCTCACCAGGGCTGCTGGGCCTGCTCCTCTGATTGAGCAACAACACTGATCAGCCTGATAGACGTGTGAGGAGAAAATTAATTAATAATCTCATCTCTTCATAATAGGGCTGTGCAAGATTTTTTTAAAATAGCATTGTATACTATGTAGTAATCTGCCTTCCCATCTTGGTAGCTTTGAGGAGTGTTTGGGCAACACTTGCAGAATTCCTGGCCCTTGTAGCCGATGCAAGGGTGTAGACCAAAACCACTTGCTTACCTGCCCTGAAGTTTTCCCACTTTCGAAATCCAGTCTGCTGGAAAGATAAGCATGTAAACCAGGTACCTGTCACAGTTCAGAGGGGGGTAGCAAAGAGCAACCGTTAAGCAGTCCAAGCCCAGATACCCAGCGGTCACAAGTCACACACCAAGAGAAGTGAAAAGTTTATTGTGAGAGGACCAAGATCAGAACCATAAATCTACCCGTGTGCTGTGAAACATTCTCCAGGATCGTTTGCAATGACGATGGGCCAAAGAAACAGGCCTTTATAGTACTTAGATGAGAACTGCATGCAGCAGAGCGAGCTTCTCCCGCTTGATGGAACATAAAGGCACCTCATGCATATTCATGGAGCCCTAATCTCCAGGGTCGCTGGAGCGAGTGGATTAAGCTGAAATTTACAGCAGGGCTGCCACTGGTGATGCAGTGCCTGCTTTACCCCTCACCAGCTCTAATTAAACAGGAAATTAAAAATGTTAACTCTGGCAGCCACCTCTGGAGGTTTCTCCAGGCATAAATTGTACCTCCCATAAGGTGGGGGGGGGGAAGCAAAGGAGGAAAGCATTACAACTCTACAAGTCAGGAGCACCTTTGCATGGCATGCCAGTCCATGTGCAATCAGAATTCAACATTTCAGCAATTTGCTCTTTTTGGTAACTGCAGACATGAAAGCCGGAGAGACAGGCAGCCTCAAACGTCGCATAATGCTGGGAGATCTGTGAGCAATTTCTACATTATTACTTTAAGTAAAATGCAGGTACCATGGATAGATGAGATTTTTATTTCTACAGTGGCGATGGAAGGAAAGATGATTTACCCTTTCTTCACCATGGACTATTTTTGTGACCAATATTGGTCTCAGCCAGGCTGCTTTCCCATTTCTAAAAGAAAATCAGAAAGGCTGTCTCCTGAGACTGCATTTCACTTTTTTAAAAAAGGGAAAGGAAAAAATCATTTCCCACTATCACTATATGAACAGTATGGTGTTCATATAGATTCTTATGAGCCTCCAAAAAGAAAAAAAACAGTTTACCCATTCTAAGCTGTATGCATTGATGCAAATCTAAAAATAATTACAAACTAAATAGAAATACAGTACATCTGCATGGTGTGGAAGGCTTGAGGCTTTTCTAAATGGAGACAGTTATCTTGCACTATCATTCCTTAATCAAAATTGCTTATGGGGACTTAAGACAACATCATGACTCTCCTGTTTTGCTACTTTTTCTAACCAGCACTTTCAGTGAGGTTTCTTTAGAGCAGGAAAAAATGCAGCATATTATAAAAGGGAAAGTGCAATTTCCTCTTGAGTAGTTGCACTATTCTGCTGTATCATAGTGCCACCTAGAGGTTATGTAGCAGAAAAACAGGAATGTCCTTCCCATAAAGTTTGGCTCTCAGTTCTGCCATGCAACTGAAATAGATGCAGCAATTTAGAGACTCGTACAGAAAAGCCCCTGGTGCCCTGTGTGTCTGTTCATTCTGCTACCCAGATCCTGCAGAGGTGTAACTTCATGGCCCAGTAGCTTTCCCTCTCAATGTTTCTTTCTCTCTAAGCCAGGCTCAGACTGGACACCCTTTCAAGCAGAGTATTGTTGTTGGAAAAATTCAGATAAATCCTGGCAGAAAAGGGTTGCTTATGTGCCTTTGTTATGAAATACCTGCACCCCTTTCTCAGGAAGCACCCAAAAATTCCAAGTTAGGTCACTGTTTAGCATTTGCTGTTATTTTAAGAAATGTGACTGGATGGCTTCCCCAAGAAGCTGCCAGGGCCATTGTTTTTGTTGATCAGCAACAACCCATAATGCCACCAGGTTAACAGCATTGCAGTCACCCTCAATTGCATGCCAAGACCCACAGCAGTACCTGTTTTCTCAGTGATGGTCATGTTGATCTCCTGCAATCAAATGCCACTGTGTTGAGCCCCCTCTGCAGACCTCTCCCCTTCTTCTGACTGTGATCCCCTTATTTCAGCATCAACTGCCCAACTGCTGGGCCCATGCGGCTCAGAATCTATAAACCACTCAGAACATGTTCTAAAAGCTTGTAGTTGGTGGTGAGAACCACTACCCAGTTGAAAGATCATGCAAGACCCCTGCAGTTACTTACAATAAAAGCACTGAGGTGCAGGGCAAGAGGGGCCTTTCCTGACTGAACCCGATTATCCTTGCTGCAGCTGCCATCAAGGCTTCCCAACACTGTCCTCTTTCAAAAAGGACACCTGGCCCCCAATCTGCATGTTTCTTCTATGGAATGAGTAGCAGCTTTCCCAATGGAGACTTAGAATTGGGGGGGGGGATCAGAGAAAGGGCACCAATCCACCCCACTCAGAACCAACCCCTCTGGCCACTCCAGTCAAACTGAGAGTCACCCCGTGGCTTTTTGGTGCCAATGAAAGTGCCAGGCAAGGTGGAACTCACCTGATTTTGCCCATGTGCTCCCTCCAAGTGGAGCCTATAAGCTTGGGACTACACTACCTACAGTTCCGCCCTCTCCCATATTTGCCAGTCCCTAAATATTTTGGAGAGAGGTTTGGTTGTTCATTGAGACTGCCACTTTCAGAGACATGATTTGGAGGCAACGTACTCAAGGACCTTGTTCAAACTTCCTGTCCACCGTCCTTCCTCCAGCAGGAAAAGACCGCTTTACTCAAGGTCTTTAGCCCGAGTGGGCCTGCTGGTTTGGGTGCTGTTTTTATAATTATTTTTATTCTTCAGCTTATTATTTTACTGCATTTTAAATAATCTTGGTGGACACTTGGAGTCTGTCCCCTCATTAAAAAGGCAGGATGCAAATAAAATAAGGGAACAATCCTATACACCACTGAGAGTGTCTCAGGGGCATACGATGATGGGAAGTCCCCCTCCTGGGGTCAGACAGAGCACCCCAACCTTGGAAGGAAGGGGGAGCCAGAGGTCTACCCCGCTCTGCAACCGCTCACAGTTGGTGTGGAACAAAACACGCGACACATCAGCCGGCCTCTGGGGGGCAGACAATCGGCCTCGGAGAGAGGGAAAACCCGCCGGGAGGGGAGGGGAGGGGAGGGGGCTGCCTCGCAGGGTAACGGCACCAGGACGCAGGCAGGCAGGCAGGCAGGGCGGGACAAGTCCAATATGCAGTCCAAAGCACAAGCCAGAAGTCAGTACACAACCAAGTCCGTAGAGATGGGTAGCGTAGTCCGAAGCGAGCCAAGATCGGCGAACCGAGGCAGGCAGACCAGGCAGGGACAGAAGAGCTGCAGGCAGGACACAGGAGGAGAGTTCCAGGTCTAACAGACCAGGGAGGGCTTCAGCAACAACACGAGACCTTTGCTATAGAAGAAGTTTCTGAAGGGAAGAGCTGGTTCTTACATAGCTCCTCCCCCGGGCTCCCCAGGTGGAACTCAAGAGAGCCCTGGTAGCTGCAGTGGACGGGGGTCAGAATCCTGCAACCACCAGAGCTGCTCCGCCCGCCCTTGGCCAACAGAGGGAGCCCTCGAGCTGTCTCAGGACTTGAGACCAGGGTACAATTTACCCGAACCTCCTCCAGCCTCCTTCCTTCCCCTTTAAAACCCCATTGCTAGATGTTGGGGAGCCCGCTGAGTTTTAAAAAGAGAGAGAATGGGAAAGTGAAGATCACTTAACCCTAACCCTGCTATTTGCCTTGGAGGGAAAGCTTTTACTGGCTCACAGCATGCCACAAAGGTTTAATGCCCTCTTATCATCCTGCAAATCCCCATTTTCAATTGCTTCCCCATACCCGCTCTTTATAATGTACCCCTATCCATGCTTAAGGAAGGCATTGGCTGGCTGGGCGGGCAGGCAGGCAGTTGAAGGGCTTTTGTCTAAGCCAGCATAAGGTTGCACCCTTTAAAAAATCAAATTCTTGTCAATTGCTAGGCATTCATAATTTGGGATTTTCAGTAAGGTAATTCAGGATTGTTATAAAGACCTTTAACCCATAGTTAAGGATTTTTTAAGATGGATAGCTAGCAGTTAGTAATTAAGGGAGTCTAGCAATTAACTAATCAATTTGGGGGCGATACAGATGCTCTGTGGTTGCTTATTTGGGAAAGTGATGAGCTTGAACCTGATTTCTCGTTTTCAGTTCCTCATTACATTCACCTATTAAATAATTATATCCCAGCATTCTTGCCCAAGGAGCACCCACAGTAATTAGCAACAATTTGCATTGAGAGAGAGAAATCTGTGAGTGTATTAAGGAAACGGGTACGAGGAGCCAATTTCAGCTTGATTAGAAAAGCGGCGATAACTGCAGAGAGCCTTCCTCCCATTTAAATCATTAAAGGCGCAGTCCTGTAGTAAGCCCTATCGGGTTCGTGACAGCAGAATTGCAGCTTGCTGTTCTGAATGCGGCTTTGCCTTTTCCCGTACTTTCCGTGAGAGTAAGACCTACCGGTGCTATTCACTTCCTAGCCAGGAAGGGCGCCCGTTCAGAATTAAGAACTCTCCTCCGTTGCAAGAAGCAGAAACAATAGCAGCCTCCGACCGGCAGGGGCCGCGCCCGGCCTCCGGGCGTCGGAAACGTGGCCGCTCTGGGCTGCGCCCGCGCCGCCTCGCTCGCCCTGCCGCCAATGAGCAAGGCCGGAGGTCGCCGGGAGTGAGGGCAGCGCGGCCCGGACGGAGCGAGCGACGCGGCCCCCGCCGATCCCCGCCGCCGAGCCCGCCCGCGCCGATGGATCGCCCCCCCGCGCCCCGCGCCCGCGAGGAAGAGGGGCCTCTCCGTATCCTTCCGGGCGCGGCTCCGACGGGGCTTGCTGGCCGGGGCTGCGTTGGGCGACGGGGTGGCCGCGGGAGGCACCTCGGGGGACGCGGGAGAGGGGCGCGGACGGCGCGTGGCCGGGGGCGCCTCCACCGCGCGCCTCCCGCAGGCAACGGATCCGAGGACAGATGCGGGGCAGGACAAGGAGTGGGGCGCAGGGTGTGGGGCGGGGGCAGTTGGGGCGACGGGGAGGGCGCACGGAGCCGGGTCCCGCAGCTTGACAGCTTCTTCCTGCCACCGATGCCGGTAGAGCCGCCCTCCCGATGGCGTGCCCCTCGGGTATGCTGGACTTCGACTGCCCCACGAGATGCTGCCGGCATGGAGATGCTTGGAGGGCGCCCGCCTGGGGAAGGCGGCTCCGAACACAGCCAGTCGCTCTGCTGCAAGGAGCAGGTTGAGCGTGTTGCTCTCGGGGGAAGATAAACAAGAGCCACAACATCCGATGCTTTTACAATAACAATCTGCTGTGTTTACTTAGGGGTATATCTCTTCTCCTTCAATGTGCTTGGGATTTGCTGTGTGCTTGGGATTTGCAGCCTCTCCATAGCGCTCTCAGGCCACTTTTGGGTTTGATGACTGCTGTAGTGGACTAGAAGCCCTGAGCCCAGGGCAGCCAGTGGCATCCAACAAGGAAGCGTTTTGCATCCTTTTCCTGCTTGTCAGCTTCTCGGAAACATCAGGATGGGCCACTGTTGGAAAAGGGATGTTAGATTAGGTAGACCTCTGGCCTCCCCCAGAAAAGCAGGGCTTACATGAACGTGTTTTCTGATTTCTGTATGTCAGACCTTGGTTACAAGTACAGAAGCGGATTAGATGGGACTCTGCCCATTTCCCTGGCCAGGTTGTGGATCTGTTTTTGCAAATGGTGTTGAGGCGCAATCCGGGAAATGGCTGTTAATTTTTTATGAAGGTGAGAAATCATATTGTATGTACACAATGGTTTGCCACTGAGTACCCATGACTTGCTCCCCATTACAGATCTGAACTATGGGAAGGGCTTCCTTTCCAACCAATCCAGAAGTTTTAGCCTCCCGGCAGGCTTCAATCTGTACTCCCTTCCTTTAACCTCTCTTTTCAGAAATTGAATTGCGATGTTTGTGTCAGGGGTGGGAGGGAGAGTTCGTTCCTAGAGGAGATGGAACGCCTGGAAGAGACATTGCAGCTGAATCTTTGGGGCTTTAGGCAGAATGAACCTGCTTGATGAAGGTTAACCTGATGCTGAGCAAGTGAGTGCCTGGAGGCATGTAGTTTGTTTTGTTTGTTTACTTTGTGTGGCTTTTTGAGGACAGGACTTGGTTCTCGCTTATTCCCCCACATTTCCTTAGCTAACCCTCAGGCCCTGGAGGTGACTGCAGGCCGGCGAGTGCCCTGTGAACTGAGCTTGGCCCAGCGTAGTGGCGGGGACTATGAGTGAGTTGCTATCAGTTTATGAATCTTTATGCCCCCATATACATGTGCAGTCACTTGTATTTGTTGGCCCCGGGGAGAAAACCTCCTGCCATGATTCTTCTCATATCTCCTGGGTCTGATCTGGGGAAATTTGGCCAACAGAGCCTTCCTCTTGGACATCTCTCTGTAGGTCCAGCTGCATATTGTCTGCAGGTCCTTGCTTGTCCAGTGACCAAATAGTGGTCAATTACACACACACCCTTCACAGAATCAGAAGCTACACTGCCCTCCAGAGGAAAGCTGGCCACAACATACGCCTGAATCTGTTGTGCCCTTTGGAAGCTGCGATTTGTGATAAAAGCAAAAGTGCCTTCTTGGATTGTGCTGTTTGGGTTAATTCTTCCCTGCCCTAGTTCTAGGATTATAATATATCCTTATCCTTTGGAAACTGTGAAGGAGAACATGGTAGTTCTGGACATGGCAAATCTTTGGCTCGGATCTTGTACAGCCATGGGCCTTGTTCAGCAGCTTCTCTTAATAAGCCTGCCTGCGAACACAAATACGTACTGTACTGTGTACTATAAAAGCGGCTGGTCATTTTATCCTGTTGGAATTCCGTTAAGCTGTCAGCCCAATTCTAGGTGTGCTTGTTCAGAAGCCAGAACTGCTAGATTCCGTAGAGCTTACTCCCAAGTAAGTCCATAAGATGTGCAGTACAAATTGTGTTTCCATGGGAACTGTGTGAGATTTGTGGCTGAGCAGGGATTTGAACATAAATCTTCCCTATTCAGAACCGATGGCTTCATTACTGAACAACTAAAGTAGCTAGGTTCCTAGAATCACAGTCAGAAGGGATTGTAGAGGTCATCTAGTCCATCCCACTGTTCTATGCTTGATGTGCTGTGTTAGAAACAACTGCAGAAAGTGCACTGAAGAGAGCTTAAGGGTTTGGCCAAAAGTCATAGGGCAACACCAATTTTGAATATTTGCAGGATTATTTTTGCCTCGCCTTAGAAACCAACAGATTTTCTCCCATATCCCTCAGTGAATGTATTGCTCCATGCCGTGCCTTTTGTTTCAGCTTGGTTATCCTTTCCTTGGAGAAGGAACCTCCTGTTCAAGAGAACATTCCCATCAACAGCCGTTTCAAATGGGTGCAAGGTATCCAGCCTTTTCATCCCATCCTCCATGAGGTTCATTTGGTGGTTTCCTTGTAATGGCCAGTTTGCAAGGCCAGTGGCTCACCTCCAAAGCCAAAAATAGGAACTACCCCCATCACCAAAGCTGGCACTCGGGCAGAGGGGTAGATCCCAGGGCAACCTCCTATTGGCACACACAAGTGCATGAAAAGCCGCTGTGGTGTCGTGGTTAGGGCGACGGGCTGGAGCTCTGGAGACTGGGCTTTGAGGATGCACCCAGGCGTGAAGCTTACTGTGAGTGGCTTTAGGCCGGACACAGACTCTCAGCCTAACCTCCCTCATGTGGCTGTTCTTGGGAGGATAAAATGGAAAGGAGGGGAAGCGTGTAAGCCACCTTGGCTTTCTTGCAAGATGAAAAAAGTCAGGCTATAAATATGCTAATAAACTGAAGAGTAATTTTGCAGCCTCCTTTTCTGACTGTTTAGTACAGGGCTGGGCAACTTCTAAGCGCTGGTGGCTACTTTGCCCTTGCTGGAACTCACCGGAGGCCACATACCAACCATAGCACTGTTGAGTTTGTGGTGGGGACAGCAGAAATCCAGGAGATTTTGCTAGTGTTCCCACAGCAAATTCAGAGGTGGGAGAGATGTAACTAGACCAGGTGAAATGATTCACTTATGGGCCTTTCAGCTGTCCTGACACTCTTGATTTCCTGATTTATTCTTTTATCTTCTCTTCCAGAGGCTGAAGAAACTCTCCTGATTGACATAGCAACAAACAGTGAGTCTCCCCTGGCAGAGTTTTGTCAGAAAGAGATGCTGCCTGGCACTGATGTGTCGTCTTTCCCACTTGACTCATCCACCTTGTTCCGGCTCATCTCTTCTCCCTGACCTCTGGGTGGTTGTTCCCAGCGAGGCTGCCGCTAAAAGGCTTTGTCAGTGCTCCGTCAGTCGGCACTGTGCTTTACCCGTTGCAAAACTAGTGTAACAGTCTTACAGTCTAACATTTAAGTGTGAAATAGGGAGAAGGAGAACACGTGTTCTCGAAGTTCCCTTTTAGTAGGGGATCAGGATTAAAGCAAGAAAGCCTGGTGCCACCCAGGAGTTTGGACTGCTCTTCCTGTACATCATATCCAGTTCGGCTGGTGGTCAGGGATTCTTGAAGACTGAGATTAAACTTGGTTTAATATCCTGTCCTGCTCTGACGCTGGTAACGGTAGTTTCCCCATTTGAATGACATGGGAAACTGTGATCAATAAGCGGGTCCTGATTTGATCATTTGCAGTGCAGTCAGGCTGTATGTATAGCAAAATGTTTGCACAAATCAAGCCAGTGAATATCGTGGTGCCTCCAGGCCTAGCAAAGACTTCAGGTATTTTACTTTAAGCTACACAGAATCTTTCTCTTCCATCAAGCAATCTCCATTTGTTTGTTTCTGTTAAACAGGCTGGGGTTTCCTGTTGTATGTGTCTCTTTAAAAAAAAGCTTTCTTTTTCATTTGATTCAAAACAAGTGCTGTTCAAAGTGCCTCAGATCTTTCCTGCAAGCGGATCGTTTTCCCAATGTCATGTGACTCTAGGTGTGGTCGCTCTATGTCTCAGGCTCAGAGTCCACTCAAATTTCAGTTCAGTCTAACCATGTCCCTTTATGCAGGTATCCTTTTCCATTGTGGTGTACGTTCCTTACAAGACTGTCAGGGCAAAAATATTCTGCTTGTTTCTTTGTATGCACAAAGAATATCATTGCAGTCATGCAGTTGTGTAAACACTGAAACAGCTCGAACGTTACAGAAGCTTGTGCATGTTTCCTTTGTGATCCACAAGTCTCTCCTTTTAAAGTCAGAGGAGTTTAACCATTTTGACTGTTTTGCTTATCATGTTATGCCATGTTTCCTGAACTGGTGCTTTTCTTATGTGGGCTTAAAGCTGGCTGCAAGTTCCGGGTCCAAGGGGACTGGACATCAGAACGCCTCTTTGAGACCATGGATGAGGACCTGTGCTCAGACTTCCTTGCTGAGATGCTGAGAGTTCAGAAAGGTAACCACTGCTACCTGGCCTTGTCTGCTGGCACTGGAGGCGTTCAGTGTCTGATCTGGATGTTCTTTCTCTCCCCTGCCCTGCCTTTTTCCCTTATAGTCTCATCCAAAGGATCTTTCCCCGATCTTGTGGATCATGCCTCCTGGCACCAGGTGAAAGGTTTGTCAGGGCCTCCGGAAAACGTTTCTGCAGGTATCGTACCACAGCTACTTGACGCATTTTTAGCTTTGAAAAGCGTGCCATCTTTTTAGCAAGCAAGGACTCTTGCTCCATAGACCTTATTCTCTAATGTTTTATTTAAATCGTAATTGCATAAAAATCTTCATCTTACAGTATTTTGACTAAATAGAGCCTTGCTTTAAAAGCATTTATTTTTTATAAAATCATAAGACTTGTTTTCCAATGTTCCCCAAAATTGCAACTCCTCAGAAAGGGGACTTTCCCCTCCCCTGAATTTCTCTGTTGTTTTTTCCCTCAAGCATTTGCCCTCTCTGTTTTGGCGATATTTTTTTCCCCAGAAGGTTCTAGCTTTTTCCTGTAAAACTAACCTTGGAAACTTTTCTTGCCTTAGGAGTTCTAGGATTTGAGGATAACTTCAATGCCATGAGTGTGGAGAAGAAACGAAACCTGCACAATCAGCAAATGAGTGCCCACCGGGGCCCCCCCGCCCCCTCCTGTAATCCCAAATAGGACGTAAGTTGCCTTGGAGATGTGGTACCTGCCCTCCCAGCGCTGCAATGTAAGGCTTCTTGAGTTCTGCTCTCACCTCCTGTAGGGGTCCCCGCGAGAAGGGAAGCCTCGGCAAGGACCAGCCCGAAGTAAGCAACACCATGCGCAGGTTCTTCGTGCCTTCCACTCACACGCAGAGTGTTCAGAGGGAGGGACTCATCAAACACATCCTTGCCAAAAGGGAGAAGGAATACGTCAACATCCAGAATTTCAGGTGAGAGTCCCAGCTGGAGTTTTCTTCTGCCATTTGCCCCACCTTTCAAATAGCTCCGTCCTCTGTAAGTGGAGGCCTTCATCTTCCAGCACTACCAGCTCAGAAAATGCCAAGGGGAAGCCGTGCTGGAGTCAGGGCAAGTGAGATTCCCCTGCCTGCTTTGTTCTTAGGCACCGAGCAAAGTCTGTCTTGTTCACTGGGGGCGTTGGTGGGTCACTTCATTTATCGGTTGTGGGCTTCTTTTGTGTTTGTCTTACTGCCAGATACTGCTCCAATTGCATGTAACACTAAATCATGGTTTAGCCACAGGGATGTTAAACTTTTTTCAGCCTGAGGGCCAAATTCCACTTGAGAGAAGCTCTCAGGAGCCACCTTCCCGGTGGCCCAGGCCAGGGCCAAGCTGCAACTAAAGACATTGGGCTAGGGCCAGATATGCCAACATAGTTTAACTTAAAACTCTTAGTGCCGGTAACTAGGTCTTAGGAGAAGCATTTCAGCCTTTTAGAGTGTTTGAAAAAAGCTAATGGTCAGAGGGAAGGGGGATTTAATCTGCTAAGAAACCCTGAAAGGCTGGTCTGGGATGTCAGGCAGGCCAGAATTGTTTCTTGGGCCTGCAGTTCAGCACCTCAATGAGTCTGGGCTCACATACTTCCCTTCCACTCCTGTGCAGTTTCAGGGAGAAAGGAAGATCCCGCTTTCGCCTTAAATCAGTGATGCAGCTTGTGGTCACCCAGATGCTTTGGCCTACAATTCCTTGATCTTTCACTGTTTCCTGTGTTGGCCAGGGCTGATGACAGAGAGAAGCTAAACTATCCGGAGGACCACCGTTTGCCCATGCCTGCTTTAAATTAATTGCACTTTAGTGTGCTGTCCAAACCCTAAACTGTTACTTGTTGAAACAAGCCAGCTTCCTATCTCATGCAGTGATTGACTTGTCTCTACAAGGTGAACCTCAGTTTCAGATGTCATGACAAGCTGCACACAACTGGAAAGGAGGACAGAAGTCCTCGGGCAAACTAGTGGTGGAGGCAGGAGTGTGCCCACCTGAAGCATGGGCATGATGCAGGTCATCTGTGCAACACTCCTCCGCCCTGCGACACTCACAGGTTTTGTTTTGCAGGGGTTTGCTGCCTTTCTTGGAGACACTGGTCATTTGTTTTATTGCTCTCTTGTTTGAAAGAGATGCAGTTTAAGGCTCAAAATAGCGAAGATGAGCAAAAACTAGATAACGGCTTGGTACTGCTTTTGCTGTGGGAGCCGTATGTCTTTGCCCAGGGCGTCTCCCTTTTAACCGTCATCTCTGTGCAGAGGCCAGTCTTGTTCCTGCAGCTTACTGCCCTTCTCTGTATGGCAGGTTTTTTGTGGGCACGTGGAACGTGAATGGGCAATCTCCAGACAGTGGATTGGAACCCTGGCTGACCTGTGACCCTGAACCCCCCGATATCTACTGCATTGGGTGAGGCATGGCAGTGTCCCAGGCAATCCGCTTGCAGAGTCCTCCTTTCCCTTGTTCACAAGAAGCCACCATATGTGACCCTCCCATGCGGCTTCTCATCCCAGAGACGGCCGCCATGTCAACTGTTTGTGGCAGGAAAGAGCTACACCTTAGCACGTGACATGCAGATCTGGTGAAGGCTCGTTGCTGGGCTGGATGACCAGCAATCCTCCCCACCAAGCTCAAATATGCAAAAGGGTGGTTGCGGCAATGAAAAGCCTCACGGGGAAACTCTTCCTTGCTGGCCTGCATGAACCAGCTGCTGCCTCTTATTGCCAGCAGCTGTTGCTGCAACCGTAGCGAAACCAGAGTACGGTTTGCCCAATCATTAGCTGGGGTGGGGGGATGATTTGTACCTCTGGATGTTTCTCCCCTTCCTGCTTAGCCAGGACACTCCCTTCTGCCGTGACAAGGGCAAATCTTTCATCTCGTGGGCTGCAGCAGCACAAGCATAGCCAAGGGCCTCGGGGGTCTGAGGCGTGCATGCGCGGGGAGATCGCAAGGGAAGGGTGTGGCATCTGAACAACGTCGGCTTTAGGTTCCAGGAGCTGGACCTGAGCACAGAGGCTTTCTTCTACTTTGAATCAACCAAGGAGCAAGAGTGGCTGACAGCCGTGGAGAAAGCGCTACATTCCAAAGCCAAGTACAAGAAAGTAAGTCCTGCACCTCATCCACGTCCACCCGCTTCCCCACCCAGGCAGAGCAACCAAGCAGGGCTTGCGTGCAAAAGTGAGCAGCAATCCGGGTCTCTCTGCACCTCACAGGTACAGCTGGTGCGTCTGGTTGGCATGATGTTGCTTATCTTCGTCAGGAAGGACCAGCTCAACTCTATTAAAAACGTGGTGGCAGAGACGGTGGGCACAGGTATCATGGGCAAGATGGTGAGTTGGGCCTAGATGAGCCCCTTTGTTCCGTCTGTGCATCCCCCATCACCTCCACTGACCCGTTTTCCTTCTCCTTTTCCTACTCGCCCACCTGACGGCAGGCTTCTGTTTGGCCTTGCAGGGTAACAAGGGCGGCGTGGCCGTCAGGTTTGACTTCCATAACACTAGCTTCTGCATTGTCAACTCTCATCTCGCTGCCCACGTGGAAGACTTTGAGCGCCGCAACCAGGATTACAAGGACATCTGTGCCCGGATGAGCTTCCTGCTCCCTGACCAAGGTCCACTGCAGATGACAGTCATGAAACACGAGTGCGTTGCTCTCCCATTTCGGTGTGGGGTGCAGGCAGGGAGCCTTAGCTAGCTTGGGTGGCATTCTTGGGTCTCTCATCTGGACAGACAAAACAAGACTGGTCTTTGCAGCCTCCTTCTGTATATGAGCTGTGAAACAGAGAACTAAAGTGTCATGGAACAGACTTCCACAAGATGCGGCAATGGCCACCAGTTTGGACAACTTTAAAGTGGGGGGTGGATTTGGACAAAAGCTGGTAAAGAATTTGGACAAGTCTTAAGAGCTACTCATCCTGATGGCTCTTTGGTACCGGAGGCAGGATGCCTGTGTGCACCAGTTGCTGGGAAGCGTGGGTAGGAGAGCTGGTCACACTCGCATCCTGCCTGGTTGGCCACTGTGTGCTCAAGAAGCTCGCGTGTGCACTGCAGTTTTCAAGCAGAGCAGCCACAAATGTGGTCATTGTGTCTTTGACAACACTCTCCTGAGCAGGCACATCCTCAAGAGTTGTGGGAGGCAAGTCACACATAAGATCACTCTTTATTTATTAAGGATATAATTCTGTGGATGTTGAGACAGAGAAAGCATTCCCCAGCCAGCAACACTGGGAGCTGTGGAACTTTATTTCTGACTGAATATGCACGGAAAAGTGCCATTAACTAATTTTGGATATTTCTTCCAATGCCCTTCATATATATTCCTGGGATGCCTTAAAAGTCAAAAATACATTTTGAAAAAAAATTAATACACTAAAAGCAGCAGAACTAAGGAAAACCACCCGGAGAGCCTTTGGGCTATTGGTTAGTATCAGAAATGAAAGAACTATAATGGTGTAAAATGAGCAGATAAGAGTTCAGATGAGATTCAAAGTTTCAGATGAAATAAGCCTTTACATCAAAGTGACATCAGCGGGTCAGTACCAAGTGAGCTTCCCTTGGCAAGCATCCCAAAGCTGAAGGACAGCTCACACCCCCACGCGGCAGGTAAAGCAAGGAAGGAGCCTCCACTGGCGATTTTAGCTCGTGCCCAGGCACACGGAGAGACAGGTGGTCCTTCTAGGGCTCTGCCTTCAGTCTTTGTACACAGCTCGGGGACTTCTTTCAGTCATGTGAAGTGCTGCCTAAATGTAATAAATCAACAGGATTTGAAAGGTCTTCCGGGTTAAAACGAATGCTCTAAATCATATTTGGAGGTGTACTGGGAGCACAACAGGTGATGAAGCCTGGTCTTGTTTCCTAGTTCTACTTCACTTTGTCAGCCAGATTTTAGGCGATCTGAGGCGTTCTGGATATTTTGGACTACAGCTTCCATAAGCACCTGCAGCATTGCCAGCAGACGGCGATTTTAGGAGTTAAGAGTACAGACATCTGAAAGGCCTCAGGTTGCCTCTCCTCTTGGAGACAATAGCACCTGGCTTTTTTGCCTGAGCTTGCCAGTAGCTGTGTTTTCTTTGCTCTTTCCTGTCCCCTACAGTGTTGTCATCTGGTTGGGAGATTTGAACTACAGGCTTTGCCTTCCCGATGCCAATGATGTGAAAACTCTTATCAGTAAAAATGAGCTTCAGAAACTGTTGACGTATGACCAGGTAAGGGAGTTACTGCTTTGCTTTATATTATATAAGCAGTTATTAAGCAAGCTAGCTGGGATGGTAGCAACATAGAGAAATGTTTTTCAAGTTTACCATCCTGCGCGCTGTTGATTAGGAGTAAGCCCCATTTAGCTCAGTGGAACTGACTTCTTGAGTGGAGATGCAAAGGATTCCACTGCAGCTATCGCCTTTCAAGCACAGCAGGCACCTAGAATTCACAATAATTTGGAGAATCTGCATTACTTGCATGTTCCTGTTGCCAGCAGGTACTTCTGTCTGTCTTATGTGCCAGGCTGCCTTTATTTTCAGTTTTATTTCCCAAGATGATTGAGGGGGGGGCGGGGTGCTGTTCAAAGATGCATTTGATCTTGTTCTCTGCTTGTTGCTGCTGGAAGACAAAGAACAAGGTTGATTCCTCTGGTGAAACAAGTGCTCTGAGTACAACACTTCATAGTAGATTTGAGAGGATTGCCTGGTTCGCCTGTAACAAAAAGCCACTGTGGGTGAATTTCCCCGCAGGGCTTCTTGCTGTGATGGTAGGAGCCACCATTTTGAATATTCAAGCTGCAAGCCGTTTATTGTTACATGTAAACCTACCAAGAATGGGATACTGGAGTGGCTAATTGTTCCTGTTTGGACTCCAGCTCCCATTAGGCCCAGCCAGCATGGCTCATGACCCAGGAGGTTGGGGGTTGCTATCCAGCAACATCTGGAGGGCACCAGCTTGAGGAAGGCCACTTTCAAGGTTATGTGATACAGCTTAGACTTTGCCATGGTGTCCGGCGGTACCTGGAGGTGCATTGTGTGTCTGGCAGCAGAGGCTCATGAGTTGATGTGCTGTTACTTTTTGCCTCTAGCTGAATATTCAGCGTACCCAAAAGGCAGCTTTTGCCGATTTCACAGAAGGAGAGATCAAATTCATCCCGACTTACAAATATGACTCCAAAACAGACCGTTGGGATTCTAGGTAAGCATCCACCCGATTATTCAGTCTTGTAAATAAGTCCATAAAATTTACTACCTGCAAAATCTCCTTTATGCACCTGCTCAAAGGCTAGTATCCTATTTCTTCACAGACTGGTAAAAAAATACTTCTACCAAGCAAACTGGTGGAGGAAGGACAGAAAGCAAGAGAATGAATGGAGGATGAATGGAGAGATCCATCCCTCCAGCAGACTCCTCACCTGCATGGAATTTCTTGTCACCATGGTCAGCTGGGACAATTGTAACCTGGGAGGCTATGATAAGCCACTGTGATCTACCCGCTGCCTGGTCCCTCTAGAATCGCTTGGGCTGCTTCACACACCAGCCTTTCTGTTGTGTGGCTCTGCGTAAATAGAATCAGAACTGCAGTTGGTGGAGCAAAAAGCCCACAGGACACTTTCTGAGGCGTGGGAGCTGCACTTCCTGGCGCATCAAGGGCACAGAGGCTGAGAGAAATGGACGAGGACTGCTGCTTCAGGAAGGAATTAATGCTCAGCAGCGGGGCTCATGCTCTGCTCGCAGGGAGCCCCAGGCTCAAACCTAGCAGTCTCAAGTTTAAAAAGAGATCGAGGCATGAGCAGCAGGAAAGTCCTCTGCCGGTCAGTGCCAGTAGCACTGGGCTAGATGACTGCCATCAGACCTGCCATTCGCTCATCGTCTGCATCCCCCCCAGCTCCAGCTCTGATCACAAGGCCAAGCATCTGTGCGCCGTCCAGGTCAGCCTTACCCAGCCAGGTGCCCTGCACGTGTGGTAGACTGCCGCTCCCATCATTCCCAGCCAGCCTGCAGCCCAGCACACCAGGAGAGCACCTGGTTGGGTAAGACCTGGCCTGGAAGGTGACTCAGAGAAGACGAGTCCCGTGAGCACGGGACATGGGGTACCTGAGACCACGTGATGCAAGGGAAGCGGGCACCTTGTGTGCCACTCCTGCCTCTATGGGCCTGGCATCCCTCCGGTCTCCTTGCAGTGGGAAGTGCCGTGTACCAGCCTGGTGCGACCGGATCCTCTGGAGAGGAGGCAATGTCAACCAGCTCCACTATCGCAGCCACATGGAACTGAAAACAAGCGACCACAAGCCTGTCAGTTCCCTCTTCTTCATCGGGGTAAGGACCATCTTCCACTGTAATGCCCACTTCCTGGCAACCCGGTGGGCCTTACGTTGAGAGAGCCTTCCCAGCAAGCAACCGCACCCCCATCTGCAGTGCACACAGCTTTTGGGCTGGCCAGCTTTTAGCACCGGCTGCCCTTCCTGACATGACAGACCAGATCAAGTGGACTACTTTCGTGGGCTGTAAAGTGCGCTACTTAGCACAGAGCAGTTGGGTTTTGCCCAGAGGGCCCTGGACACCACTGGGCAGCTCCCAGAGGCTCCTGGGCACAACATTGGAAAGTCGCGTGCCTCTTTCTTAGAGCTGGGACCTGGGTGAGGGGAAGTCATCTGTGCCACGCACCTTTTTTGGAGTCCTGTTCCTGCCTAAGCCACAAAATACAATCTTTGTTTCTCGTAGGTGAAAGTGGTGGATGACAGGAGGTACCGGAAGGTGTTTGAGGATATTGTACGGATGATGGACAGGATGGAGAACGACTTCCTTCCCTCCCTAGAGCTGAGTAGGAGGGAGGTAAGATGGAACGGGATCTTCCCCCACCGCTGTCTAGATGAAACAGCTCCAGAAAGATCAGAGTTCCTCATGAGGAGACAAACAGCCCAGGTTTAAGGGGCAGCCTCTGCCTCCTGGGCTTCGTCCCTGTCACTCGCTGAAGGCCTCTCTCTCCTTTATTTTGTTCCCCACCTCTCGTCCGTAGTTCTCATTTGAGAAGGTGAAATTTCGGCAGCTGCAGAAGGAGAAGTTCCAGATCACAAACAACGGGCAGGTCCCCTGCCACTTCTCCTTCATCCCAAAGCTCAACGACAGCCAGTACTGTAAGCCGTGGCTTCGCGCCGAGCCCTGTGAGGGCTACGTAGAGCCAAGTGAGTCCCCGAGACTGTTGATCTACTTCTTTGTCATTCCCCTGCTGTCCTTCTGTTTACTCTCGTTCCTCCTACATCATTGCTGACTCCCTCCAAAGCAGCCACCCAGATGCCCTGCTTATGTATTGGACCGCAGCGCTCCCCGTTTCCCGGCCCCTGTGGCTATGCTGTGAGGGGCCGGCGTTGCAGTCCGTCAGAAAAGCAGGAGCACCGGCAATGCCTCTGTCCAGCATCTCTAGTTTAAACAGGAATGGGGGACCTGCAACCCTCCAGATGATGTCAGATTGGCCAGCATAGTCAGAGTTGCTGGGGGATGCGGTCCTGCGCGGCTTGGAAGATGGCAGGTAACTCATGCCTGAGTTAAAAGATCTCAGAAAGTTTAGAAGAGAGGCCCCTGACGACACTGGATTGCTGTTGCAAGTTGGGTCAATAAAACTGGGCTAGGGCTTCACCTGTTCTCTAGCAGTGACTGATTGGTTTTTTAAAATTGATTATGAAATATAGTTGTGAGTAAAACAAGTGATATGCAATAAAAAGAGAGGTTAGCCATTCAGCTTAATTTTCCAGAACACTGAAGAGCCAAATTAGCCATTTTGGCCACAATGAAACTTCCGGACTCTGCATCAATTAGGCAAATTCCTCCTACGGGGTGGATGGGGGATGTATCCTCATGCTTTGTTTGTGAGCAGCTGTTGCTTTGGAGGTGGGATAGAAATCTGTTTTTGATTATTAGAATTATTCAGCAGCTCCATTCTTAAAGCGGTTCCAAAAGAGGCTTTTGTGCTCCTGTTTCAGATGAGACAGTGGACATATCCCTCGACGTGTACGTCAGCAAGGACTCAGTAACACTGCTCAATTCAGGTGAGGACAAGATCGAGGATATCCTCGTCCTTCACCTGGACCGGGGCAAGGACTACTTCCTCACCATCAGCGGCAACTACCTGCCTAGCTGCTTTGGGACCTCCTTGGAAGCCTTGTGCCGGATGAAGCGGCCAATCCGCGAAGTCCCTGTCACCAAGCTCATTGATCTGGTAAGGAGCAGGGAGGAGTCCCTGGGATCTGCAGGGGGGCTGAACTTCCAGGCTTTGAACCTTGCTTTGTCCCTGCCCTCCGCCCTGCACTGTACAGCCCCTTGCCCCAAGTCAGCTTTTGCAGCTGTGCTCCCGCTTTCCTGTGTGCTGTCCAGACCTTTGCCAGGTGCCTGCCGTTTCGTCCCCACTGAGTCATCCCAGACACTGTTTGCATCTGCCCTTTAACCCAGACTTCCCTTTGCTTGGCCACTAAATGTGTGTTATTTTTCCACTGTCTGGACACTTGCCGCCCAGCTCACAGGGGTGGTTCCCCTTTCTCTCCTCCGGTCCCCTGCCAGTAACGTACTTTGTTTTGTATCTCCCTTTTTTTTGCTCTTGCTTTCCTACTGTGGTCTCAGGGAGAAGACAGCTTCCTAGAAAAGGTAACAGTGTGTGCAGTGTTCCCCAGAGCATTGTGTCAGGTGCTGGAATGCATAAGCTCGTAAGCTATCAGGAGATGTCCTGACAGTTTCTCCCGCCAATTCTCAGCAGCAGCTGCTCATCTTACTCCACTCTGGATGAGTTTTAGATCTTGGCCCCCTTAAAAAACAGTTGTAGCTCTTTTGCCATGGCCAAATGCATTTGAGAACCAAAGAAGTCCTTTGGGGCTACTCCTGAATTACTTCAGAGAACCACCTTGAAAAATCGAGGCCAGTTTGGAGATAGATAGATAGATATTGAGAAGGAAGGACTCCCTGGAGAAGAGCCTGATGCTGGGAACAATTGACGGCAAGAGAAGAAGGGGACGGCAGAGGATGAGGTGGCTGGATGGAGCCACTGAGCTTAAGTGGACTCCGGGGGATGGTGGAGAACAGGAAGGCCTGGAGGAGTGTTGCCCATGGGGTCGCGATGGGTCAGGCACAACTTCACGACTAACATAGTTATTGTGTGTGCGCACGAGCGAGAGAGGGAAGTTCTGATTACGTTGTTCTTGCCGTGCCATCATTGCTCGGCTCTTCCACTGCCTCTCCAGCCACTGCTTACGGGGAGGAGCGATGTCATGGGTGCAGCCCCTGGTGAAGGGCGTGTTCCATGGCCGTGTGGGCTCAGCTGCAAGGAAGCATGGCCCTAGCTGCTATTGCAAGATCAGACAGACACACACAAACACCAGCTTGGCATGGGGTGGAACAGACCTGAGCTGGATTCAGAGGAGCCTTCGAAGCAGCTCATGCGGCTGTTGCAGCTGGATGGGTGGCGTCTGTGCTGGCAGACTGAAGCCCTTGCAGCCCTAGTGGCTGAAGGTGTCTCTGTGCCAAAGAACAGCCCTAAGGGGTGCGCCCTGGGGTCCTCTAACACCAGCTTTCAGGTGTCTCGTCTTCATGATGTTCATAGATAAAGGGATGCGCATCCTCTTTTAGTAATATGTGTCTGCATGTTTGTATTTGAATCAATTGGGCCCCGTTTAGTGGTTTCCCGGTGCTTGAGAGCAAGTATCTCTCTCTCTCTCCTCCCTCCTACCCTCCCTTCTTTGTCTGAAAACGCTGGCTTGAGATGCAGGTGGACCACACCAAAGGACAGCAGGGAGGAGCGGGAGTGGCTTAATTCTGTTTGATATTATTTTGGACTTGGCCTTGTGTTGTAAACTGCTTTTGAGGTCTTTCGTAAGAGCCAAAAGGCAGTGTAGGAGTGTTTAGAATACTTACAAATAATTACGTAAACAAATAAATAATGGAAGCTACTGCAGGCGATTCTGCTGGTCAGAGAGGATGTGGTGGGGTGAACTTGTGGCCTTCCAGCTACCACCACCCCTCGCCATGGGAATGGTGGCCAAGGCTGATGGGAGTTGTCGCCCGACTACACCCACCAGGCCATGGGGTGCCGGCAGCAGCTCCCAGCACCCCGCTGCCCCCTCTGCTCCCCTCAAAGCATGTTCAAGGCAGCAGTTATGGTTTTCTTCTAAGCTGTCTAAGCAAGGAAGGTGTGTGTGTGTGTGTGTGTGTGTGTGTGTGTGTGTGAGAGAGAGAGAGAGAGAGAGAGAGAGAGAGAGAGAGAGAGAGAGAGAGAGACTAGCTGCATATCACTCTATTGTGAACCCCTGTTGTGCTATCCGTGGGCGTAAGCAAGGGCCTGCACACGAAGGCTCTTGTGTCAGCCTCGCTCGTCTGTTTGGGCCGCAGGAGAAATCGCTTTTGGAGATGGTGCCCACTGAGAGCGACGACTCTGGCGAGCGGCCTTTGCACATACCCAAGGAGATCTGGATCCTGGTGGACCACCTCTTCAAGAATGCCTGCCATCAGGTGCAGGGGCGTTTGCTCTTTCAGAGATGCGGGGGCATTGCTGGAATCAACATATCCTCGTGGGGGGGTGGCTGAGGACAGTTGGAGGGCTGTCCCCCTCTTCACGTTTTTTAGGCAGCCATTAGTGTTTACAAATCCCTTTAAATCGACGCCTGTCGGTAAAGTGGTGACACAGGGAAGATTTGCACGTGCATCTTAGAATAAGGCATGCGCAGGGATCCCAGAATGACTCGGGGATGCACAGCTCCATCAGGCACTCTCTCCGTTGCTCCCTTGAATGGAGGAATGGCTTCGTTCTCCTGTGGCTCAGAGTGACGAAGAGACGGGGTGGGAAGAGAGGTGTGTGGGCAGCTTGATAGAACAGGCACCCTGAGATTCCTTCAGGACATTTGTAGTGAATGAGGTCGGGCCAGGCTCCGTCTTTGCCCTTCCTTTTGCTCCGGTGTCTCCTGGGCCCTGTCCTGGTGGAGCCTGTGTGTTTATGCGCTCCAGTGGAAGCTCTGCCTGCCACCAGGGGCACACCACACTCGCTCTGCTCCTCCAGGATGTGTCATGCTTTGCTCCTCTCCGGCAGGAGGACCTTTTCCAGACCCCTGGCATGCAGGATGAGCTGCAGGATATCATCGAATGCCTGGACACCAGCATTCCTGAGACGATCCGTATCCTTAAACAAGTGGGCTGCAGGGGGACTGGGCCTCACGTGGGGTTTTTGGGTGGGTTTGGCTCCTTAGCCACCCCAGCACTAAGGCTGTAAGGTAGGTTATATTATGGGCAGACACAGCTTGCACTCGCTCTCTCATGTCCAGATTTAACTTCAACCATACATAAGGACAGCTTACCCTCCAGTTCGCAAAGAACAACAGACAGGACTTTAGATATGTGTTGGACTTCAGTTCCTATCAACCCCAGCCAGCAAGGATAGTGGTCAGGAATGCTGGGAGTTGTAGTCTAAAGGGTCTGGAGGGCACCAGGCTGGGGCAAGCCTGGCTTATGGCCTTTCTCAGAAGATATCGGGCACCTGCCTTCCTTTGGCCCTGACTTACTGAGACCCAAAGAGAACAAAGGGACCTGCTTTCCAAGCAGGAGCCTGGCTTTGTGGGTGCTGGCTAAGCCGGAATATTTATTCGATGACAGTCACGGGTGATGATCTTACCACGCTTTCACAGCTGCTCTGCAGTCTGGGAGAGCAGATGGTATGGACAACCCCCTGTAGCTGCTCTGCCTGTCTTGTCCCGTCTGTCAGCTTGCTGAAGGGTCCCTTGCAGCCGGAGCTCGTTGTTCCTCACCTCCAGTCCCTTTCCCCCCATGTGCCAGGCTCCCCAGGCTCCCCGATCCCCCCCTTCAGGAGGCTCCTGTGGCCGAAGGGAGGAACCTTCCTGGCGGGCCGAGTGGGGTCCAAACAGCGCTGCCCGGTTTGTCCCGAGCCCTCCTTGACAGGCAGCTGTGAAGCTGGCAGCAACCACTCGGTGGCCGAAGCCCTGCTCATCTTCCTGGAGGCGCTGCCAGAGCCAGTCATTTGCTATGAACTGTATCAGCGCTGCCTCGACTGCTCGCAGGACAGCCGCCTCTGCCGGCAGGTGAGCCCCGGAGCAACCTTCCCTCGGAGGCGCATCCTGCTTCCAGCACCGCTTAAAGAAGCGTTGTGCAGAGGGTGTGAGAGCGGGGTGTGAGAGGAGCCGCGGCAGCGTCGGCTCTGCCCTGCCCTGCCCTGCGCTCCCCCCTTGGCCCGCTCGTGCCTGCCCTGGCTGCCACTCCCTGCTTCTGATTGTGCTGCAGAGATGCACTTGTGCACCAGCTTCACTCCAGCAGCGTCCAGAGCTCAAAAGGTGACACCTTAAATTTGCTTTCTGTCCCCCACAAAGAGCCATAAGGATGCTTGTTGCAGTTCACCTCGTTTGGCAGCAGCATCTCAGCATCTGGAACAGAGGCTGTATCCTTTGGCAGTGCATGCAGCCCCTCACTGGGCAGGAGCGGGGGCCAAAGGGGGAGGCCGGCCTGCCGGAAAAGCCTGTCGGTCCGAGCTTGAGGCTCTTGCTGACGCTGCAGCCTCTTAAAATGCAGGAAAAAGGCGCAAAAGCCAGGCGGCCCCAACGATCAGCTATCAAAGAAACTGGATGGGGCCAGGAACAAGGGGGTGATGCTGTCTGGGGGACCCTCTAGGGCTGGATTAGGACCCCCAAAAGAGCCAGTCTGGGCCTTGGTTCTGCAGCATTGCGCAGCAACTCTAAGTGAGGCGTCTGTCACCCTCTCCCCAGGTGGTCTGCCAGTTGCCGCGGTCCCACCGGAACGTGTTCCGCTACGTGATGGCCTTCCTGCGGGAGCTGCTGAAATACTCCGAGAGCAACAACGTCAGTGCCAACATGCTGGGTAAGCCCCACCCGGCTGGGCCGGGCCGGGCCGGGCCGGGCCGATCCACCCCCCGCCCGGCCCTGCTTTTTCTCCCGGTCTCCCGACTGAATGCTTGCTCCCCTGCAGCCACCCTCTTCGCCAGCCTTCTGCTGCGGCCACCGCCCAACCTCCTCTCGAAGCAGACCCCTCACGACCGCCAGCGGGCCATCGGCTTCCTCCTGGGCTTCCTGCTGGGCGCAGACGACTACTAAGGTGCCGGCAAGCGGGCTTCTGTGCCAGCTCGTGGGGCAGCTCAGAGACGGAGCGGGAGGGAGGGAGGGAGGGAGGGGAGGAGCGGGGCTGGAGTTCAGTCCTCCCGTGCAGTGGCCACGGCTGAGCCGAGGCGGTTCTCCGACCAGCACACCACCAACTCCTGCCCGGGCCTGTGTGTCGCCACAGGCCTGCCTCCACCCGGCGCCAGCCTGCGCCACTGTCCCCCTCGATGCAGCTGGCCAGTTGACCGTTTCATGTATAAGCTGCTCCAGTACGTTGGCAGACTGACCGGTGGGTTGGCGGTGGTTGCCGGGTGTACACAAGGATCAGCTGCCAGTTCTTCCCACGCCACTCCACCCCACACCACCCCACCCACCCTCCTGATACACTACTCTGTCTCCACCCTTGCGCTCCAGTGGAGCTCTTGGTGCTCCTGATGTATGCAGAGCCTAGAAATGTCACCCTCTCCTGGGAAGGACCTCCTTTCTCTTCCCGAGGGCCCTGCGACTAGTTAAGAAGGGGCTGGCTGCGCCCCTTGCAGCCGCTCTCCTTCGCCTCCTTTGTGCAGCTCAGTATCTGTCCCCGTTCTGCCAGACAGAGCATGCAGCATACTTCTTTCCCTCTGTGGAGCACTGGCTTTCCGTGGAACACTTAGTGCCGCCTCAAGCAAGGGGTGAGGAGGCGGCGGAGGTCTCACTGTGAGGACTGGGTTGTGTTCGCCCTGCCCCTCCCCGTACTTCACACATTTGCCACATTTGTTTTTCCAGTTGTATCTCCGGGGTTCCTGTACTTTGTGCTCATGCTCCCCCTCTCTATTTTTTTAATCTGTATAATTTATTGGAAAACTCGTTTCTGAATAAACAGCCGTTGAGCAAAGCCTGGCCTAGTGTTGAGGGTGTCGCTCCCGGCCGGGCCGGGCCGGGCCGGGCTCCCGGCCCCGCTCAGGGTCCATCAGCCTGCTTCCGCCAAGCCCTGCACTGCCTCTTCCAGGGTCCCCGCGGCCCCAGAGGGAACAGGGATCCATTCCAGACCCCAGGCCGCCCTGCATCTGGGCTTCCTGTGCCTGATCTAGTGCTTTTCAGAGCAGGACCTCCAGAGGGTGCCAGAGGGCTGTGATGCTGACCTGGACCGAGTCTTTCCCAAGGACACTTCCTTATTTTATCTCCCTCAGTCGGACGATGGCTGGCTGCAGCTGCCCTCTCCTCCTCGCCTTTGCGTGATGCTGCCTTTCCGCCCTGCCCTGGCTGGTAGTTCCAGTGCCGGCGTGGCGTGGCGTGTCCAGCCGAGGCATCCACCTGACCTTTGAAGGAGCTGGTCATGGTGCTGAACCTCACCGGGGGTGGGTCTGCACCACCCCGCTGACTTGGAGGCTTCACTGTTTATGCCCCCTCAGCCCTCTGGCTCGTGCAGGCCCCTGCGGTAGCCTTCCCCAACCCGGCAGGCTCCGTGCTTTGAACTTAAACTCCTGCCAACACCACCCAGCGTGGGCCTTAGTCGGGCATGATGGGAGCTGTGGTCCAAACATCAGGTGGGAGGGCCTCCAGTTGGGGAAAGTTGCCCTTACTTTGCAGACCGCCTGGCTAAGAGCAGCTCTGTGACATTTCCAGGAACAGGACAGAGAGAGAAACCTTCTCCCCAAATCTGCTGCTTGAGAATCTTCTACCTGGGATTGAAGCTTGTGGCCTTCTAAGCACCTGGCGCTGTTCTGCCAGGCGCTGTGTAGGCACTTCCTCTGTTTTCGTGGTGCTTGCCAGCGACTGCCAGATGGTGCACCAGTAGTCCAAGAGAGGCCGTAGATAGAAAGGAGATAAAACCAGTGGGGTTTTAGCAAGCTGGCTTTCCCCAGCTGCACAGGACATGAACATGTAGGGTTCGGGGAAGCAGCCTTTCCTTGGCCTCGAACAGCTGGACAGAGCTGGCATAGCTTCCAAGCCGAGAGCAGCAGGCCAGATGTGCCCTGGCATCTTTTCAGAGTGTGTGTGTGTGTGTGTGTGTGTGTGTGTGTGTGTGTGTGTGGCCAACTGCTTCTACTGGGCCTTGGAGGAATTAAGGAAAGTCTAGCGCCAAAGGGAAGATGGAGGACAGGAAAAAATACCCCCATACTATGGGGCTCCCCAGCTCCTTCCGGAAATGCTGGACTAGAACTTCCATACTCCTTGGTAGCTGGGGCTGATAAGAGTAGTGATTAGAATTGTCTGGAGGGCACCAGGCTGCCTACCCTCATCATGCAGCTTCTCTTTGAAGGTCTGCCCTCCCTTCTGGGGGCTCCACACAGCCTGCGCTAGTGTTTTTGACCCCGACCCTTTGGCCTATGTGCCCAGACACCACCAGAATGCAACCCCCAAGAGCTTCTCCAAAGCGGAATGTGGCCCTCAGGCTAGAAGTGGCTTCCCATCCCGGGAATGGAAGAAAACAGGGTAGGAACTGGGGCAGTCATCGAGGCAAGACCTAGACGTCCCGGGAGGGGCAGTGACAGATCTCACAGAACCTGTTCCCTACCTCAATATCTTGCGCAAGATTCCCTTCGGCCCCTCTTGAGGGACCTCCTTTGCAGCACTCAAGTCTAAGAAGTTATTTTTCACAAAGCTGAAACTGCATCAAGGCTTGGGTGTTGCTGCCAGGGAAAAGATGCATGCAATCCCAGGTTCGTCATTTCATAATTTATATTCTGTATCGATCAGAGCAGTTCAGAGCCGCTCGCTCTACAGGGCCTGAAAGGAAAGGTACTGTTTTGCCCCAGTTCAGCTCATGGGCGGTTCCTAAAATATGCTTAGCGGGGCTTTTCTTATGCTGCAGCTCCCTGTGCCTCGGTGTAGCTTGGCACAGGTGTTCTGCTCATATTCTTCTCTGCTCTATACTTGCTGGCAATGTAACATGCGAGCAGTGCAAAACAGCATTTTTCTTCTGGCAGTGGCCGACTGGAATGGCCAGGCCTGTGACCACGAAGACCAAGGCTGCTTGGACATCTGTTTTGAATGTCCTAAAGCAGGGCGTTGAACCTCTCTCGTCCTGAGGGCTGCATTCTGCCAAAATGATCGCAGATGACAAAAGAAAAGGCAGAAGTGCTCAGTTCCTGCTTGGTGAAGTCGTAAACTGAAGGCAAATCCCAACAAGAGAGAAGAGGGCGGGTTAGGTGAAACGCTGTTCTCTCTCTGAGTGAAATTGCGTTCCCCTTTAAGAGGAATGAAAGGTTTGCAGCTTGGACAGCTGTTCATTCACTCATTTATTTTAGACCCACAGCAGGTGTGGCTCCAAGGTCTTGTGTGCTAGCTGGGGCCCATCTTGGGAAAAGAAATAGTTTAGCCACAGGTACCAGTCAGCTAATGACATGCATAAGTTTCGGTTATGTTGCGCATGGGAACGCCCTTTGAAGAACGCTCAGGAAATTCCAGCTGGTTGCAGCCCAGGAGGCTCGCTTGCTCCTGGAATCGGGCACTCCGAGCGCACCATGCCGGCCTGCAAGCGCTCCGCTGGCTTCCACTCCATTTACCAGCCAAACCGGAGCACTGATTTTCCCTTCTGAGACCCCAAGCAGCGCTGTACTGTCAGGCAGGGGAAACCTACCTTCACATCTCCACTCACAACTTGTGAGCACAGCAATGTTCTCCGTCCAACGGGGACAGGTTTGTGAGGTAGGTCGAAACAAAACGAGAGAGAACACCGGGTATCGCCTTTGCACAGGATAGTTGAACTCCCATAGTTCCCCCTGCCGCCCGACCATTCTGTCCGAGCATCTTCTGAACTGGTGCCATCTCTGTGCATTAGAACGCAGCTTATTGCTGACTCCATTGCCCTCTGGGGGCCGAGGTGGAACTATTTTATTCTTCTAAGTAGTTCCTGGATGCTTTAATGTAAAAGAAATCCTTCTGCTAGCCATTCCAGGCTGGCATCTTGATTTTGCAACTTAGTTTTTCAGGCTGATAAGACCAGCTTTCCCTAACCTGGGGATCCTCTAGATGTGTTGCACTACAACCTTAGTGATCTCCTATCCCATGTGCTCCATGGGGATGATGGGAGTTGTAGTTCAGCACATCTTGAGGGCACCAGCTTGAGGAAGTCTGGTAGAGACTTTTGGTAGATTTTTTTCTTCCTTTTATTCCAATCTTCGCTTTGAAAGACAAGATCCTTCTAGCAGAAGGCTGCCATTCCATACCTGGGAACAATCCCCGCCACACTCTGTGGGAACTGCTTTTAAGTAGAGAAGCAAAGGCGTGTGCCGTAAACGGGAATATCTGGGATGAGGAGGAATAATAACAACATGAGCCTGTAACATGGCCACATCCTGAGCTAGTACAAATTGCAGCTCTGGCCTACAGCACAATAATCTGGGTCAGCTCAAAGGTAACAGAACCAATGTGCTGGAATCTGCAGAAAAAGCCGTGCTCAGCATTATCCGCGTGCCACAGGCACGGCAAGGACTTTGGAGCACTGGCGATAACGTGAAAAAAGCACCTGGCCCACCACTTCAAGGCCGAGGGCAGCCTGCCAGGCTGAGCCGGGCTTCCTGCACGGGGCCTTGGTTCACTGGTGGAGGCCTTAACCTGGCTTACTGCCCCCCCCCCCCCGCCGCCAACCCCCTTGGGGTCATGACTTTTTCTCGGTTCTTAAAATTTATTTATTATTTATTTATTAAAACATTTCTATGCCGCCCCTTGCCGAAGCCTCGGGGCGGCTTACAACACAATAAAATACAATAAAATACAAAAATAACAATATAAAAATTAACAATTCACAATATAAAATAAATAATATAAACAATATAAAATGGGCTGCAGCCACTCTGTGCACTGACCCGGCTGTGCTAACCAGGTGGGCTCGACGCGCTCCATTCCCACATGCACTGCAAGGCACAATTCAGGGGCCAGGGCACAGCGCTGAGGACGGCCACCGCCACCGGCGGCTCTGCACGTCTTGGCTCCCGCTGGGCTGCCCGATTTCACACTGTACGGCTGGTGCAAGCAAACAGATCAAGTGTCCCAGAGCTTTCCCGTGTGCTTGGGCTTCAGCCCCAGCCCTCCTAGCCAGGCCGGTTGGGAGGCTCAGACCAGGCGGGGGAAGGCCTGGGTTCAATCCCGCTGCACTCTGGGGACAGCCCTCCTCTTTGAGCCCCACTTTCCGTGCAGAGTTTTCCTGGGGATCCTGTGGAGAGCAGGGCGAGAGCAGTGTGAACCGTCTTGGTCTCTTTGGAGGAAAGGATGCGTATAAATAGAGCTGTAAAATTAGTGGCTGTTTTGGCAAAGTGGGTGCAGTCCTGGGCATGTTTAGACAGGAAAAAGTCGCACAGCTTCTAAACAGGCATAAGGTTGTGCCCTTAGTTTGCGCTTAGGCCCCAATCCCTTCCTGGATGTTGCTTCTCTGCAGTGGCAGCTTTGTCATGAGATTGGCATTCCAGTCTTCCTTGCAAGGCACTAAGAATGGCATTATCTGGATTTATCTGCACAGCAGTCCTGGGTTGGGAGTAGATTATGCTGACAAAGCGAATGAGTTACTTGCTCAAGGTCATGCCACAGGGATTTCAGCTCTGTTCATCCTCGTCTAGTGCGAATACTCTGGCACTCATATACTTGCACTTTTTAAAATTATCCATGTGAAAACCACCCTGCAAGCTTTTTTTTTTTTTTTTAACTAGTCTATCAAGATTAGCCATTCTAGCCCAGTTTACTCCCTGTCAGGCTAGCTTTCTGCTTGCAGGGGCGGTTGGGTTTTTCCTGTTTGCCTTCCTTTAGGGGAGCATTCAGAAATAGGATCTCCTGCCGTCTCTTCTGCTGCCTCATTTTTCAACAGATGGCTTCAGTCCTCCTCTAAGGCTGTTGCTTCCTCCTGCTCGAAAGCGCAGTCAGAGACCGAATCGCAGTGCAAGAGACGCTGTATCCGTGCTGGAGGCATGTGTGAGCTGTCTCTGGAAAATGGGCCGGGGGAAGCAGAGTGGTGGCCATGGTCACCGTTGCCATGACAGCACCTCTGGCCAGCTGTTGCTCTCCTCATACAGTGGCACTTGTGCTGACAACCCACCCATTTCACATGACATGTATTCTTCCAGTCTGTAATGGCTCAGGGTGTAGGGTTGGGGCCCCTTTCTACTCAAAAAACAGCAGCCCTTGGCAATGGCAGTCACAAAAGATTCCACAGAGGAATGTGTAGCCATCCAGATGCTTGCCCCTGTGTCCCATTCACCCCCAAGGCCAATGGAACCCACGTTTCCCACCCCTGCTTGCTGGCAGATAAAATCTCCAACCCCTGAACAGACACACAGGCTCAGGCTGAGACCCATGCCAAAGCACAGCAGGGAATGCAGCCATGCACCGTCCTTATGTTCCATCCACAAGATGCCTCTGTGCGCTACAGAGCTTACACCTAACAGGTCCAGCTTTTCATCTGTTGCTTCTGAAAGGCGTCAGCAGGGAGCTCTGCAAGGGATTGGGCCAGGACAGGAGCTCAATCCCTGGCTGCCAGTAGAGGGTGCCCTAAACATTTGAAAACGAAAGCACCCGACTCTCACGTCCCGACTGGAAGGACCAATTAGATCCCCGAAGGACAGACTTCAGGTTTGTGAGATCTACTTTTTAACATTTTTACTAGAACCCAGAAAGCCAATCGAAGCCAGATACTATGAATCCTGCTAGAACCGTTGCTGCACTAACTGGATTGACCAGGAGACGCACGAACAGAAATCTACACCTTGCCAATAATCAGGGGTTCTGACAGCCTCATTTAGATCAAAATGTCTTCAAAGCATAGAAATAGGGAGTCGCTTGCAGATGTACTGCAAGTCAGCAAGAGTCGTACCACTGGAAATCTACCTTCTGTCTTTTCTGAATTAGATCCAAGCCCCCTCTGTTCCCCAGTTCTTGAGCATCTGGACCCCCCACCCTGCTTTAATTGGCTCTTCACAGCTCAGCCCCTCAAAGTAGCCAAGCACCCTTGCTTCACTCAGCCTTTCTGAGTGCAGCAAGGCTGCAACAAGCCTCCAAATAAATCCACTGGATCCAGTGAGGCTTCTGAACTGGGTGGGACACGTGGCAAGCTGTAGAACTGTTTCTGTATAAACATGCATTTGATTGCACCTCGGGTCAGTTGCTTATGGAAGCAGGTGAAAAGCAGGGCTCTGGAAGGGTGAGAGTAAGGGGGAAACATTTGCATAAAGGAAATTGAATGACGTACTACCTACACCTTCCCCACCCTGCCACAAAGGGAAACCCTTTCCATTTGAACTCATTGGGATGTTCTGCAGGGAGCTGAGGACAGAATTTGCGTTATAAATCCCTTCTCCCGGCCCCTTCCCTGTTATGTTTCCAGCAGCTTCCTCAATGCCTCCTTCCAAAAGTGAATCGGACACGAGCCTGAATTTGCACGTGCTCTAAATCAGTCAGTGCTGACCAAGCTGGTTTATATTTATGTTGTGTGAAAATAAAACAAATATAAAGTAATATCCATACCACAGTCTTGAACTAACGTATTATTTCTGTCAAAGAGGGTGGGGAAGTAGATTGCGACATACCGAGCAGATGTCTCGCATCCGTTGAAGAGCCGTCTTTGTTTTGCCAAAAAAGTAATAAATATTTCCAAGTGCAGGCAAAGTTCTGCCTTCAGCCATATAAAGTCTGCCAAGGATTCCCATGTTCCTCATTTGGGAGGCGGTCCACCCACCCAGAGTGGCTCATCGAGTGATGTGAAGCTCCGCCGTGCCCCAAGCGTGCCTGCCATGAGGGCTCGCCAGCTTAGCGAGCGGTTGCTTCTTGGCCCCTGCTTTTGTCCGGCAGCGTTCGGCTCCAGGAACCCCACAAGTGGGCCTCTTGCTTCCCAGGGTCAGAGCTGCCAGCGTAACTGTTACACGCAAGATGTTGCTTCAAGGCAGTCCCAGTGATGATACCAGTTGCCTCGCTGGGCCAGGGATGGTTCTCACTGGAGGCACAAGAGGATGACCCTGGGCTGGTGGCCTTGTCTGGAGGCAGCTTTGAAGGAGACCAGAGCACAGCAAAGCCCATGTGATGCGTGCAGAACCTGCATGCAACGCTCCATCCCTCGCCCGTTTCTTCCAGGCCACTTCCTGCAGAGCCTTGAGCTACTCCAAGACAAACTTCTTGTGCCCCTGTGGAAGGCCCCAAGTTGTTGCCATTTTGTGGGAACTGAGGAAGAGTCCGAGGAACTGAGACCGGTAGTGCTGACAAAGGACAAGTCTTCAGCCTTAGAAGATATAATGCAAGCCAGTCTGGCCCCAAATGGTTTCCATCCTGGAGTTCTTAAAGAACTCATCTATAAAATTGCTGACCTTCTAACAAAAATAGGTCGCATGTCTCTAAGATCAGCTTCTGTACCAGAGGATGGAAAAATGGCCAAAGCTGCACCATTTGTAAAGAAAGGGATCCTGGAAATTTCCCCTTGCAGTCTGTCCTGAGTAAACTGGTTGGAAACCGTATTAAAGATTAACGTGTTGAAGGACTATCCCTCCTAAGAAAGATACAACGTTCCACACAGGTAAGTCCTGTCTCACTCACCACCTGGAGTCCTTTGTGATTGTCACTAGATGTATAGACAGAGTGACCCAAGACTAAAAGGCTTTGGACCAAGTGCCTCACCAAAGACATCTGAGCAAACTCAGCAGTCATGGAATAAAAAGAAAGGTTCTCTTACGGAGCAGCAACTGGTTAGAGAACAGGAAGCAGAGGAAGGAATAAGTTCTCCCAATGGAGGGATATGAGCAGTGGGGTTTCAAAGGGATCTGTGTTGGACCCAAGGAATTTCATACATGATCTGGAATTATGCCTGAGCAGCAAAGTGGCTGAGTTTTTTGATGGCACCAAATTATTTAGGCTGCTTAAAATAGGGACTGTGAGGAGCTCGGAAAGGATCTCTCCAACCTGGGAAAGTGGGCATCCAGGTGGAAAATGCACTGCAAGTACATGTGAAGGCATGCGTATTGCGGCAACAAATCCCAAGTGCAAGTGTTAGCCGATGGCGTCTAAGGTACCCGTGATCAACCAAAAAAGAGTTCTTGTGGCGGCCCACTTGATGGAGACGTGAACCCCAGGTGCTGCTCTGAAAAAGGTAAACTCAATCTTGCGTGCAGTTCTGGTCTAAAAGAAATTATGGTAGAGTTGAGAAAAGTCCTGGAAGGGGCAGCGAAGCTGACCAAGGGAAGAGGTACCTCGCCTGCAAAGGAAGTTTGCAGCATCTGGAACTGGTTAGCTTAGGGGGGGAAATGGATTAGGAGGCACAATGGAGTGGTGCAAAATTATGTGTGGTGTGGAGAAAGGAGAGAGCAAGACATTTTTCTCCCTTTCTCATCCTATTAGAACCCATACAATGAAGACGACCAGTGGAAGATTTCAGGATAGGAAAAAGAAAGTACTTCTTTGCACAGCGTGTAGCTAAATTAGGGCTTGGACTTCCGCAAGAGGTAGTGATGACCCCGCATTTGGATGGCTCAGTGGGAGGCTGGACAAATTCCTGGCATGTGAGACTATCCGTGGCTACCAGTCCAGATGGCTCTGTGCTGCCCCCAGTATCCGAGATGGTATGCCTTCATGCCCCACTGGCTCGGGAACATGGGGAGAAGCTGCTCTCCTTGGGGCCCTCCAGCAAAGAGGTCGCTGGAGCAGAGGGACCTTTCCTCTGATCCCGCAGGGCCCTTCGTCTTAAAAGACATCCTAATGGCTCAAAGAAGGGGGGGGGGGAGGGGAAGAGGGGGGAAAAAACCACTGCTTGCAACTCCAAAAAATAAGGGTTTATTTTCATATTTCTTTATTATAAAGCTATATTTACATAGAACAAATCTTTACAGACACAAAAAAACAGTTACCAACAAGGATCTTGCACAAAAAGACGTCCCCAGCTGCTATAAATTAGTGTTTTATACAAAGAAAGTCAACAGCCACCTGAAAAGGTTACACAGACGTGAGCACCACACCCCAGTCCCATGCGCCATCAAATGCCGGTTGCTTCCCCGGTCCAGGCCCCTCGAGTGCAAAACACAGGCAGTGGTGCCCTCGCTCCCAGCAGCAACCTCCTCGAGTGAATCACGTGCTGAAGCCACAAGCGACAGAGGGTGGTTTTGTGAAAAGGCCTTTCTGAACCGTATCCTGATGACATCCCCGTAAGGGAGGATCCTGTTGTTATCCCCACCCCAACCCACCTTGCACATGGGCTGAGAGAAAGGTGGCTTGGATAAGGCCGCCGAGTAATTTTTGACCCAAGTTTTTAAGGCGCTAAGACTTCGGGATGCGTGGCTCGAAGCCTGTTTCTTCTGCCAGCTCTTGCTAAGCCACTACCTGATTTTGCTTGGGTGGGACGTGTTTCTCCCATCTCGTGGCACTATACCCTCATCACTCGCTGCAGTAGCCACCTTGAAAAAACATTTCAGCCCGCAGGAAAGAGCAGCCAAAAGGAGGGGAGGGCAAAATGTCACAGAAAGCCACCTGCACAGGTGGGTCAAAACTTGCTTTTCAAAGAGGCACAGGGACCGTGTTTGACAGGCCTTTTGGAAATCATTCCATAAATAGACACAGGGTGGAGTGCGCCAAAATAAATTGAGCCCCTGCTCCCAGGAAAGGCCTAGGCTTGGAAAAGGTGGAGCAAAACGCAGGCTCAGGACTGAACTGCCAGAATGGTCCCCACTTCCTGGCAGGGCTCCAATGCCTGGAAGCTGTAGGGTAGGCAGAAATTTAGCTGGGGCATCTTTTCCCCAGCATGGAGCTGCAACCAAGCGGAAGCTTTCGCCCGGAGTTTCCCAGCTTGATGTGCTCCAGATGTGATGGGCTACATCTTCTACCCCCGATAGCGTGCTGGCTGGGAGATGCAGAGAGTTGTAGCATTACCCATCTGGAAGATGCTGGGTCGGGGAGAGCGGGATTAGCTGCACTTCATGCAGCTCTCAGAAACCCTGGAGCCTCACCTAGGGCCAGGGGAGTGACTGCAGCCATGCTCAGAACACCCTGTGGCGGGACGGATGCAGAACGGGACACCGGAGAGGCCTGGGAAGGGGCTCTTCCCATCTGGCAAAAGTGCTTCTCGGGGGCCTGTGGGCTTCGACCACGTCCTCTCCTGCTGCCGCAGGCGGGCTGGCCAGGTGCAAGGCGCACCTGGATGTGTCCCTCAGACAATGGTGAGTGGGGGGGGGGCCTTCCATTCGAGCTGCAAGGCATAGGGGTCCTTGAGGGCCCACTGTGACTCCTTTCCTCCTCTCCTCCCTTCTGGTAATTCTCTATTCTCAGGTCTATAGTCACTTTGCAAGGCAGAGAGAGTGTCTACGTAGGAGAGCTGCCACCTGCGGAAACCAGCTTGAGCAGGGGACACTGACAGACAACCGGCGAAGGCGATGCAGTGCTCGCTCACTCTTCTGCCCAGTGCTGTCCCGGGCAGCAAAGCAGGCAGGGAGGGTCGCATTCTGCCGTGGGCAAAAGCCCTGCATCAGCGGAGAGTTCATCAAGCAGAGAGAACACGAAACGGAGGCTTTTCCGGGGCCCTTATCCTGCAAGCAAGACAAAGAAAGAGAAAGTCAGTCACTGGGAGAAGTGGTCCCCTTTCCCGGATCGCTGGCACTCGAAGCCCCCCGGCCAGCATCACCACTGCAGTGGGTCCTCCTGCTTGTGACAGTGGGGAGGCACGGCGAGCAGCTGCAACGGGGGGAGGCTGCAGGTATTTCCGTGAAGGCAAATGCAATCACTGAGCTTGCAGTAGAGACAGAAACTCCGCACCTGACCTCTCTACCATCCTCTTCTGGGCAGAGCCCACCAGGCCAGCTGCCCACGACTCAAATGCAGCCCCCACATCCTTTGACACAACCCCAGGGGCCTCTGCCTTCAAGGCCAACCACATGCCCTCTAGGGATTCCCCCCTGCTGGAGGAATAAGGTCTTCATGCCATCAGAGCCGCTCCCCAGAACCAAAACACACGGGCAGCGGGCACCGAGTCCTCCCGCTCCTTCACCCCTCCAGCGGCGCAGGCACCCCCACCTGCGCTAGAAAGGCATGGGCCCCTTGTGCGAGAGGCGGGGCCGAGGACGCCGGTATTTCCGCAAGGCATTCTGCCGGTGCCCCACAGCGCTTCGGACTCCCTTGGGATGCACCAGGTTCAGGATGGGCCCTTCCCCGGGTTCCTTCCCATCGGATCCCTCAGGCAGCGGTCCTGAGAAGAGACGGGAAACAGGCTGTTACGGGAGAATCTGCAGCCTCGTCTTCTGAAGACTGCCAAGTTATTCATATGTAACACACACACACACACACACACACACACACACACAGACACAGAGAGAGAGAGAGAGAGAGAGAGAGAGAGAGAGAGAGAGAGAGAGAGAGAGAGAGAGAGAGAGCGCTGAGATTATCATGACGCTGAATTCTGTGTATTCACAAACTGCCAGGTTATGTGCCTGGGCTCAAAACACACATACAGAGGCAAAAACAGTGCCCAGAACAAGTGAAACTGCTAAAGAAAGTGGCTGCTCAGTCACAGCCATTTGATGAGTTCCAACTATATATAATTAGGCGAATGTAAAGCTTTCCAGAGCGCAGAGAGTTCCTGGCACATGCTAAAGGTGGCAGGCTTCTCTATCAAAGATACCTAACACTTGGCATGGGGTCACATGCCCAGGGGCATATTGGCCACTGACTTCTGTTGGTCACACAGGCTTGCTGCATGCATGGGAATGCTGTTGTTCGCATGTCAGCTGTTGGTCACTGCCCAACCACAATGGAAAGAGTGGCTCTCTGACATGCCAACGGATGCGTTTTGTCTGACAGAGGCGATTCACACATATAGCTGAGAATCAAGCACTAAACCACGAGGGGGAGTGAGCATCAAACACTTTTTCTGGGGGGGTATCAAAGATACGCACCAAACAGAACTTGATTCTGTGATCTCCAATTATGCAGATTTGCCCCTATTTGCATACATTCATTTCTGCTACTCATGCAAAGGGAGGAAGAGCTACAAAGGCACTGAAGACCTGCTCCTGTCAATCCCATTTTACCCTGTCCTTTAATCTACAAAACACCTTCACAGCTTAAGGACTAGAAACTTGTCTTCTTTTGAGGAAAATCACCCTCAAGAAGCTGGACTACCAGTTCTGCTTTGGTAACAAAACCATGAAATCCTCAGACCTCACAGGGTCCTAACCAAGCCATATACGTGCACGTAGCGTTCAACACCTACATTAGCACCCGCATTTAAACCCTCTGGCTCCGGGGCACTGAACGCAGGAACGACGCATCACAAGGGGGCACAGAAGGCCCACTTGAGCCCGGTGTTCTGCTGCTGAAACACACACGCTGGAATGCGCGTTTCAAGCATTCTTCAGAAGGGCATGTTCCGGAGCATGCAAACACTAGTTATTCATTAAACTCCTTTGTTCGCCGAATGTGATTCCAGATGAGAGACGATGGCACGCTGAGCACAGCTTTGAGGCGTGTGTGTGTGGGCAACCGACAGCGGGCCACCGGCCCCTCCACACTCTGGCCCCCAGAAAAGCTTACTGTGCCTCTGCAAAGGAAGGACTTGGTTCCGGCCAGCTCACATGTTCATCGCCTTCCTCTGGAGGAGGATGCACAGGGGTACGGGGAAAGGGGTATTTTTGGCCTGTCCCAGGGGGTCTGACCTCATCAAGTCACACAAGCAAACTCACTCCCCGCCGCACACTTCCTTCTGTGTCAAGCCACTCTACTTCCTCTGTGCTATTGCTCTAGTGTCCCGCTCCGGCCAGGAACAAACCTGGGCCACCCCATAAGCAGCACTGCCTGTGGCAGGTGAGGCCAATGCCCCGCGACATAGCCTGGTATGCTGTGCGCATAGGAATGGATGAATCGGTCAGGTTTGATCTCCTTCAAGTGCCCACTTTTCCCTTAGGCTACGTTCATTTCATTGTGATTCTGTACGGGCTCGCAGAAAAAAGCAATCTGCAGGGAAATGCGTGCATATTTTCCTGCACATCTTTAAATATACTTTTCTAGACTTTTTTCCGAAAGTATGGATTAGTTCCATTCCTAAGCACAGGCATTTTTCAAACTATTTTTTTCAATTGAATTAAAGCATTCTTGAGCACATTTTAAATATATATACATTTTGTGAACTTACCATAGTATGTGTTTTTGTACTTGTGAACTGCCTCACAAACTTTTGAAATGCGTCGATTTTGATGGCACGTTACACTCTGCCTTTCATTTCAGGAAATGCAGATTGGGTAAACCCACACTGAAATGCTGGGCAATTGTTGTTATTCTTGTTTTTGTTTTGTTTTTGGACTAATTTGCTGTAAACCATCCAGAGACTTTTTAGTATGGGACGGTATAGAAAAGTTTGAAGTACTAATAATGCTATTAGTAATGCCTGAGATCTTGGAAAGCCACAACTAGTCCTGGGCTAGGTGGAATCAGTGTTGTGGCTTGGCACGAGGCACATCTTTGTCCATTCCTCCACAGGTGACAAAGTAATCCACACTGTGCCAACAAATCACACCTCGAGTTTCTCATGCAGTCCAGGCCACGAACAGGCCTTTGTCCTCCGTTGGGGTTTCTGGTGTCCTGCCTGCCAGCTACGCACAATCACTGAGCAGAACAGCCTGTCTCTTGAAGAGAGGCAATTTAAAAAGGCCACGTAGTCACTCACCTAGAAGCCGTGCCCCTGTATTCATTAGAACAGGGGAATGAAATGTGGCCTCTGGCCAGAGGGTGGATCCCAAACATTTTGCTTCCCAAGGCGAAGGGCAGGATAGCATCCCTGCCCTGCACCATGAGCAAAGTCAAATGGAATGGTCTGTTTTAATTTTCTCTCTTCAAGACAAATCAGCAGAAAATATGCACATGTTTAGAGCCACCCCTGGGAAAACTGGGCGAATTCTGCTCTTGGTACCCTGCTAGTTAACCTCCCCATCACTCCTCTGCTGTGAGCATGTCTATGGAATCCACAGCAGCCTAGATGCAGGGTTCAGCAGCCTGCTGCCCTTGAGATACTCTGGACCAGAATTCATACTGCCTGACCACCAGCCATGCTGGTTGGGGCTAGTGGGAATCGTAGTCCAAAACATTTGGGGGCTGTTATGCCTTGGAACAGTGCTGCGATCTCCCTGAAAAAGCATCAGGACTCATCTGACCTCAGAACAGTGACGACACCTGAGAACAACGTTTCCATCTTCCAGGACGCTTCGCTGTCATCAGCAGCAAGGGAGGCAGCAGGGCCTCCAGGAGCTGAACAGGACCACCCTGCTGGGTTGCAAGGAAGATCTCTAACCCTTGGGAGAAAAGTGACCTCAGCATTAACCTGAGAAGGGCTTGAAAGTGAGTGTTTGAGGTTGGTAATGGGCTGGCTGGGGGTGAGCAAACAGAAGCTCAGTCCAAGCAAGACTGAGCTTTTTGCCATGCAAATGACTATGGGCCAGAAAACGGTGGGATTCATCTTTTTTGGATCGGGTAGCAACACTCCACTTCAGAAATCAGCCTCTCCTCGGGAAGATCCCTGGCCTCAGGTCTGAGCCTGGCCTTCCAGGTTTCAACTGCTTCCAAGGGTGAATGTGCCCCGCTCAGCTGGGGCACCAACAAGTGGAGTCCGTCAGGCCTCAGGATTCGTCTGCTAGCTGCTTCTGATCTGCACGATTGCAACATGCCCCATGCAGGGTTTGGAAGGCTGCAGCCCATCCAAGATGCTGCAGCCAGACCCAGGACCAAAGCAGGCCACAGAGAGTGTGTGACACTGGCCACGCTGCCAGTCTGCTCCAGAGCGCTGTGCAAAGCGCTGGTTTCAGGTGGCCTTCATAACGCCCTGAGCAGAGTAGGAAAAGGGTACCTGCAAGCTTGCCTTCCCCTTGACCTCTTGATCTGTAGGGAAGACTCACCACTTGTTCCCCCAATGCCAGAACTGTGTCGCAGTGGCCCTTTTGACGGCCACACCAACTTCGGCATTCCCTCCGTCTGGAACGGCATCTTGCCTCCTCTTCGATGGCTTTTCAGCAGGGCATGAAAAGCAGCTATTTTGCACTGGCGTTCAGCCTGTCCATCAGATGCGTCTAACCAGATGATGAGAATGTTTGTGCTGCCGTTTTCTTTGGGCCGCTCTATTTCATGTGTTTTTACTTTGGTTATGCATTTTAATGCTTTCTGCATTGGCAAAGTGCCTGTTGTTGAGGCTCCTTGGGCACTCTTGGGCCGGATGCAGGAAGAAAATTACATTAGGGAGCCTGGAACGCTTGTGCTGGTTCCTCGGCATTTTGAGGAGGGGCGGCCCAAGCACCTGCAGGGAGCGTGGCCATGTCTTAGTGGCACTAAAGGAAGGGGGCCGGGGTGTGGCGGCCCGCTTGGGGGTCTATCCCCAGGATGCCGCAGGCCAGGGCACACTTTGCCAGCCGGGCCGTGGCGGAGATGGCACTTTCCTGGATCTGCTCTGCGCTGTTGTCTTGGCTTTGCTTCCAGGCTGAGCTGCCCTGACAGGGTGGGTTTGTTACTGCCATGAAAAGCGCTTTGTCTGCCTGTTGTTGGGGTAGTGGCAGGAGGGAGGCAGAGCATCAAATTCCTGTCAACAAAGGCCCATCGGCGAGACCTGCATGGCAGCAGGCGTCCGCCTGACACGCACCAGAACTACACGCATTGCTGGGAGCGGCTTCAGAGGCCCCTTTCTTCAGAGTAGAACCCGTGGCAATGATCCAAGCGGAGGCAGTGATGGGGGCCATGGCAGGGACACCACCTCGGTGAGAGGGCATTGCTTTGCCTTGAAGGAATACGACCTCTTGTCTGCGAATGACATAATAACTGGCTGCAGGACAGGCAGGGATGTTCAGTTTTCGTGCAAAGACCTGTCCCAGATAATGGCCTAAATGGCACAGTCCGGGTTAGTTGCTCCAGGAGATAATGCTTGCCTGGTTGGAAATCCAGCAACCGATAAGCATTGGCACATGTCTCTCTGAAACCGGAAGGATGTCCTCTTGGGTCCCTTACACAATACCCACGGACACACAGACTGACTGTCAGGCAAGTTATCCAGTCGCCCTTTTAAAGTCCAGATTTTCTTCTGGCTCCGTTGCACCATGCTGCATGGTGTGAACATGTGTTTGCCCTTTGGGGGCTGTTAACAGGGCCAGTAAAAGGACCCCCCCCCCCAGTCAATCACAGCCAGGGGAGAGAACCCTGGCCCTTCCTCCCTGTGCGCCGGGTTCCCAATTCTATTTGAGCCCCCCCCCCCACCACCACCACATGGCATGTAAAGTAAAATGAAGGTGCTCTGATCAACCTGCGGTGCCCTAAACCACATGACTACCTTATGAATCTCAGAACTGTGTTGATGGGAAGCAGCTTTTGAAAGTTTGACCCCAGCAGGCTATTTTAAGCATCTTGTTTCAAGTTTGTTGCCTTGCTGGGTATTCAAGATCCTCTCTCCATACTGCACTATTTTTCCAGGTCAACCTTTAGCCTGTACACTCCTCAGGGCAGAGACCTGCCTTCTCAGACTCTACAAAGCGCTATGCATATCGATAGCCAACTATCTTAACATGAACTTCAAGCTCGGAATCAAATCCCTTTCAAGGGGTATGGGTTAACTTCAAAAAATCGGTTGATTTGAAGGCTATTTCTTTATTTTAGGGTACTTGCCAAAGATTGCGAACTGACATCATGTTTTCCATTTGACTCAAATGGGGATACAAGAAAACAGGTATCTGATGTCACCTATACCAGCAGTGAGCAGAAGGGTGAGTTGGACCTACTGGAGATCCCGTTGATACTTGCAGTAGAACAGCCAAGATTGCTCTCATTCCCAAATGAGCAACTGGACCAATAAAATGACCACCACCCCGTGGAAGCAAACTCGGGATAACCAGCAACGGATCTGTGTATGGAAGGGTTGCCAGTTCTGTTTCTCAAAGCCAGTTCCTCAGTTCGGAATGTTTTGACTCCAGGTGTGTATCTTTCCCACCTGCCTGCAGTTCTCAGATCCTCCAGCAGGTATGCAGAAGCAGGCAGAAGATCCCACAGCCCTGAAGTTTGGCACACACAATGCAATGCCCTAGCACTCCAGTTGCATTAGCCCAGAGCTGTAACCGCCTGCGCTTTCTAGGCACGCCTTGACAATCCATCCTTTTAGCACTGTTTGACTACAATAAGCATGACCACAGGGTGCAAATCACCAAGCCTTTGGAGAGCGGTCCTATGGACACTGGGCAAGCATCCCAGGAATCATTGCACAGCTTGAAAGCCTGAATCTGGGCTTCCTAGCGGCGATGGTGCATTCGGTAGGACTGTGCCCTTCATTGTTCAGGCCTAAGATTTTGTGAACGAGCATCTGCTTCATCAGAAGTACGCCCACGACAGGCCATGACAGCAGAAAGTATAACATTTGGCTAGTCTTCCAGGTGGCACAAGGGTCTTTCGTCTCTGGTGCTGTAATGGCCCAATAGAGCTACCACTCTGCAGACATCTTCCTCTCACCCACAGCAGCCCACTCAACCCACAGCCTCGCTTTACAAAGGAAAGGAAGGCCCCTGCACACACACAGACACAATCCCTCTGTGGACCAACACGGTGCTTCCCTGGGGCACAGCAGAGGAGCGCCCTGCCTGCCAGGTGGTGGCCGCGCCACAGGGCATTTCCTCCACCTCCCCTGCACTGGGGCTTTCAGCACCTGTTTTGCACAAATGTCTTTCCCGAGATGCAAGGGCTTATATGTAGGGTTAACGCAGGGGAATCAGCCCTGCCTTCCTGAACTTGCCACTGGCAATCCGGGGCACTCCCACTGTGTACATCCCAATCCACCATTCTGGAACCCCTAATCTTTCTTTAGGAGCCTCAGATCTGCTGAAATAAAGGCTCAGGGGCCCTGATGAACTCTGATGCAAGTGGACCCACATGTGCTGTGGGTACCTGTATCCCCCCCCCCACACACACACACACAATTTGAATCTTTCTGTCTGAGGTGTTTTTCCCCCTGAAATCAAGTGCCCTCTTCTCCCCATCCATACATCCAGTTTTACAAATAAATAGTCTTAGCAAATAAATGCCCTTAGGAAACAGGGTCCTTTAAAAAGAGAGAGAGAGATTGACTTTGAAGCGTATGTAAATATGTGTGGAGGTTTTCTCGTGGGCTTGAGCCCCAGAGCTTTGTCAGCCTGGCCTGCAATTTGGGTAAGGCCCACCTGTCCAGAAGGACTGCTGGTTTTTGCATATGCAGAAGAGGAAGATGCCTGAAATCACACTGTGCTAAAAGAATTGTACTGCAATAGTGTGAAAGGACAAACAGCCATCTTTGACGACACAATGGACTTGACAAAACTCCTGATTTCTTGAACAGGTGGTCTTTCGTCATAATCTATGAATTCAGAAATCTATCTGGTCTGTCTCTGTTGGAGCTGTATGTGCAACCATGCCTATGGAAAGTTTGCTTTACTTAAAATATATTGAGGTACTTGTTTCATATATGTGCATCATAATCGGTCTATTCAAATACCATGTAAAAAAGCCTGTAAGCATCTTATTTTTTAAAATCCTCCAGCTGCTGCTTATGATCAGCCCCTACAGCCACGCGCACGTGCAAGAGCACAAAACCACTTCCAGGGGAAACACTGCAAAGAGGCGTGTTTGCCCAGGTGAGGAGATCCACAAGCCAGCCTGCAGGTCTTCTGTCCCCCCATGCCCACTGCTAATCAAGGTATCCATCTTGTTTTCTTTTGAAGAGCCACTGAGCCCCTTCCTCCCCCATTTATCTTTAGCACTTGTCCCGTCCGCCTTCCCAATTCTCTCCCCACACACCCTGTTTCTTTGCAGCACAAACCCGGCAGACGAATCACAAGCAGCTGCAGCTTGGAGCCTCGCCTTCCACACAGGGCATTCTATAGGTGTCAAAAGCACCTATAGGCTAGGTCAGCCTTCCCCAGTCAGGTGCCCTCCAGGGGTGCTGGACTGCCATTGGCCCTGCTGGCTGGGAATGATAGGAAATGTACTCCAACACATCTGCAGGGCACCAGGCTGGAGAAGGCTGGCAGCTCAGTCCTCAGCATGCAAACCTGAAGGTCAGTCTGATGGAGCCAACGGCAGGGAAGGAGGCATTCCCAAGTTTAAATGCCCAGCCTGGCCACTGGTTCCCTGGATGCAGCCGTGGGCAAGCTCCCACACTTCACCTATAGAGAGGACACCAGCTTCTCTTACAGGCCTGATTTCAATCCCTCTAAAGCCCTACTAACCAAGGTGAGCAGAACAAAGGTCTCAGTGGGGTTTCCACCTGAAAAGCCAGTGGTGAGAAATGCTAGGAACTGAAACCCAAATCATCTGGAGATCTACTTTCTCTCTGCCTCTGCTTTAATAACAGCTTTTGCTCTGGCCTTCTTTTCTTTGGTTTCTGCTTTTCAGCACCAGGATATGGAGGGGGAGCATCACCGTGCACACATGGTCCAGTTCGGAGGAATCTGCCTTGGCTTAATAAAGTCAGATATGAGTAAGTGTCGTGCCGTTTTGCTCCAGCCTCCTTGCTTCTCAGCACAGTCCATTAATGTCAGAAGCATCCTATCAATCACAGTCACTCGCTTCATCAAAGCAGGAAACTAAGGTTACCAAGTTCAGAAAAAATCAAGATCTTCAAGCCATGCTCTGAACCTAACCATAGTTCACCAGTTCAGATGCAATAGGAAACTGTGTTAACTAAAGTTTCCCGCTTTGATTCAGGCCAAGAAGATGATAGGAACATACCTTTTATATTATATTTTAGCTTATTTTTCCAAGATAGGATCCTCTGAGTCAGACCAGTGTGAAAACCCACGTTCACCATCATGTTATATTCTGACTGCACGTTGATGCTGCACATTGAAATCTGACACACAGACTCAGTGAAGGTTACAATGCCAGGGACTTTGGCTTAGACATCAGGAAGCTTGACTGACAGAGCAACGGGGGAGCAGAGATTCTGCTCCATGTGGTGAGTAGACCCAATGCAGCCTCCGATTTTAGCTCCCTGGAACCCCCTCGCCTCATGCTTTGCCCCCCCCCCCCCGTGCAGCCATCCCCTGCTGCCCCTCCATCCCATTGAAAGGGCACCTCAGTCCCTGCAAGGCTTGCCGAAATTAAATGTCGGTCTCTATGGGACTGACTCAAGGAGGAGGCTGAAGCCAAGAGCAAGGGGGGGGGGGCTGCAGAAGTAGGGAAGCAAGTTCCTCGGCAGCTGCGGCCTGTGGTCCAACAACCAGGCTCCAGAGGAGAGAGGCCAGCTGCAGTAGCTCAGCAGAGAGGATGGAAATGCACTCTGCCCATGCTCAGTGGCACTGTCCCTTCAGTTTCCTGGGCTGGATTCCAGCAGAGGAAATGGGTTTGGGGACCATCCACCCGGCGTCAGATCCTCCTTGCGACTGGCCGCTCACCGCAGCAGAATCCAGCCATGCAAGGCAGCACCCCTGACAGCAGGATGCGCCGACCCGACCCGCACCAGACCAGCCACAGAGGAGCTCTGCAGGGGCCACAGGGGCTGCCGGGGCCAGGCTGTGCCAAGAGGGGGCTGCGCTGAGCTCTGGCGGCAGCTGCTGACACGACCCAACCCGTTCAGAACCCCGTCAGGCGTTCTGGCCCCTCAGCCGCTCTCCTGGCTGCAGCGCTTCAAGCACCCCCACCCATCACCGCAGGGCAGCACAACCCTCCCCATGATCCTCATCCCAAGTGCCATGGGTGCTGAAGGCTGGTATGGTGCCCCGAAAAAGCCACATCTAGAGGCCCCCTTCCCTTCCCTTCCCTTCCCTTCCCTTCCCTTCCCTTCCCTTCCCTTCCCTTCGAGCTGCTCTGCAACACCTTCCCACGTGCCATGGACAGCATTTTCCATCTCTCCCGATCTGCTGCCGGCAACAGCGACAACAGGACAAACGTTCAACAGGTCAACCCCTCACCGGCCAAGGCTCCACTTCACCTGTTGAACTTCTACCTGTCGAGAGGCTGCCTTAAACTAAAAGCCCAAGGCACTAGGTTATTCGCGCGGGCAAGGGCACGTTCGCATGACACCTCTCCGGCCCGCCAGCCACCCCACCCCGCCCCGGGTTAAGAGGGCTCCGTTCCGCGCCGGGAAGGGGCCTGCCCCGGTGCCGATCGGGGGCAGCGGCCCGCCGAGGATCGCGCCCGCCCCTTGGCGAAGCGCCTGCCGGGCGGGGGACGGGCGCGCGTGCTCCGGCTCCGGCGCCGGGCCGCTCGCTGCAGCCCGTCCTTCCTTTGCCCTCGCGCCCGGCAGGCAGGCAGGCAGGCAGGCAGGGAGGGAGGTCGCAGGCGCGGCGCTGGCGCGGCCCCAGCGCCGCAGCGAGGCCGGAGCGAGAGCGAGAGCGCGGCGGGTGCGCAGGGACCGGGGGACGGCGCGGCGCGGCGGCGGCGGCAGCGGGCGAGCGCCTCCCGGCAAGGACGAGCCCGGCGCCGCGCCGCTTCCCGGCGGCCACCCGGCTCCCTCCGCGACCCGCCCGCCCCAGCGCCCCAGCGAACGGGCCACCCACCTCCGGAGCCGGGGCTCAGCGCCAGCCAGAGCAGGAGCAGCGCCAGCAGCCAGCGCCGCACGCCCATCGCGCCGCCGAGGGCCGAGCAACGCCGGGCGCCTGCGAGTGTCGCCGGAGCTCCCGTGGCGGCGGCGGCGGCGGCGGCAAATGCACCCGCGCCCGCCGCGGCCCGGCTGCATTTGTAGGCGGGCGACAGGGAAGCCCCAGACCGACTGCCTTGGCTCGCGGCCCGCCTGGTCATGTGGCCGCCTCCACGCCCCCCCCACACCCACCGGCGGCGGCCGGCTCCCCCGTCGCCGCGGGCCCCCCACCCGCGCCCCGCACGACGGCGCGGCCTCCCCGGGGGGGGGGGGGCGCCCGCGCTGGGAGGGAGCGCCCCTCCCCTCCCCCTCCCCCCCCCCGGGCTCTCCGTGACACGCGCGCACGCACAGCCATCCCCGGCTGATACGGCGGGACGGCTGCTCCCAGGCCGCGCTGCGCAGGAAAGCCATGCCGACCCACCCGCCCCCGAGCCCCTGCCAGGCCGGGCCTGGAGCCCCGAGTCCCGCGAGGCCGCCCGCCCCGCCACCCGGGGGCGCTCGGAACAGGCGGCCTCGCAGGACGGCTCAGGGGCGCATCCAAGTAGAGGGACGGGTCCCTGGTGATGCGGCTGCATCTGATCCGTGCGCCTCCGACTGCCCCCAAACGCCTTCCTCTCCCCTGCCCTTTTCACACGCAGGGGTCTCCTCAGATACACAGAGAAACACACGCTCTAGAGCATGTGCAAAGTGCCACGTGCGAATGCGTGCATTTTTGTGCTTGCACCTCCCTGGTCCAACCCCTCCTTTTCCCTCTCCCCATGAGATTCCTGCCATCTCCAAGCATGAATTCCAATTGACCGGACAGGCAGTACAGCCTTCTGGGCAAGACTTCAGGGCAGAGGTCCAGGGACCGGCTCAGCAAAGGAAACCCAAAGGCCTCTGCCACACACAAGCAGGGCAGGGCCTTCCCCATAAAGCCTGAAAGGTCCAAAGCCTAAAGGGACTGACTTGTACTGCCATTACAACAGCCTACTCTAAAGTTGTGCCCTACAGATGGTTTGGACTTCAGCTTCCATCAGCCCCAGCCAGCATGGCCAGCTGTCAGGGAAGTTGTGGGGTATAATTCCAAACAGTTGGACGGTCCCAGGTTGGGGAAGCCTTCATTGCAGTGTCTGCACCGTTTGCAAAGAGTATTTCTCCCCGCAACCCCATTAGGTCTGGTTCAAGGCAGGCAGGTTTACTCCATCCCCCCCCCCCCCCCACCGCAACCCCCCCACTTTAAATGCGGCAGCGTTTCCCTGCATTGTCCCCCCCCCCCGGCCACACACACATGCATGCACACACAAACACGGCATCTCCATGCTAGGAAAAGCTTCCCCTGCATGCCTGATGCATCCTCAAAACACAAGAGTCCCTCTTTCTCACAGTTCCTTTCTTAAGCATCACCACCACGATGCCCCTTCGTACATCGTCCTGGTCCTCTAGCCCAGGTTTGCTGATTTTGACTGACAGCTGCTCTCCAGGGTTTCAGGCAGGAGAGGTTGGGAAATTCTGCATGCAGAGCAGGTAGTTGGCCCCAGCATACCTATCCCTTGATCATAATCTTTCAGACTAGAAGGGGAGGCCACCAGGTTTGTCCTGACTGGCTGTCATTCCACTCCAGCCAGGTAAGAGATGGCATTAAACGGACAGGCACAGAGCCACTTATAAACAATACGCACCGCCTTGCTGGGTCAGAGCAAAGGTCTATCCACCCCCGTAATCTGTCTCTGCTGGTGAATGGGCCAGTTAAACTGCCCAGCAGGAAAGTTCGCAAGCCAGGCATACAAGACAGACAAACCCAATAGCAGTCCTGCTAGATCAGACCGAAGGGCCATCCCATCCCATTCCCACAATGGCCGACTTTATTTTTAAATTTTCACATGTTTTGTTTAACAGGCCACAAAACAATAACGGGAAAGAATACAAGAACCCAACACTGGGAAAGAGTATTTTTACAAAGCGTTCACTCCCAATTTTCTACATTGGTTCACATTCCATACTTGCAAGAAAAGAAACGATCATCATCATGCACTGCAAATTTATTGGTGTTTTCTCAGAAGAAAGCCCCAATCTGTTACTTCCAAGTCCTTTGTGCACTGGGATTGCAGCCTTAACCTTTGTAAGCGGGTGTGCGTATGTAGAGGCCGCTGTTTACTTCCATATGGATTTTGAAGTCTTTTATTAAAATGGTATAAATACATTGTTTCATAAACAAGACAGAAACTATCATGTTAATGTAATTAAAACAGTGGTATAAAATACCATTACCTGTGTATGTGCAAACATTAATCAGATGTAATACAGAACAAAGGGGCTTAGCCTTACCGATTTCCTGCACATGTTCTGCAGCACCAGAAAGAAGAGCTTTTCCCCAGAATATCCTTGCAGAAATGGATAGATTTCCTGGGAGGAAATCATACACACTGTTGCCACATGCCCTGAAGTGCTTGTGTCATCCCTGGAGCATGGCTACCTCCAGACTTTTGCAATTTGGATCTTGGCAGCTATTCCCAGCTTGGCTGCAGGGTTTCTTTTTCCCCCCTAAGAAACCCAGGTTCAAACTGACTGAGCTCACCCTCCAGCAGTTAGAAGAAAAGGCATTTTGTGGTCAAAAAACCCACACCAAATCTGCTGTTTCGACCCCCTGAATTACACAACATGCAAGTACGTGCAATACAACCACGTCTTTTCCATTTGACCTTTAGGTTGTTGACAAAGCCAATCCTGGTGTTTCTTGTATTTTAATAGAGGAGGAGGAGATGAAACAAGATGTTGAGTCCAGAGGTGTATTTTGAAGGGGACGTCCTCCTCCTCCTCCCAGGGATGGAGGTCTACACAGGGGCACCTAAGCTGCAGTCCCTGGCTCAGGCTACTCAAGGTACGTCGCCAGCCATTCCTACTGCTCACCTGCCTGGTCACACGGACACGCATTCATTTTCTGGGGGAAAAGGCCCAGTGCACATCAGCTTTCCCCAAACTAGCACCTTGTAGATGGGTTGTATTCAAGTCCCATTATCCACACCATTGGCTGTTCTGGCTGGAGCTGATAGGAATTGCCCCAAATATCTGGAGGAGGGCACCATGTTGGGGAAACCTGCCCTGTCCCTACGTGATATTTTCCTTTTTAGACACAGTTTTTCTTCCGGGTGTGCAATAGGGTCTGTGTGGCAACATGTAGCCCTTTCTCCAATCTGGTGCCCTCAAGATGCGTTGGACGGCCACTCCCATTATCCCCAGGCAGCGTGGCCACTGAGCATGCTGGCTAGAGCTGATGGAATGTGCGGTGGTGCATCTGGAGAGTGCCAAACTGGAGAAAGCAGAATTAAACAGTGACTGGTGGAGTAACTCTCCCGCCGGCCCAGACAAAAGGCTTCACCACTTTCCCTCTTAACGCCCCCCCATGAATCTAGCCTTAGATGTATGATTAGAGTAATGCGATTCTTTAAACACTGTCAGAACTCCAGGGCAGACAGAGACTTCTCTAAACAACGGCATGCCTAATCTTCATGGTCAGGCCCAGCCGAAAAGAGCCAGGGCTGAGGAAGACCTCAAATGATCTCTTTGCAGAGTTTGGTGCTCACCATCCAAGCAGCTGTGGTCAAAGGGGAATGAGGGAGGAGGAGGACTAATTATGGAAGCTCTCTACTGGGGACCACCAGATCTTCACAAGGCGGTTTGGGGCCGAACGGAGGGGGAGCAACGCTCGGCTCGTGTTTGCCCGTACCCAGTCGCCTGCCACTAAGGGGTGGATTCCAGTGGTGGTGTCATCCCAAATAACCGGTTCCCTTTCCTTAAGGCGAGGCTGTTGAACCCCTCTAAGCCAAAGGCCAAATTGCGTCTCAGAGAAGGCCTGTGGGGAGCGTGCGTGCCGATGGTGCGAGGCAGCAGAGACGGGGCCACAGAGACCAGCCCAAGCGACCTCACATACTTACAGACAGAAACTTCGGAGAGACCTTCCAGCATTTCAGAATACAGGGAATGGGCAGACAAGCTGAGACGGCAGCCACAAGGTTGGTGGCTGGGGGAAAGGGGTGGGGCTAGAGAGGGGACCTTGTACTGCCACATCGGGGGCCCCACTCGGACCGGGGTTTGCCCCAGTCCTGCAGTTCAGCATCCCTTTCTTAACTACTTTACTGCATCAGTTCTCTGAACAAGACGACAGCTGCTGGTCTCTCGTTTAATGCGTGTCTCGGGCAGGGGGGAAGATTCCCCTGATGTTTATTGCGGGTCCTGAGCAAAGCTCGCACAGCTATTATCTTTGCAGTCAGGACACCTGCCAGAAACGGCAAGAGGAAAAGCGTTGCGATGGTGGAAGTGTTTTTTGCAACCTTAACTGGCAGAGGTTGCCAAGTTCCTTCCCTGGTACAAACATCTGCGAGAAAGACAAAACGAAGATGACTGAAGATACCCGGTGGGGCGGTGGGGGGGGGCAAATGGACCATTAAGTGCCTCAAGGTGCTTCTGCAAACAGCTTGGAGTCTGGGGGATAAACAGGAAGCAGGCAAGGAAATGCTCCTGGAGGAAGGAAGGACGGAGTGACAGGTTTGGTCCCCGGGATGATCATGCTCTTGGAATGTCAGCATGGAGGGATGGGACCTGGATGGAAAGTCTGGGGGGCGGGGAGCGCATCTGCACCTTCGGCCCATTGCAACTTGTGCCTCACATTGCACCCCCCCCCCCCCCCCGAGTGTACTTTGCTCTCAGGAAGGTGCATGAATGTTCCTCATCCTGACATATGGCTTTGTTTATCGCAGCAACTGAAAGGTGGCACATGGTTGTGGGGAGACCCTCTGAGAAGTGCCCGCACCACTTTATGCCTCAGTGTGCCAGGCAGTCATCACTGGGAACTGGGTGGCCATCTGCCCTGCTCTACTGGGGGCAGTCCTCCATTTGAATGTGCCCTCTGTTTTGAAGGGATGCCCAGGCTTAAAGAGAAAGAACCCTAAGGAGGGGGAGTGCCTGTTGCAGCTGAGCCCCCGGGCAGCAGACTGAGCAGGTCTTCAGGCTGCCTTCCCACTACGGAGAGGTGCCCTGTATTTCTGCTTAAATCGATGATTTCTACACTTGCAGATCAGCGCTGTGCTTGTACTGAGGCAGACCAAGGGCCCATGTAGCCCAGTACGGTCGGCACTGACAGCAGAGGCTCTGATGGTTCCGGCTGGGAATTTGTCTGGTCCTCCCTGGAGAGGCCGGGGGTCCAACCCTGGGGCCTTCCTTGTGCAGAGCAGATGCTCTGCCTCCAGGCTACAGAGATCCACGATCTTTGGAGGCTTCGAGGGCACTCTCTGCTTGAATTTCCACCCTAAGAGAAAGACCCAGTGCTGTTGAACAGGCCAGTTCAGATAACCATCCCGTGGGGTGGCTTGTCGATGAGCTGCTGGGTGCGCAAAGGGAGTTGTGCCCATCATGGTCAATCGGCAAATCGCTAAAAAAGAACCACAGCTCAGCAGGAAGCATGCAGAATGTCCAGGGTTCCAGCCTCTTCCCATCCTGAGCGTCGTTTGTTAGGCGATGCTGCGGCAGCTCACAGACAGACCCTCCAGCTCCCCGGTGCCCTCCAACAGCGCTGGCCTGACAGAGCTGGGTTAGAGGGGAGGGATCCCGCACAGTGTATCGGTAGAACAGCCCCTTGCTATGCAGAGCGTCCCAGTTTAATCCTCTGCCACTCCAGCTAGAAAGGAATCAAGGATGGGAAGGAATTCTGCCCAGCCTGTGAGAAATGCATATGCAGAACTTGGCTGGCGATCCATAACTGGCAGAGGCTGCAGAATCCACTTTTCTTGGTGCCAAGTGTGGATGGCCATATGGGGCAGAATCTAATTTTTAGAAGTACAAAATATAGCCCCCACTCCCACACACACACGTGATGAAGGATGCCTCTGCGGAAATCCACTTCCTCTGGTTCTACCAGCCACACGCCCTCATCACAGACTTGCTTCGCACACTCATCTCGAACCCTGGAGTGGATTCTGACGACGGGGCCCCCAGGGCCCCCAGCGGCCACATAAGAGCCTTGCAGTGTAGCAACTTTAATCACACAGGGAGCCAGGCGGCAGCAGACTTCCATCCCAGTAGGCAAAACCTCCCAGTGCTCCCCCCACCCCGAACCACCCAGAAACCTGGGGAAGAACTGCCAAACCAGCTAGCCTGTCCAAAGAAAAATCTTTGTGGGTCTCTGACGATTGTGCTGAATTTTGTCTGCTGACCCACAGGATCCATGGTAGTTACTGCCAGGTTGCCATCAGCCTGTCTGGCTCTGCTGATGGGAAGACAGGTGGGGGGGAGATAGGAATGCTGCATCACACGCTTAATTCCTTGTCTGCTTCAGTCAGTTAAATTTCCTTGCAGAAGTAAGAAGCCCTGATGGTTTCCAAGGTGTGTGCTGTACTGTTTGATTTATTCTGTCAATTTCACCAAAGTGACTGGACGTGGGAGGATATTTTGTGGGAATGTGACACCAAGTCAGGTGGCTGTAGCTTAGTGCAGGCAACAGCACTGACAAATTTACTGCACAGATTCATGCGGGAGGAGGCTATCTGTGGCTGCTAGCCTTGCTGGCCGTCTGCTTCCCCTTGACCCAAGGTGGCCTGCCTGCCGGCACCAGTGGCTGAGGAGCCTGGGCAGGAGGAGGTCCTGCACCAACGCTGCTGGGGGGATCCTGTGGGTGTGGAGTGCTGGACCAGATGGACCCTCGGACTGATCCAGCTTGGCTTTTTCTATGGCCCTGCTGGTTGGGGATGATAGGAGTTGCATCTGGAGAGCACCATGTTGGGGGAAGCGGCTGTTGACTAGGCAACATTATGCCACGCTGAACCCCGGTCTGAGTAAAGATGCGTAGAATTGCCTGCTGTTAGTTTTGGAATGCAGACAGAGAGCCGAGTTCATTCTTCCTAGGTAGAGTCCCCTTCTCAAAGGCCGCACCTTCCGTGCACCTTCCGTGTATCTTCACGCAACACAAGAGAATTGGGCCAACAACACTCCTGTTTTCCTTCAGCCTGGGGGCGCAGTGTAAGAGAAACATGCATAGCTGAATGAATCAGGCAAATAGCCCAGAAGTACGGAAAAACAAAAAACAGTGTGAATGTCAAAGGAACGCACCAAATGGCCCCAAATGCCATCTAGTTTCTGTAATGGGACACGCACACAATCCGCTCGCAGGTCCTATCCGCATAATAGCAGGCTTCAGGCTTGCAGGAATGGATGTACTTTCTTGCTGTTGTTGTTTTCTAGAGCACCAAGGGATCCAACCCCTGGATCCTGGCACAAAAGACACACACTTGGGATGAAAGAATTCTGAGCCCAGGACTGGTTTGAGTACCACACCTGGATGGATCCCACTGCTCTTGCATGCAAAGAGATCTGCACCTGGTTACCCCAGGCCAGCTTCCCCCAACCTGGAGTCCTCCAGAAGCACAACTCAGACACCGACGCATCTGGAGGGCCCCAGGTTGCAGAAGGCAGCTCTCTGCATTCTTCACTCCAGCAGTATAATATAGGTTATGTATGAAAAGCTAATTTAATGCTGTTAGTCTGCTGCAAATAGCCCAGAGACCTACCAGAAGATCTCGTCCTACTTCTGTCCGCTACTGCACTGTGAGGCCAAACGACATTCACTTCATATCTTCAAAGAGGGCCAGACCAAGGGATCCGGAAATGCCCCTGCTCCTCAGTGCCAAATCCTGAAAGCCAGCTGTGTTATTTGGCCAGCTGGGACAGCAAACTTCAGGAGCACCTCTCCCCATTCCGGACAGCAAAATACAACAGCAATAACAAAGCACATTTGCTGCAGATCTCCCAGAGTCTGCTGCTGGCAGCCACTGCCCCATTCAGTCTGATGCAGGGCCAGCCCTGCATCTGGATGATGTTCTTCCCTCGCTGCGGCCTGACGTGCAGTGTGGCATGAAAGCGTGCCTTCTGCTTGCACCCATCAGCCAGTCCCAGTTCCAGCACTACAGGGCATAATGTTTGAAGAGGGAGCACAGGTGTAAAATCCAAAGCACATGGGCCTGAATAGAGCAATCCATGGCTTGAGATGAGTCCAGCCATGAAATCTCAGCGGATGGTCAGACATGAAACCCCTTTGTCCTGTTCAAGCAGAACATGGGCGATATGGTGGTGTCACAGCCAGGGCAGGAGCACTAGGCAAGCGGGAACAGGAGGTCCGGTCTCTTGCACTCCATTACATTTGGCCACACAGAAAAGTCTCATCCAGATGTTGCTCAGCTGCATCTCCCATAAGAGAAGTTCCAAATCACAGGAAATAATGGTTCTGCTCTGCTTGGCGCCGGTCAGAGCTCACCCCAGATGCCTTTCTGGACACAGAGCTTTACGGAGGATTCAGATGGATTGGAATGAGTTCAATTTATCTGAAAACAAGATGAACAGGGGACCAGAAACATTGGGCTTTTCTGCAAGAGGATCTTAATCCACTGCATTCACTTCCAGTTTATGTTGCAGAACAGAGATCCAAACATTACGTGAAGAGCTGTTTTGCCACATAGCCTCCAGGTAGCACTGAGGTAGGGTGGAACGGTGAATACACATGAGGAAATAGCTCTTTGGCATCAGAAATAATGCCACCTTTTCCCTGCTCAGAAACTCAGTAAGTGCTGGAGAAGCAGCACTGGAGGATCATGCAATCTAAAGAGCCTATGAGACACTGTGACTAAGAAATGGCACGCACACCACACATGCCCTGCATAAAAGTAATCATTGCCCTGTGAGGAAACATGGAGCAAACTGACTATGCTGAGCCTTGAAAAGAGGAGGCAGAGCGGAAACAGAGCATTTTTCAAGTACCTAAAGGGCTGTCTCAATCTGCTCCCCAGCATCCAAGACTTTAGGACATGAAATAATGGGAAGGAAGGCAGATTTTGGCTTAACTCTAGAAAAAACTTCCTAATGATCTAAGCAGTCAGACAACAAAACCAACTGATTTGGGAGAACATGAGCTCTCCATTGTTGGAGGTCTTCCAGGCGTTGGTCAGGGACGTTCTACACTGGAATCCTTTCCTGAACAGAGAGGTGGACTTGATGCTCTAAATGGCCTCTTTCAACTCTGTCATTCTATGAAAGCTAGTGCTGATGGGAGTTGTAGTTCAACAGGTTCTCATCCCTATCTCAGAGATAAATTTCACTCTCCTCCAGCATACGTATTCCCCAAGTGATGGTTGCTTGCGGGAAAAATCCCCCAAACTGATATCTGAATCACGAAGGGGAAATTAAACCAAAGCTTCGATCATAAGCATGTTTACTTGAAAGATGGCTTGGTCAAAATCAGGAGGACTTACATCACAGCAAATATTTTTAGATTGGGAGCATTAAAGCAAACACCAAAGTTTGCAGAAGCACACAATACCAGATTTCAACCCAGGACAACCCTGCTGAGCTTTCGAGATTAAACAGGATCAGGCACTTTAGGCTGTAGAGAAGCTGTGTGGAAGTTCTTTGAGGACACGTGCCCTGCACCCCATGAGGAGTCGCCCTGCTCAGCTGCCATGGAACGGGAAGCGGGGAAAAGCAGGGGAGAGGGCAATGGAGGATGCTGGAAGCACCATGGCTGGCTGGTAGGGAGAAGGAACCAAAGCATTTCACACGACAGTGCATTGCTGTGGGTCCCACAGCTCTTTCTTTCTGAGGGAGCCCCACTCTCCAAATGCACCCTTCTGTCTTCAACCCTGCAGCAACCCGCCATTGTACGTTTCCGGCATTCTCGGGGAGCCCTTCCTCTCCCTCCCCGTTTCCGCATTCCTGCGTTCCTTGGCCTCAGCCTCAGGCAGCCCGCTGCCCTCCATCCTGTTTCCGAGGCAGCATAGCAAGAGGCTGAATCATGCCACCGAGGGCTTTGGCTTCTGCAGGTGACGGAAGGCTAACAATAGCCAACAAAGGGAGGATGTCACCCCGTGCGCAGGCTCGGGGGCCAACCTGGAAAGCATCCTGCCTCTGGCTTTCGAGGAAACACCCTCTTGCAGCAGGCCAGCGGCCCAGATGAGCTTGGCCGCTCGACAGACGTGCATTTTCCAAGGAGATTCTTTTTCCTGTTTGCAAAAGTATGTTTTGTTTGGGGCTGGAAGGGATGAGGCAGAAGGAGCAACATTCCAAAGCAGGTGCCTGGCAAAGCCAGTGCTTCCGATCTTGCAGGCTCCTCTACCAAATGCCCCCTTAAGGAAAAAAATCCCAGACTTCACCAGAGGGAGATCCCTTGCATTTGGCACGTAGACACTGCTGGTTTGGGTTAAATAATGACAACACTGTATACCAAATTTACTAGTCACCATGCCTTACTAGCACTGGAGCTGGTTCCAGTAGGCATGATGGGGCAGCGGCCAGGGCGTGCCCCCAAGAGGGGCCGAGGACAAGCACCCCCTGCAGATGCTCCTCCTCTTCCCTATGCTGACCTGCTTCTTGCTCTGGCCCAGACAGCCCTGGTGGTGGGCAGGAGGGGCAGAGATGCCCCTGCCGCCTTGCTCTCTGCCCGACCAGCAAGCAACTGAAAGCAGTGAAGAGAATGTCGCTGAAGAGGCCTGGCAGCTGGTGACAAGGGTGGTAGGAAGGCAGCATCCCCAGGGAAGAGAGTCCATTGGAGGAAGGCTCTCCAGAACCAGGCGGCAGCACCAGTTGGCGCACCCAGACCTGATAACTGCAGCACCCAGGAATGGCTTCCGTGCACACAAACCAGCACAGATCAAACCATGGGGTGGGGTGGTTCCTACTGCCTCATGCCCACAAAGGAGCTCTGTGCAGCCTGCTCACACCTCCACCTACGAGGAAGCCACTGAATAACAAAAAGTCAAGAAACGCAAATGCAAATGCTTGTGCAGAGCATCCTCCAGTCTTCTTGATCTTCTTTGAGACCTGGGCTGGGAGCAGGACTTTCCAGACTAGCTCCACCCTCAGAGTAGGGGGTTCGGCAGGGGCTTTTGGTATTGGCAGGCTTGTGGGAAAGGCAGGGGGATTGCCTTCTTTGAACCTCTGTCCCAGCCACTTTCCCTTCGGAGGAGCCCATTAAAGGCCATTCAAAGCCCCAGGGTAGGAGACATTAACCAGCAGCCAAGAGGAGTCCAGAGGAATGCAAGCTCAGCATCCCTGGCTGTGTGTGCGGGACCCCGGCCTGCCCTCTTCCCGGGCAGGGCCATAACCTCTGACCTGACTGTAAATGGTGATACTTCACAGGCCAAGCTGGGGCAGCCAGGCAAACACGCCCCCTTCTTGGCTATATCGTCGGCCTGGCGCAGCCATGCGGAGCTGGTCCCATCGCCCTTTCCCTGCACAGAAGCAACCCAGCCGTGCTGGCATGTGGCTGCCCAGGGAAACCCTCTCTGGGATCCTCCCAGCGCTTTCTAACTGGAAAATCTGATACTGCTCCCCTGATACGAGGCTGGCATTGACGCTGCCAACCCCGTGTTGATCTGTGCTAGCTCACCCCTCTCCTGTGACCATCTGTTGACGAGCAACGCCAGTGGGGCACACGCATGGCTCACGTCGCGGGCAGGTAAGGATCATTGAGCAACATTCACCGCGGCTGACCCTAGGGACGTTCCAAGCGGAGGCACAAATCTTTCCAAGGAAAGTATTACGACACTGCTTTTCAAAAGGCCGTGATGCGGGCAATCCCTGTGTTGTTACTCAAGCAAATTCTTCTAGTCAGATAAACAAGTGTCCACGTGTATCACTTGTCCAGCAAATTAAAGTGAGTGTCTTGGAGACAATGGACCAGAGTTCTCGGGCAGCAGGGCGGGTGCATGTTCCCAGAAAGGAAGCATATTTGTGTGTGGAAAAGGGTTTGTGGGAGATCAGAGGTGCAGCATTAAATTCTGAACTCCAGAGGCAGGTTATGGCCAACCCCAGAGTTACAAGAGGAGCCCAAAACGGCAGGCGGTGGAGGGATGCATCATCGTCATCGGCTAGGACATGTAAGAAGCAGGTCTTTCATAAAGCTAACGCTTCTCCATTCAAGGTCAAGCCACCTCAAAATACTTTACATTCCAAGAAAGAACAATATATTATGGCTGGGAAAATGCATTCTCCCTGCTCCAGCTAGCCTGAGGGAAAAGGGAATTCTGGGGAGGTGGAACGGATGACATCAGATACTCCAGTAATAACAGAGAGCCGGGCTGGGTCCCTGTGAGCCAGCACTTCAATACCCCACCGGGTTTGAATGCCAGCCAGCCAGGGACAAAATACCCTGGCCTGCGACTCTGCTCTTAGCAGGTTTGCTCTACAGAAATCAACAAGATCACTGCAAGTGCTGTAGAACAGGGCAGCGACGGAGGGCTTCAAAGCTTGGCAACTCAGTTCAAGTCTTATCTCTGATGTGGCGTTATGGCCCTTGGGAGGAACTGCTGCCCTTCAGATGTGGTTGAACTCCAGCTCCCATCACTCCCGGTCATCATGGCCAGAGATTACAGATAGAGGAGTTATCATTTAACAGCACCTGGAGAGTCACCAGATCCCCCTACACACACGCGCGCGCACACACACACGCACACACACACACACGGATTACTGTATGGCAGCCATTCTCAACCTTTTTACCTTGAGGAGAACTTTTAAAACTTCTCATGTCTCAGGGAACCCCTGCATGAAAATTATTATAAAGCTGGGTAAATTATTTAAACACACACATGCATGTGAAAGCATGGTGTGTGTTGTGTGTGTGTTTCCATGATCCTTCATGGAACCACAGCGACTTTTGCAGAACGCTGGTTGAGAAAGGCTGCTGTTTGGCATGATGAGCAAGTCACATACCTTCTAGCTGTCTCTGAGCATTTTGGACTGTTCGGCTGGATACGTAATGAGGGCCACTCTCTTTGTTTTTGCTGTTGCTGCTCTCTTGTGCTTTTAATTATCATTAGCCATTCTGCAAGCCTTCAGGCTGAAGGGATAAAAAGCATTCTAAATACATGCATAAATAAATTTTCCTTCAGATGCAGGGAATTTTTTTTATTATTATTATCATTTTCTGGTCCCTGTCTCCCCATGCTAAATCACTGCCCCCGTTCTTCTGGGAATAGCTTGCTAAAGGGAGATTCTGAATGTTACCTATTTATTTAGTCAGATTCTGCACCACCTTCTTTCTATCACAGAACTGAAGGCAGTTTATGTGGCCTGCCAGGCCATCCCCCATCCCGGCATAGACCAGGCCTAGATCTGCTTAGTTTCAAGCTGCCCTCAAGCTCTACCCCGGGAGTTACCATCTTTCTAGGTTCAGCTTCTCTTCTGTGTCTCTTGAAGTGGAACTCTGGTGGGAATGCCTAATCTGTAATGCACACCAATTTAACTGCAGTCCTATGGACCCATAATAGGACACTGCATAGAATTCAGTGCCACTTTCCTTCTGAGTAAACAGGCATAGGATTTGGCTGCTGAAACAGACTTTGTAACATGGGAACCCTTCTTACACGTTGGTTCAGCTAGCGGCTCTACAAGAACCTGCCTGGAAGTGCTGTGGATGGACACTGTGTCCTTCTGCTCGAACTACACCGGCCCCGCTCCTCTCAAACCAGAGATTTTAGGAAACATCTTTATTTTGGGCCCGCCTAGTTCTTTAGGGTTTCAGAAGAGCCCTTTCTGGCTGTTCTTCGAGATAGCGAGGCTTGAGGCTGGGACCACAGGGGCACAATCGTTCCTATTGCACATCAGCATCAACAGGCTGCATCGTCCTGTACACCCTCCCCTACGGTGGTTATGTTTTCACCCCCAGCATTTAAAAATCCCAGAGTGTGAAGGCCTTTATTTACTGACGACCTGCCTTTCCACCAAAAATTGCATGCAGAGCAGTCATTGTCTTTTAATTAATGGAATGCTACTACAAAGTAAGTCATGGCTGTGTATGAGCCAGTGGGTTGGTATACTGGTGAGTCTGGGGAAACTGGACCAGCCAGATGCAAAAGAAGACAGGGCACCAGCACCATTAATTGAGTAGAAGAGCGATCCGCATCTGGTGTGCATTGTCCCGAGAGCTACACCTGCTGATTTTCTGTCTTCTTCTGTACACAATTAATAAAAGTACAGAAATGTCATCCTCTTCTCCATCTGGCTGTGCTTTTGGACAGTAGTCACCATCCCGTGTTGCTGAGGAACCATGGTGTGCCTCGGAGAGATGTTTTATGAAGCTGGGCATATTAAGTTTGAACAGCAGCTGTCAAGTTGAAAGTAACAAAAAAATTACGTCCATGGAAGCAAGAAGGTTTTACCCTTGATACATCATATCCTGGCACCCTTCGGAAAGGCCTTTGAAACATATTACAGAAATTAGACATAATTTGGGTAAGATCTGAGGCAAGAGCCTGCCAGAATAAATCTCCTTCATCACAGCAGTAATTATATAAATTAAATACAAAGGCCGAAGCCTCAAGCAATTCAGCCTGCCACACTCCAAATTTTTAGACACTCACACAGAATTAAACATCTGCCAATAAAGTCATTCCTTTTTCCAGCATAAAAAGCACATCAAACTATTAGCTCTCGTCCAGGGTGAGGGAGCTAAGCATGGGGACAGGGAAGATGTCCAGAAATCACAAGTGTCCAGCCAGCCATTAAGGTAATTAAGATCGCCAAACAGCAAACTGGCCATCATACAAACGGGAAACTAGAGGAATAGCCAGGCTGTGTGCTATTTTTAATTATAAGAGCAGTTGGAAAGAGGGAAAAAAACCCTTGGCCTTCTTGTTGCCACGGCAACTTCCCATCCCACCAGCAGAAACTTGTGTTGCCATAGTGACACAAACTGCCCAGCCGCCTCCATCCGTCCCCCCAGAAGGGACCAAGATGGCTCCTGACACTGACACAGGGGGCTTTTTCACACACACAGATGGACCCAAGTCTCACTACTTCTCCACAGAGGAGGAGGAGGAGGAGGAGGAGGAGGAAGCCGTGGTTGATTTGCATACATTAATTCGTATCGGGGCGCTTCTCAAATCTCTCCTGGAAGCATGATCTCTCCAACCTAGTCAGCCTTTTCCTTAATTAACAGTGTGTGAAGACACCAGTATCTGGAGTGGCAAGGTAAAGGCACTCTGCACCTGCTCAGAGGCTCTTTCATTTCTTAGTGAAGTAAGCAATGGCTACTAGTTGTGATGATGAAGACCTGTTACCTCCAGCAGTGAAAGGATGCTGTTGAGATCTTCTGGCCATGGGCTTCCATGGGCACCTGGCTGGCCACTCCGGGAATGGAATGCCGGCCTAGAAAATCCTGTGGCCTGATCCAGTACAGCTTTCCTTCGGTCCTTATCCTTACTTCCTCTTGAGAGTCAGTGTGGAATAGTGCTTAGAGCTCAGGCAAAGCCCTGGACTCCATTCTTGGTGCTCTCCAAACTCCCTGCTTTTCCTATTTCTTCAGATTAAAAAAAAATAATTCTTTTGAACTGGAACGCTGCGATGCAAGTGCTGTTCTCCAGCACCGTCTTCAAATGGGCTCACAAGGGTGGCCTTACGGTGGCCTCTCTTTCTCTTCCAGGTCGCACTGGTGCTGGAGACTGTCCTCCTAGCAGCCGCCCAAGGATACTGGGTGCTGTTGTCCACCTTGCTCAGGACACCCACATAACATCTATGGTGAGACCAGACTTTGAACACTGTATATTCCATCTAACAAAAAGGGTATTGTTAGAGGTGGGGAAGGTGCCAAAAAGGACAATAAGGTGATCCAGGGGCTGAAGCAACTCTCCTATGAAGACAGGTTGCAGCAGCTGGCGCTGTTTAGCTTACAAAAAAGGCAAGTGAGAAGAGACATTATAGAAGCATGCAAAATTATACGTGGCATCCATTTTTTCCTCTTCCTTAGAACCCGGAGTCATTTCGTGACGCTGATTTGCAGAAGATTCAAGACAGATTCGGCACTTCTTTGTCATTAAACTATGGAATTTACTTCTGTAAGAGGTAGCAATGGCCCTCAATTTGGACAGGGATTTAAAAGGAGGCTGGACATACTCATGGAGATGAAGTCACTAGTTCAGACAGCTCTGTCCTGCTTCCAGTATCAGAGGACCATTTGCTGGGGAACATGGGTGGGAGGGTTCCGTTGCACTCATGCCCTCCTCGGGAGTTTTCTGTCAGCAGCTGCCTGGTTGCTGTGTGCTGGACTTCATGGACTTTTGGCCTGATCCAGCAGGGTCCCTATTTGGTTTGCTGCTCCTAGCTCCTTAGAAGAAGGATATGATAAAAATGTCGTAAGCAAATAATTTTTAAAAATGTTCCAGCGTTTCACCCTGGCTTTGCAAACACAGGCTTGGTGCAAATTAAACCTTGCATTTTCTGTTAAAGGCACAGGAATTCTGTCCGAAAACAAGGCAGACAGTGTAGCTACCAGACTAGTATTTGAAATAGGGGTCAAAGCTGAACTTAAGGAGTCCCTGTCTCAGATAAACCTTGCTTGATCCCCAGTTGCACAGGCAGGCATGTGCTGACCCCTGGGGTCAGCTCCAAGTAGGCCTGCAGACCTTCTACACTTCCACACTTAGATGCTCTTGCAAGCATGGCCAGTGGTCAGGAATGCTGGGAGCTGAGACCCAAATAAGGTGCTGAAACCAGGTGCAGGTTCTTACCTGAGACAGCGGCCACATCTCAGTAAAGCAGTCTTCAAGATGGAAATAGGGACTGGGAAGGGGCACAGCTCACCTGAACAGCACAGACTTTGCAGGTAGCCCTGGATCCTATTGCTCGCTTTAGGTTTTGGAGGGCCCTTGGGCAAGATAGACCCTCAGTGGGCCCTGTCCGTTGATCCCCATCCTCGTTCCCAGAATTGCCACCACTTCCACTCACAACAGGCAGAGATCCAGGGGGCCAGTAGGCAAGCGCCTCTGCAGCTGATGCTCCTCAGCACCATCATCTGGACCAGAGCAGGAGGTCCAGCAGGTTGCAAGGATGAAGCAGAGCAAGCCCAGGGGCTCTTGCCAGGGGACCCCCCAAGCCTGCCTTTGATGGCAGTCAGAGCAGCAAAAGGCACCCCAGTCATGTCTTGGCATGTGAGGCACAGAAGCCCAGAAGCACCTCTTCCCAACCTTGGCAGTAAAATAGGATCATCAAACCAGCAGCCAGCAATTCGCTGCCCTTTCATGGCCCTCCAAATCTTCCACCTGGGACAGCTCTGCCTAACTCGGCTGGCTCGCTCCCCAGAGCAGAGAGCCATGGCGTAGCTGGGCCAGACTGCGCCTCGTCCCATATTCATAACAACCACCAGATGGCTGAACCTTCTGCTCACACTTGTGCTCATGGAAGCAGGGCATGTGACCCCCGCAAGCTTCACCCCAGCAAAACTGGGTGTCTCACCAGCACCTCGTTGACTTGGGGGTCTCAGGACCCCCTGCTGTGAGCAGCCAGCGCCCCAGACTAGGTCCGCCAACCCCAGCAACTGTACAATGCAGCTGGAGCGCCACCTAGTGGTATCTCCACTGCACTGCCAAGTATCATTTAAAGCATATTTGTTATCCTTCAAAAAACATATCACAGGATCTCCCAGAATAAGGTTTTGCAATCATGCTTTCAAGTTCTTGCATTGGTTGATACAGTCATATCCTTTGTCATTTTTCCCTTCGTATCCATCATAAAGAAAATGTTTCCCAGCCACTGTGCAAATTCAGACCATGTCCGTGTTGGGACAGCTGCGGAGACATAGAATAGGTTAAGGTGATCGCTTTAATTTGGCTAGGATACATTTTAAAAAGCAAGACTCTGAGCTGCACACAACCCTTTGCCATGGGACTGCGGCTTGGCTGGGATGAAGTTAGGCTCAGCCGGCCGCTTGCGGAGGGCCCAGAAACCTGCAGGGGTTGCAGGGTTTCCCTCACCACCATCGCTACCTGTTTGTTCCGCTGCTTCTCTCTCTCTAAGAGTGGTGGTGAAAGGGGGCAGCAGATGGCCTGGCCTGCTTGCTCCCTGGATCTCTGCCTGTCAAGTCACCAAGTGGCAGCAATGATGGGAAAGGAGGTGAAGAGCGAGAGCAGCTGGTGACCATGGCAGTGAGTGGGCGCCTGAAGGTATCTTGCCCAGGGACGCTGAAAAGCTGGAGCCCACACTGGACTTCCAATCTGCACACCACCCACGATTTCTTCTTCCCTTTGCAAGACGGAGTCAATCGGACCTCCATGCCTAGACGCACTTTACCGCACATGCTGCCCTGGTCCACTCCATCCTTTTGCACCCTCAGGTGGAATTGCTGGGAAAACAGGACATTCCTATCCAACAGGAACTGGATTTCAACAGAATCTGCCTGGCTTGTCTTTCATCCTTGCCTTAGCCAATTAAGTCTCGTTCTTGGCCTGTATAAAACCAGCAGGACAAAAAGGGAAGCTGCTCTCTTCCTGTGCTTCTCAAGCGATCTTTGCAAGCCCCTTACGCTTCAGTCACTGACTGCAGTTTTATTAGACTGCTAAACAAATGGCTGTTCCTAGACATTGCAGATGTTTGGCTGAGGACCAGCCCTGCCCACAACTTTCAGGATTCCAGGAAAACAAAACACACAATATCCAAAGACACAACAACCGTTAAGAGTTGCAAACTTTGCTCTCTGCTCACAGGCAGAACTCAGCAAAGAGCAATTAGGACCTGCACATTATTCCCAGGATGAGGGAAATGATCTGCAGGCCCTGCTTTGCTGCAGCAATCGCGTGGGATGCCAGCAGCCTTTCTTGCATGAGGACATCAAGCGGTGCAAACTGCAGCTGGACTTGTCTCTCTCTGTCAAGTCCGGCCCCTCAGCTCGAAAGCAGGTGGCCCAATGTCAGTCGCAAGGAAAGAGCCAAAGAATGCCCTTGCGAGACCTTGAAGGGGAGCTCTGCAGCAGAGCCTACGGTTTGCTTCCCTAAGACTTGCTGCAGGCCAGGAAAGGCAGGTCCCACCAGGAGCAGGGCTCTGCCAACCGAACGGTTGTGCCACCAGCAGTCTGCTCTCCAGAGCGATTGTCGTCACACACATCAAGCAGTGCAAACACCCCACAGGCCTCAATCCTTGCACTGGGGCAGTTGCCAAGGGCCTCTCTGGTTTGAAGTCCAAGCATCCGCAGAGCATCATATCCATCTCTCTGGCGACAGCAGGGAAAGCTTTCTCGGCTGCTTTCTATGGAGGGAGTTGCCCTTTCGAAGCACAGCAGGGCAGGTTCCTTTTTCCCAGCCACTGCTGGCCCACCTAGAGCAGGTTTGGCAAGGAGCCCTCCTCAGAAACAGAGTCAGACCCTCCAGGTGGTAATGCACCTGGGCATGCTGGCTGGGAACGTTGGGAGAAGCAGCCCAGTGCATCATATGAGGGCACCAGGGTGGGGCTGCCGGCTTTCACGGGTGTCTGCTTATTTCCCGATCCACCTTACTCCCACATAACCACTTTGCACACGAAAATGTGCCTGCTTTGATGCATCCCTGTCACTAGTGAGACCTAAATGAGCAGCAGTGTGAAGTAGGAGCAGGGCAAGTTGGCCGGCTTCTCCATGTGGGCAGCCAAGGAGGGGCTTCCTGCAAAAACAGCAATGTCAGGGATCAGTTTCCCGTGGAATCTGCCTTTGGCTGGGTGAGCATAATCAAGGGTCCAAGGAGCGGTGCCAGGGAGGAGTGGTGGCACAGCAGCTGTGAGCGGGGTGGCCACATGCAGTTTGCCAAAAAAGAGGATAGGACAAGTGGACTAAAACAAGAAGACACAGGTGTGTAAAGGCCGATTTATGTGCAGAGATGTGACACGCCACCTGCTCACCACCTGCACGCCACCTGCTCAGCCCAGGGGCCAACTGCGGATTGGCAGCTTCAACATCCCCCTGTTGCCCTTCCTACAACCTTGCTCACATATCCTGCCAATTCATGGGCTCAACAACCCACAAAAGGTGTGGTTGTACAAGAACAAGCAAACACCTGGCCTCCTGTCCACTCTGTACTTCCACTTTGCTTCTTAACAACGACCCATAAGCTCAGCCTTGGGGTTGCTCAGGATGCTGGGTCAGGCTTTGCAGCTAATAACCCCCAAATACCCTGTTCTTGTGTTGTTCAGCAAAGCCAGTACAAAGTGGAAGCTTGGTCCCAACAGCCCATGGTTTAGACAACCCATGGATTGTCGGAACATATGAACCAGGCCTGTATCTTTCAACTAAATTGGACAGAATCGCAGAATAGAAGAGACTTTCAAATCGGGGATTATTCTCTGTAAAGAAAGGCATATGACTACTCTGGCCAGGAATGCCAGGAATGACACTTAGTTCATTTAAACCCCAGTAGTACTCACTACACCACAGGAACATTATGAAGGCAGTTACCAAGGACAGCAATTCAGAGTGGGAGGCAGCAACTGCAGCGTGTTCACGGAGCTTCCACTTTCGAAAGCTCCTTAGCACGTGGACTTGTATTGCCCAGGAATTGCTGGGAGCAGCTGAAAGGGAACAGCGGCCAAGTGAAGTTTGCTACACTGAGTACATTAATCTGGGAAATTTAAGGAATATGTGCCTTAAAGGGATGATTGGAGGATGCCAAACAAAATATGAAGATTGGTAATATCCTTCTTATTCATTCTTTCTGAAATAAGTTTGATATTTTTATATCGTTTTAGCCAAGGTAATTGTTATCGTCGTGATGGTGGTGGTGGTGCCCAAATTGTTGAGACGGGTCCTGGTGGGAGTATGAGGGTCACACATCACACTGCCAAACAGAGGAGACTAGACAAGATTGGTGAGTTGCACACTGGAGAGAACGGTTGCTGAAATGAGAGGCTGTAATTGCAAGATCCCGTAACGACTTTGTTGAGGCTGGCAGCCATTACCCTCGGCTAATAACAAGCATCGAATAGGGGTGGGTTGACTTCAGGCTTACCAGGTCTACTTGGGATTTTTTTTTTGGTAGGACTCCAAGATCCACTAACCACAGGCTGGTACAAAAAACACTTTCTTTGAACTCAAGATTTCTAAACCTAGAAATGTGTTCTTAATGAGAAGCTTCCACACACAAATCCACTCCAGGGAATCCTGTAGTTCATTTCAGCAGTGCAGTTCAGAGTAGGAACTGTTGCTGCTGTTTTAAAACCACCGGGCATCAGAAACCCCTGCAGAAATCTGGATTCAGGTTTGCAGGGTTCTAGCAGCAAGGACATACGCAGAGGAAAGAAAACCGAGGCTCTTTAGGTAATGAGGCTGTAGTTAGAAGCAGGGAGTGGCTGTTAGAAGCGCTTGTAGGAATTTGTGCATGCATTTCTGCACGTTAGCATAGTCATGAGAAGTTCCAGCTAGGAGCAGCCGAGAAGGAGGGAGGGAGGGAGGGAGGGAGGAAATATGATGAAGTGTCTCTCGCTAGGTCTTCTGAGCGAGGATCGCTCTGTCTACAAAGGAAGAAACGGCACACCAGCTGCCCTCTCTCAGAGCAAATGCCTTGGCACTGTGGATGGAAAGCAAAGCAGCTGACTCCCTCCTGCTTCCTAGAGGGACTCCAGTTTGCGGGCATGGCCTGTTGGCACAGCTGGCTTTGCTTGCAATTCGATGAGTGTGCGTGACTCTTACATAACCAGGCGGGCCCTTGGCGCTCCCTGCAAGCGTCCTTCTTGCATGGCGGAGTCGGCACGAGGACATGGCTGCGATGGCGAGCAAAAGGCTCTGCTGTGGGAAGCCTGGGAGAAGGCAGGGGCAGGCATGCCATCTCCCTCTTCCTGCTCCTGATGGCAAGCAGCAGGGGAGAGCACATTCTGCCAGACACAGGAGCCAATGGCAGGCTGCTGGTGCAGTTCCCATGGTAACAGCGTCCCTGAGGATGCTTTGAGAAAGGCGATTGCCCTCCATCCGCCAAGACACAAGGAACAGGACGAGTGTTGTTGTCAGCTTCGGGACAGTTCTTTCCCGGATTGTTCTGCTTGAGCAGCTTAAGGCCCTACTATTTGGATTCTAGCCGGCCTAACACAAAACATTTTGTTCCCGGGATGAACAGCATGATAACACACCCCTAATCCCGTTGCCAAAGCTGGCGGGCTGGTGCACGATTTTGCTTTGGCTCCGGCATGGGCACAGCAGCCTCCACTGCACAGAGAGCAACAGGGTTGCCTAAGGGTCTAGGGCAGGCCATGCGTGCCTCTGATACCTGCAGCCATGGCCTGCTCACCACCTGCTACCTGCTGCTGAGAGGCTGTGACTGACCCAAAGGCACCCAGTTGGCTCCGGGGCTGAGTGGGGACTAGAACCTGGGGCACCTGGGTACCAGACCCCCTGCACCACACTGGCTCTCACCTTGCTCCATCTTGGCCTCGAGCGCAAATTTATTTTTAAAAGCTGGATCCAGGAGAAATAAAAAGATCAGCGGAAAAAGAGATGTGCTCGTAATTGTCCCTGGCTTGCTTTTGTGACCACGTCACATCTGCCCATGCAGAGAGAACATGGGTGCCTGCAAACAAAGGCCCCAGTTTTTGTGATTCCTCGCCTAGCAGTAGTTGATCAATAACCGAGCAGTGCTCAGGGCTGCCAAACCGCAAGCCTGTGTGTGTGTGTGTGTGTGTGTGTGTGTGTGTGTGTGTGTAAGAGAAAAGCACAAAAACAGCCCCTCCTCCTGCAAAGCTCAGGATAGAGTAACGTGGTTCAAGTCGTCCTGGCTTCTTGCTTTTCACCTTTTTGCAGCTTCCGCCTAATATCAGGGGAATGGTTTTCGAGCCTTTCTACGAGGAAAGCATGTGCTCACGATTCCTTACCCCTAGCAGTTTATAGATCCTTTAAAAGATATAATGTTTCCCATTTCTTTCTTTTTTTAGAGCAGGGGAAAAGAGTATCCTTTCTGAAAACAAAATAAGTCCTTGTGTATTTGCACTGTCTGCTGTTTCACGGAGCCATCTAGAGATCACAAAATGGAAAGGCAGAGAAGAAAGCAGGGCTTGGGTCCTAGTTCTGCAACAAACAGAACGTGGATACAGCAAATTGTATCTCTTTTGTGTCAAAAAGCGCTTTACTTCCACACCGCACTTGGCTCCCGGGCAAAAGGTGCGTGCAGCCGTGGTTCCCCTGTACAAGTCACCCTATGTGCTCCCGCTGCCGCCCCGTTCAAGCAGCCCCGGCTTTGTTCCCCAGAACCAGGCACATTTTTGAATGGTCGCTTCCATGCAAATGAGCTACCAATAACAAGCACGTTCTTTGGGAATGGTAGCTAACCGTTTAGACCCACTGAATGCCACCCGCATGCGTCTGTGTGATATTCCTCCATAACAAAACCAAAATCAAATCAGATATATATATATATGGAGGAAAAGAAGGAATGTCAGCACTTGCCCTGCGATAAAGGTACCTGTAACTGAAATCGCCTGAAAGAGCTAGAAACTGGAGAACAGCCTTGTAATGTTGTAAGCCGCCCCGAGGCCTTGGCAAGGGGCGGCATAGAAATGTTTTAATAAATAAATAAATAATGTAATCCTGAGAATGAACAGGTCGGCCTCTAAGCAGGTTGGAATAGCTCTTAGCTGGACATGGCAGAATTGGCTTTTAAGGAAACATACGCGTCTCTGTGTGACGCACTGGGTGAATCCATGGCCACTGCCCCTCCCCTGCCATGGGGTGCCCCATAGCCTGCTGAAGGATGGATCTGTCCACTGGATCCCCATAAAGGGGAAGCTGCTCCACTGCAGCAGGGAGAAAGCTGCCACAGTTCTCTCCCCCAGACTAGTCCCCCCACCAGCTTCAGACTGCATCAACTCCAAAATATTCCCACCTGTGAGGAACCACATGGTGGCTGGAGATGCTGTAGCAGCCTCCAAAAGTAGGCATTTAAATGGGAAGCCAGTCTCTGCCTCTAAACCTGGCCTGCCTCACAGGGTTGTTGTTGAAAGGAGAGCGACCTGGAATTCATCGCTAGGGGAAGAAAGGTAAAGTATAAATGAAATGTAGTAATAATTAAAAAATCTGCATGCTCATACTGGTCTCCCCAGGATTCCTTTTTAAAAACTGGCATTACATTAGCTGTTTTCCAATATTTTGGTGGAAAGGGTGATCGCAGAGACATGGTACATGTTTTGGTAAGAAGGTCAGCCATTTCATATGTGAGCTCTTTAAGAACTCTAGGATGGTATCATCTGGGCCTGATGGTTCATTAGCTCTCAGTTTGTTACCTGGGTCAAGATTTTAATCTTTTGTCACTTCTGTGTGCCTAATTCCTCACACTCCCTTCCTGAATACACAAGTCCAGGAACAGGTATCTGTTCTCCATCGTCAGCAGTGAAGATAGATGAAAATTGTTCTCTGCATTCTCCATATCCTCCTTCAGTTCTCCTTTAATTCGATTATCATCCAGTGGTCCAGCCACCTCTCTGGCTAGTTTCTTTCTTCTGATGTATTGAAAGCATTCTTCATTGTTGGCCTCGCTGTTGCTGTGATATGCTCCCCAAATATTTCTTAGCTTCTCTTATTGTCCGCTTGCATCTCCCTTACACAAGCGTGTGCTCCCTTTCGTTTTCCTGATCTGAGCAGTTTCAAAGGAATCCTCAGTAATTGCTTTCTTGACTGTCTAACACACTGGTGACTTCTTGCCACCTTTTGTAACTTGTGGCACGCATTCTATCTGTGCCTCCATTACTGTGGTTTTGAGTCATCTCCAAGCATTTTGAAGGGATTTTACCCTCGTGACTCCCCTCCTCAACCTCTTCTTTTACCGACGCTCGCAGTTTAGAGACATTTCCTCTTTTGAAGTCAAATATGACTGTGCCAGTACAGCTGTACCAATGCTGATAGTGCCCACCTGGGGGGGGTGCAGGAGAGTTATTTCCCACTACAGAAGTTACCTGACAGCAGACAGAAGGTGAAACAGAATGGTTTACACAGCCAAGAGTGAAAAAATGGGGACCTGTCAGGGGCTCATTCACCATTTTGCAAGAGGAACCTCAGGTTTTCTGTGGGGGATCGTGCCTCCATGTTTCCCCTCAGTTTTGACCATGGCACTCCAGATGAGGCCTCACCAGTGCTGAGTGAAGGGGAACCAGTTCTTCACTGGACGTGATACTTTTATTAATGCAGCCTAAAATAGCATTTGCCCTTTTGCAGCTACATCGCATTGTTGACTCCCATTCAGCTGGGGATCTGTAACAATGCCAAGATCCTTCTCACTTGCAGAATCGTTGAGCCAAGTTTTCTCCATCTTGTCTTTGATGTCATTTGCAAATCTGATCAGTTTTCCCTGCATTTCCTCGTCCTCAGAAATTAAGAGCCATTCAGATGAAGAGCTAGGCCTTGAAACTGTCCATCCATGGCACCAGGAGAGTCGGCTGAGCAAGACACGCAGGTCTACCTGGTCAGTCCTCCACACTAATGAGGAATACAATATTTCTATTTAAATATTTCCATTTTATTTAAACCACAGCAACTATGAGAAGGCAAGGCTCACCGTCAATCAGGTCCACCGTGTTAGGGAAAGTCCAAGGCAGAAAATCCAAGACCAGCTATGAGATGGATGATCTCCAGAAAGAAAGCCACAACCTTGAGTTTACAAGAGCTGAGCGGGGCTGTGAAGGACAAGATCAGCACCACGCAAAATGTGGGAAGAGTTTGGTTTATGTTCTGCACTTTCCATTGTGTAGAATATCTTGCATTTTTATAGAATTCATTCATGTTGTTATACCCTTTGCTATTTCACCAAAGTAGGCAAAGATCCGTGCTGCCACGGTCAGGAAACCTGTCCTTTCATCCAGTTAATACGTTTCTCTGAAGCTGCATTTGCTGTGTGCTTTATTCAACAATTATTTCACGAGTATTGCTCTGGGCCTTGGGAGACCCAGATTCAGGCGCCCACCTGGCTGTGAAGCTCCCTGGCTGACTTTGGGCCAGTTATTGTCTCAGCTTAACCTACCTCACAGGATTGTTGTGAAGATAAAATGAAGAAGTGACTCATTACCTCTGGCTCCTTATGAGAAAAGGTAGGAATAAATGTAACAGAATAATGAATAATACCCTTCGTGCCAACCTGTTGCATTTTATTTCTCCTTTCACTTTCTTAATTGCTTCAGGCTGATGCTTTTCAAGAGAAACGCCATGCTGACAACCGCAAACTTCCTCTTTTAAACTGCACCAGAGGCTCAGTTTCCTTTGTTTATCTTCTTCAGCACCTTTGCAGTTAACTGCAGCCTCGGTGAAAGCAACCTGTCAGCTGAATCCTCAGAGCTGATCAGCTGGAGTCCGCTGACCCTGATCGGACTAAGCTTTTCCCAGGCTGTATACTCTGGACTGCCCTCGGGGACAAACAGGACTTCCTCAAGTGGTTAGCTCTTCACCTGCCCATCAGGGGCATTCCAAGGCCAGGGTCCATGGGGCTCAGGCCCCGAACCTATCTCCCAAGACCCTGGATTTGTTCTGCAGAGCCCTGAGTGTTTGTTGGTACAGACTGAAGAGTTTCTGCCCGCTCCCCTTGAGGATAACCCCCTAGAAGGATTGTAGCGGGGCTAGGAAGGGTTAATCTATTTTGCATATGATGCTAATAATAATACTCATATCAGTGCAAAATCACCAGGAAAAGATCAAAGAGATAGCAGGTTTTCTGCTGCCTGACATTTGGACTTTGTAGCTTCCATCACGTGCTGTGCTATCTGTTTGCTTTATCTGGCGAATAGAACGGGATCGCTGGGGCACGAAAGAGCAATATAATCGGGAAGCTTACCTGGGCTTCTTTTCTTACCTGGGTTGCACCACAAACTTCTGCAAGACCCAGGCACTGGCAGAGGCACCGTGAGCCTCTGGCCGATATTTTAAGCTTTCCTCAAAAACCTTACCTTGGTGAATCTCCAGTCTGTAAAATAAGAGATGGCTCGTTTCTCCTCTTGTATCTCATGGGTCTGGACGGTCCTCCTTCTGGACGGTAGGTATGCTGGTGGGAGCCGTGGGCAACCTTCTTTGGTGTGTGGAAACCTGGAGGGAGGACCTTGCTGCAGCACCACCCGAACAGCCTGGGCAGTTCCCGTGACCACCTTGGCATGGTGACTGTGCCACTTGGCTGCTTTGAAGGGATCCACCTGGGCTGATCTGGCACACGGTGTCACAGGTGCGGGAACTGGTTCACTGGGCACCTGGTTTACCATTTGCATAGATTTACCCTGCAAACCCGCGTTCCTCGACATCACAGGGCCGGCTGATGGAACACGTCCAGCAGCTCATGACTGCAGTGGGACAGCCTTGCCTGTGTTGTTTCCCAGTGCCAGGGCAAGCCAAGCGACATCTTTTAGGCCCCTCTTAAAGGACATCTCTTGATCCAAGTCTTCTCTGAATTATTGTGCTGTCCCAGTAGTTTGTTTACTAATTAATGCACTTTTATCTTAAATGTTTTTAAACATATTAATGGACAAGTTTTTGTATCTGTTATGCCTTTTTATCTCTTTGTATGTGTAAAATGATTTGAGAGACCTTTGGATGTGGTAAACCGTGATGAGTGGATTTAGCAAATCGGTGCAGGATGCCGTGGCAAACTCGGCATCCTCAATTATGTGCTGGCTCCTGATTTGGCACAGAGAGCAAACCGTTGTTTATTTAACATGCAGCCCTGTGCCTGTTTAGACAGAAAAATGTTCCACGGCTCCAGCATTCTGCAGCCAGCTGTAGGGCACGTTTCGGTCTAAACACGCACGGGGCTGCACCCTAAAACTGCCATGGCTCACACAAATAGGATGACACCCTTAAACTATGAACCGTCCCCTGAGATCAAGTCCCACTGGACTCAGTGAGGCTGACTTCTGACTAGATGTGTGCAGCTCTGCAGCATCTGCCCGTTAGCATTTCACTATTACTGCCAAAGGGGCCGGGTACTTGTGGAATTTGCTGCCCCGGGTACCAAAAATAACTTTTCTGGCCTTGGGTATGATGGACCTTGACTTGGGTGTGGAGCACCATGGGTTGTGCCAACTCTTTTGAGTGGGAAGCAGAATAACTTGCGCAAGCACTGGCTCCTTGGGGTTACCCTCTGTTTCTTTTTCCCTGGATAAGAAAAACCAAAGCAATCTGGAGCGCTTTCAGGGAAGACTCAACATTTGCGGGGGGGGGGGGCAGCTGAGCAACTTGTTCTGCCCCCCAGGTCTGCCCACCAGCACTCTGCCAAGCAACACCTGCCTCAAAAGGCGCAGCTCCATGGGCTGCCAAGTTGGAAAGCATACAGGACTGCTATTTTGTTTGTTAGTTCAAAACAGCATTCATTCATTAATTTCCTTTTAAAATCATCTCATACTTGATGGTCTCCGGGCAGTTTATAGCAATTCCTCAAACGGGGCCATAAAGCGATAAAAACCATAAAATTTTCCAAAGTGCAATATTATGCAACTATATCCAGATTTAATGCAAGATAAACCTGTTTAAGTATGTGACCCATCCAGCTCTTAAACGGTGCCTGTAAATGCCGTGGCAGAGAGGGATGTCTTGCCCTGGTGCCCAGAGGATGGCACAGTCCGCACCTGCCAGGCCTCCACAGCGAGATGGTTTCACAGTCAGGAGGACACCCCTGAGAAGGCCCTCCTCTTGCTGTCACACTCCCTGTCCTACACACTGCTCTATTTGTTAAAAAAATAAGAAAATCCTGAGTAGTTAACAGCAATTCAAATAAGATTTTTTTAAAGTGTCAAAGTATACAAACTAAAAATATCAGAAATCAAATTGTGCCAGTAAATCAATGGCCGGCCTTTTATTCAGGAAATGCTTGTTTAAATAAAACTGTCTTTAGCAGAAGCCAGAAACAAAGCCATGTGGACACTTTCCTGACATCAAATGGCAGGGAGTTCCACAGACAAGAGCCTGTACAGGAAAAGCCATATTGCGAGGGCACTCAGACAGATCTCAGGTCCCTGCCCAGAGCGCTCCTTCAATGACCTCAGAGCCCAGGCAGGTGGACAAGGAGGAGGTGTGCTCCCCAGTGAGTCGGGTAGATCAGAGATGGGGAGCTGTTCACTCATGCTCTTAATCCAGCCGGCAAAGCGTCCCTGGGTCTCTGGGAAGTCCTTGTTGCTATTTCTGACCTCAAATCGGAAATCGGCAGCGCGGGACTCACTGGGAGGAGTGGGTCTTCCAGCGCTAGCCCAGTCTCTTTGTCTGCCAGCTGCGTGGCTGCGCCTCCCCACCCACGGCCCAGAGAAGGGCCTGGCAGCTGGTTCTGTCGGGGCAGCTCCACTGGAAAGCCCATGTGCCACTGAGCCTGGCCCTGGATGAAATACTGACTGGAGCTTTGGTGAAGAACTGGAGGGCAACTGGGGGAGTCCGTGCCCCCAGCCCTTGGCTGGCCTGCAAAGCCCTGGGATGGAGGGACCTTTGGCCCAGCCTTGGAGTTGATGATGCTGCTCTGGAGGAACCTGCGTGAATGGTCTTAGCACGTCGCCTTGGATGGAGGGCAGCTTCCTAAGCCCAGACAAGGCTCATATACTCAGGGTCGAACATGTGGCATCAGCACAGAAGGGCGAGAGACGGCCGCAGACAGTAAGCTGGCTGGACCAGCCCTGCCTCACTTTGTCACCCAGGCCAGGAAGACATCATAGCCTTGACCTGAAAATGTCTTTCGCCAGTCCAAGGGTGCCGGGAGAGACCAGAGCCCCCCTTTTCCTTTGCTTGCGTCACAGCCTGGCATGAGATTAATGGTGCCACTTGCCACAAAGACCCGGTTAAACCAGGCATGGCACAACTGCAGGCTCTGGACCAATCCAGCCCACCTGGGATTTCAAGATGGCTCTCCAGAATTTCCCAGAAGGCTGTGGGACTCTCCTTGGCCCCTGCCCTGGCCCACGTGCCCTCAGAAACGGACATCCCATTTTCAGCTTCACCAGCTCTTATCTGGGGATAGAATCTGCACAAACAGCACCAGCACAGGGCTAACAGTGCATGGCTTACCGGGGAAGAGCCAAGTCGGACAACAGAAGGCGTCTTTTTGCATCAACAAATTTGCAGGCAGTGTGATCTGCATAATACAACACTTCCACAACAGGTAAAATAGCCACAATAGCATATTCCGTTCATAAACTGAATGGATTTAAATGTTTTAAAGTTTAAAAAAAATCAGAGCTGTAGCCATGTTAAAGATTGAAATTATTTAAAAAGTAACAGATTTTAAAATTTTGGTGGAAAATACCAACTTCCTTCACAAGTTGGAGTTTGTTGCAGCCCTGCTTAAAAGCTGAGTGAGAACCCATCAGGAGCAAGGCACTCCGGGGCCAATCAAGGGCCCACAAGGCACTCCAGGGCCAATCAAGCAGCATTAATAAACATCATGGCTGGTTTCAGCTCATCTTTTACATGGATATTGGATCTCAGCTGATCAATAAACATTACCTTCTTAATCTTTCTCCTTTGGAGGCTTTGTTCAACTGTTCCTGCATTTAACATGCAGGCTTTGAAAATGCCCATATGTTGGGTGGGTAGGTTGGAGGGAGGATTTTAACCCTCCCTTCCCCTGCTTTGGGAGAATATCGCACTTTTGGTCCTGGGATTGGCGCTAAAAGGGAAGCCCTTCCCATTCCATGCAGCACCTTCATAGGGGAACTTTTCTCATGCAGGGGAAGAACAGGCTAAACTCACCTTTTTCACATCTGCTAGGATCCCAAGGAGTGTACTTTTATGTGAAAGAACGGTTGTGTTCAGTTCAGTTCTGATACTCAAAAGAGATTCCTGGATGCAGAATTCTTCAACACCGAGTGCATCTTTTGCTCCGGGCTCTCATTGGTAGGGCAGATAATCCCCAACCCTGCCCACCCTGGCGTACATTTGCCCTCCACCCTGGGGTCGTGCGTTCTCAGAGCTGTACAGGGGGAAAGAAATGTTAGAAAGAAAATACAGTGGAGAAATTAATAATTGGACTTTCTACTAAGATTCTAAGGTGGAAATCTTACATCTATTCATCTGGAAGCAAGCCTTATAAACTCAGAGGGTTGTAGCCAAGGTTGGTTTAATGAACCATTCATTTCACTGGGCCTACTCTAAGTAGGAGTAACATCGTACACAAGCCAATAGCACTTACTACTGACCCGCATGCATAAGCATTGCACCATTATGGTTACAAAACAGGATTACACATGGAAATACCTTCTTGTTCTTCAATGTGTCAAAACTTTGATACTGTTTTCGGTTTCTGAAGGGGTGAGCAATTTACAGCCCTCTGGGTTAGACTACAAGCCCAATCATTCCTCACTACTGGCTAGGGCTGATGGGAGTTAAAACATCAGGAGGGAATCCAAGTTGTCCTCCGCTGAGATGCCGCTGGAGTAAATAAATAGTACTCCAGGATGCAGTTTGCTTCTTTCCTTCAGCAGCCAGGTCCTGATCCTCTTTCTCCCCACCAGCTTTTTACTGGCCCCTCTTAGGTGACTTTTGCTGCAATTTGAAATGCAGAAAATGAAGCACGGGGAAAGTTTTCCTTCCTCAGGGGGAAAACTGTGAGGAACTGGGAACGTTCTATTTCTGCATGTCACCACCGGGCTATAAAAATGCAGGCGGAGGAGGGTAGGAATCAAAGCAGACTCTCCCCCGCATTTTCCTTCTGCCCCATTAGTACTCCCCAAATACGCATGTGATGCCGGCCATCTCTCAGCTGCTTCGCTAAGCACATGCTCCCAAAAGAAAAAATTGCTGCGTACTGTTCAGATGATGTCAGCCTCTGCCGGCTGCCAGCAGAAAGAACGTGGCACATCTGGTGCCAATTCCCAGTGCGCATGATGGCTCGCTTGCCATCCCGGCTGATGGAGCAGCCCGCGCTCCCACCCAGAGCCTGCTCTGCCTGCCGGGAGCCGGCCTCAGTGCCGCAGACGAGTTGACACGAGACCAGTGGCTCCCACTTCGCACGACGTCCTCTCTCTTCCCGGAGCCAAACGCTCCTCCCATCCAGGCTTGAGCAAGTGGGCCAGTGCCAGCAAGGCGAGCAGCCCTCTCCCCACAAGAAAGATTTGACCAGGCCCCCCTGGAAGTGCCCCCTCCTCACTGAAGCCCCCTTCTGACCGCCAAGGTCACCAGCTGCTCTTGCTCCTCTTCTCGCACAGCCTTCTCAGCATCACCCGCCCCGACAAGCTCTGCTCAGGCGGGAAGATGGAGTGGTGGAAAGGAAGGGTCCACTTCAGACCACAAGAGTGGATGCCAAACTCCCAGCCATGAAAGCAAACAAATGCCCTAGTGAACTGGGGGAAACTTTCCAGCATAGCAGGTCTCCTGCTGTGCTGGTTTTCTGCTTAAGGGAAGGTGGTTTGTTTCTTTAACTTGAGGGAAGGTTTAAAAGCGGAGTTCCCTCACCTGCAGCTTCAAAGGAACTTGTCCATTTGAACAATTTGCAGGACTATACCACTTCACTGTGCTGTACGTATAGACCAGGGCCCACTTATCACCAGCTCGCAAAGGGCCTGTCCACCCATCCAGGTGTCGAAGCACCAGTGCTGGTTAATCCCATGATGCCCTTGTCTGCATGGATCCGCCCGACTGGGTCTTGGGCGCAAGCCTGTTTGTTATTTCTGAACTCTGTCAGTCCAACAGCATCTACAGTCAAGAAAAACAGATTAATGCTTTTTGCAGGCGTGTCTGATTTAGGGGAATTTGTTCTCTCTCTCTCTCTCTCTCTCTCTCTCTCTCTCTCTCTCTCTCTCTCTCTCTCTCACACACACACACACACACACACACACACACACCCCTGGAATATTTGAGCCTCCCCCTCCCTGGCTTTTCAACTTTTTAACAAAGTAAGCTTCCAACCCATTTTACCTGTGCAGGTATGTGGGGAAATGTACCTCCAGAATTCCACGCAGTCCCTCTGTATGTAATAAACCTCTTCTTTGCTTCATGTGTTTTTTATGTGATTGTGGAGCTATAAATTACTACAGCAGAAAAGAGATGTCTAAGCATTAGATGGCTGCTACACACACACACACACACACACACACACACACACACACACACACACAAACATGTGTCCCTAAAGCAGCTGCACTTTTATGAGAACTTCTTTCTTTCTTTCCTAGGTTGTACTGCAGGTTATCTCAAGCAAGCAACTTCTGGATCCAGGGACACCAGAAACTGCACAGCCAACCCTCCGGTGAGGCCTTGAACAGCACTGGAAATAGGCAATCTTTTTCGCGCGCGCGCGCGCGTGTGTGTGTGTGTGTGTGTTGCTGATGAACTATGGTAGTCCAGTCTCAAAGTGTTTGGCATCTGATTTGGCAGCCTTTGACAAGAGCCAGTGCTGTGCTGAGATGTGGTTAGGCTAGAGACGGACCTCCACGGCTACTGTCCAGGTGTACCTAAAGGTTAGACTAGCAGGAATAAATTGTGCTTATTCCCAGGTAATAGTGTTCACAGCAGGGCAGCAGAAACAAACTTATTGTATTGGTGTATATGATGCTAATATGATAGAACTGAACTTAAAATGTGAGGCAGCCCATGCTAAGAGTGCATCTATTATTATTATTATTATTATTATTATTATTATTATTATTATTATTATTATTTCTATGCCGCCCCTTGCCAAAACCTCGGGGCGGCTTACAACATGATAAAATACATTGAAAATTTATTTTCTCAGCAGGGCTGGCGAACAGCCGTGTTCTTGTGTTTGTTTTGCTAACATAGCAGGAATGTAGAGCAGCTGTAAAGCAGGGAATGGCTGTGAGTGGCGGGAGAAAGTTAGGCGGGTGCTTCACAACTGAAGGACCACACTGAGCCATCGAGAGACTGTCCCACACCCCCAGCTGAGGGAGCTGTCCTAAGAGAGCAGCTGCGGAGCCCTAAGTTGCTTTGGATTCCTCGATCCAAGGCTAGAGACAGGTCTCTGCGGGAAAGAAACACATCGGCTACCTCTCTGAGGTCTGAAACACAACTTTGGAGTGAGGGAAAAAGGCACTTTCGTGGGAGGGGAGGGGAGGGGAGGGGAGGGGAGAGGAGAGGAGATACAAGTTATCCTGTGCCCTTCCCAGCGTGGTTCCTCCCTGCATCCAAACTGATTTTGCTAGAAAGGCAAAAAGCCCATACCGCAAAAATGCAGGGTGCAAGCAAGGGGGTGAAGATGTACCCCTCTAAGTCTGAGGCTTTACATCATTTTAGGGTTGTGTCCAAAGGGAAGCATATTTGGCTGAAGGATGCTCAGAGCTGTAGGACTAGTATAGGATTGTACCTTAAGTTCAGGGACTGAAAGTGCCCAAGGGCAGCCCTGATTAGGGCCATTGACCACCCACCATCGTGAAGATAGCAGAGGAACGGTAGGAACAGCCGAGCTGCCCCCCACTTTTTATGCTCACTAGCTTCTGGCCTGCACTGATAAAGCGCTTTGTGTCGTCAGTATTTGCCTCCCACGGTGATCCGAACGGACAAACAGCTGGAAGCCTTGCGGCTGCACATGCAGTCGCTCAACCTCTCCGCCTACATCGTCCCCAACACGGATGCGCACATGGTAAGAGAGGGTGGTGCCGCGGCAGCAACTCCTGCATGACCGGGCCCTGGGGGGCAGGGGGGGGGCCGCTCCGTGACATGCCGGACTACCAGGGCATTTGTGAAACCCCATCCGCCGACCCTGTCAATCAAATTCCCTTTGTTCCTCTGGTATCCTTCTTGGCAAAGCCAGTAAGCACCGCCTTTCTCAAGTATTTGGAAGATGTGCACGACTTCTGCGAATAGAAAGGTCTGACCGGGATGGTGGCTGGCCACCTTCCTATGTCCACTTCTTCTGTGTCCACAGAGACATCTTTCTGGGTCTCTGGGGGGAAGATAATATTCTGCAAGACTTGGACAGGCATCAAAACTTTGGGCATTTTTTGCAGAAAATTATATCACTAATGAAATCTACCTAATCTATTTGTGTGTATTTAGCAATGTGTATACATACACACATTGCTATGCCCGGCTAAGTTTGCATTGCAGCAGCAAACAATATATTGTTGCGGGGAGGATTCTTCCTGCACCCTCCACCGCTCCTGTGAAGATCACAGCAGAGCTCAGAGGGAGCAGGCAATTCTGAGCAGGCGGATCACATCAGTGCCGGTGTGAATAAGAGATTCCAGCCCTGCACCCTGGAGGCCCATTTCCAGGACACCAACCACTGAGCTGTTCCACAGACACTGCCCCCAGAAGCTTCTTTGAACGTGCAAAAGATAGGCATTGATGCATGCATCATATCGGAGCCACATATTTCACTGACATTACCCATTAAGCACGTGCAAAAAACGCCTTTATTTGCTTACTGACTTTAAGGACATTAAGAACCCTGCAAAGTTTTTCCACTGGACATAGAAGTGCAAGCAGGAAAAGGCACCTCAAGATTAGTGCCGGGGAAGCTTATCATGGCCGACACAGAGCATGGATGTTTGCAGACTGAGGTTTGCACACTCAGAGGGACGATAGTTTGATTTTGCCCTGGACCCTGAAGGAGGGCACAAACACGGAGCAGTGAGGACGTGCCGGTGGCAGAACCACATGTATTTTCATGAGCAGGGGGCTGCACTGAGCAGGCACAGAACGGATTGTCCAGAGTAGCTCAGCTTTATTTACCGCCCCCCCCCAACAGTTTCTATTCATCAAGGCAGTAAAAATAGCTTGAACAATTTCTTGCCAGCGAGCAGGCTGAGATGGAGTTGAATGCTATGGTGAGACTTCAGGTTATTCGTATTGTTATCCATATTTATATTCCATTTCCACAAAAGGCCGAAGCTAATAAAAACACCATTAAAAGATAATAGTAAAACTGGCTGGTTGACAAAGTCATCACCATAACAAAGCCATAACTAAGCGTTTGTGCGCAGCTCTCTGTCTTACTAGCAGAAGCTTGTAGATCATGCAAAGTGAAAATCTGCATGTATTCACACAATTTATATATAATTTATGCAGACTGCAGAATTCTGGCATGTTTGATGTTGGTTGCCTAGGTGCAGAGAGTCGATTTTCTTTTCAAGTGCAGAGTAGATTCAGGTCTGCTATTACAACTCAGGCAAGGCAGCTGTTCCAGGTGGGAGCCTTGCTCCGTTGTTTCTTGGTCTGAACATTTTTCTGCTCCCAGAGCGAGTACATTGCCGAACGGGACAAGAGGCTGAGCTGGATGACGGGCTTCACAGGATCAGCAGGTGCGTACTTTGCCAGAAAGCCGGACCGCATTCCCTGATCCACCTGGGCCTCTGGCCCAACCAGCTCCATGCAGCTTATGCTTAACAGGAATGGTTGCCCCCACTGATCAGAAGGATTTCTGAGTACGAGTACTGCGTTCCGGCCCCGGAAAGTGCAGGGAAATAACATCTCAAGATCACTGGGCAGGGACTCTGCAGCCAGGATGGATGGAACAATCTGCCCATTTCCATTTCTTCCTGTTTCTCATGTTTCCAATCTTAACACAGAAACAGAGTGAGTCAGAAGGGGGCTCCTGGGCCATCTAGTCTGACCCCTGGCCCCAGCCAGTTCCACTCATGACATGCCTACCATGTGCATGTCCAGCCTATCCTTGAACATCCTCACCGATGGGGCTTCAGCCATCTCTCGTTAAGTGTCTTTGTTCATTTAATTAATAAAGGGATATATTGCTGCCCATACTTAAAAGTATCTCTAAGCAGTTTACAAGACAATTAAAAGCATGAAAGTGTATCAGAATAGGTGCTGAAGTACAATTCTGATATAGTTGCTAAAATGTGTATAGCAAACTCTGATAAAAACCTTGAAGCCGCTCTTGCTGATGCTGCTCCATTGTTGTTAAGTGCTGTCAAGTAATCCTGCGGATGAGGGTCATCCAAAACGTCCCGCCCATCACAGCCCTCTTGAAAGCTCAGGGCTACGGCTTCCTTCAAGGAACTGGCCCTTCTCAAGCTGCGCTTCCTCTTCTCCTTCTGCCTTGGACTTTCCCTTTTCCAGGGAGTCTCGCCTTCTCCCGATGGGCCCAAAGTAGAACAGCTTCAGTTTTGTCATTCTTGCTTCCAGTTAACATGACTGCAATGCATAATGGCAAATACACCTTCAGGGAGGGCCTCAGTAAAGAAGTCGGCTTTCGCTTGGCAAGTGGGGGTGGGGGCAGCCGGGAGTTGTAGGATTTCCCCTACTAAACATGGATAGGATGGTGTTGTGAGTGGAGAGTCATAACCCTGCTGCATTAATGAACTGGGGAACAGAGGGCTTCTCTGTATGAGGTGTTCAACCCAATGCTTTACTGAGACTGTTTCCTTTGCAGAAAGATTAGAGCAACCTCCGCAAGAGCTCTCCCCCCATATGCCCCACCCCCATTTTCCTCTTTGCCTTTCTATATGGTGCTGTGGGAAAGAACAGAACTACAAAATGACAGGAGGCTTCTGTAGCAGGTCATGGAGTCATCTAGGAAAGTTTGCCTTGCTCTTTAAAAAAGGCACAAAAATGGCTGGGACAACTTGGGAGAGGACCCAGAAGGATGACAAAGTTGCAAAAAGGTCCCAGAAACTTCTGTGAGTCAGGGATCATGAGTGCACAATGGATGCCGAACTTGGAAAGCCAGGTTTCCCACACAGGGCTGAGCTGCGACACCCAGCCCCCAGGGGAGAGCAGCATCCATCCCCGCTGCTCCCCTTCAGGCACAAGGAGCTGGCACTGCCACAGCCTGCGGGGGCTGCATGCTGGGCCACGGGAGTACCTGCTGCGGAGGAGCACCTTCCCCACCAGAGGTCCTGGGGCAGCTCGTCCTTCACCCAGGATTGTGCCCGTGCAGCTGCCGGGAAGGGAGCAGCCCTCGTTGTCCAGCCAGGCACACAGCCACCCTGTTGGAGCCTGCCCACCCATGCACCAGCCTCTGGCCACCCCACCTGCCATCGCAGGCCAAAGGGGCCTCTTGCTGCACGTCCTCTAGTTGCTGTCATTTGCATTTTCTTACTTGTCTCTGAGCAGCTCCGACTGTGTGTGTGCAAGGGCGTGTTTGTCCATGAACTGCACCTAACCCCCCGTGGGATCTTTCTGTCTGGTTGTCTTAGGGACGGGTGTGATCACTTTGCAGAAAGCAGTCCTCTTCACAGACAGCCGCTACTGGATCCAAGCTGAGCGCCAGATGGATTGCAACTGGGAGCTGCAGAAGTCAGGTGAGTCCTCACCCAACCATGCCTCTGCATGCATTGCCTTGGTGCTGGTGCTGGTGCTGGTGATGTTTATTTCTATCCTACCTTTTCTACTCCAACAAGGAGCCCAACGAGGCTTGCATAATCCTCCTCCTCTTCATTTTATCCTTACAACAACCCTGGGAGGTAGGCGAGGCTGAGACTGGGTAACTGGCCCAAAGTCACCTGCTGCGCAGCATTGCCAAGCAAGGACTACAACCCGGATCTCCTGAGCCTGGGGCTTTGCAGTCCAGTCCAAAGCTCCACCCACTGCAGCATGTGCTACTGGGCAGGCGAAGGCTGTCCGTGCCGATCTACACAGACCACGAGTGCTGCCGTGGTGGACCTGACACACTGCAGCTCATCACAGCAGTCTCCACAGACACATCCCCAAGGAGAGTACCAAAATGTACCTGACGATCAGAAGGGAAGCGGTGCATTTTGAACGGCAGGGGCTCAGCATGGCAGTCCGCCTCCGTTGGAGCGCTGGGCTGAAAACAACAGAATGACATTCTGTTGGGACACATGCCAAGTCCTGAACTTAGGTGAAGGGAGCCGAAAGCACAGTTACAAGATGAGGGGGACTTGGGTCAACAACAGGACAAATGAGAAGGACTTGGGCATTGTGGTAGATTAGAAATTGAATATGGGCCAACAATGCGAAGTGGCTACAAATGCTATTTGGACTTCAGTAAAAGAAGCATCACTTTCAAATTGCATGAAGAACTAGTTCCTCTTTACTCTGCACTGGTTAGGCCTCATCTGGAGTACTGCGTCCATGTCTGGGCATCACAGTTAAAGAAAGATGCAGACAAGCTGGAAAGGGTTCAGAGGAGGGAAATAGACATGAACAGCGGACTGGAAACAAAGCTCCATGAGGAGAGACTGGAAGAACTGGGCATGTTTAGCCTTGAGAAGAGAAGGCTGAGGAGAGGCAGGATAGCCCTCTTCAAGTCCTTGGAAGGTCATCACACAGAGGAGGGCTGGGATCTTTTCTCGATCATCGCAGGTTGCAGGAGATAGAATAATGGACCCAAGTTACAGGAAGCCAGGTTCCAGCTGGACATCAGGAAAAACTTCCTGACTGTCAGAGCAGTACAACAATGGAGTCAATGACCTGGGGAGGTGGTGGGCTCTCCCACACTGGAGGCATTCGAGATGCAGCTGGACAGCCATCTGGGGGGGATGCTTGAACCTGGAGTCCTGCGCTGAGTGGGGGGTTGGACCCAATGGCCCTCTGGCCCCTTCCAATCCTACTATTCTATGACATCAACTTCCAGGCAGATGTGTTGATTCATACCGACAAGCCAGTTCCAGCCATTGTCATCCCCAGCTAGAGCAGGGCTTTTGTAAAGTCATAATTGCCCATTCAAGACTAAGCAACCCCAGAATAATTTGCATTACAACAAGAAAGAATATTCTGATTTGGTACACATGACATGCTAAGTTCTTGAGGAGTCCATGTTGGCTTCTAGTAATCACTCCATTTCTTTCAAGGTGTTTGCAGACTGATTGTTTTATAATCTGCTCCAAAACTTTCCCAGGAAGTAATATCAGAATGACTAGTCTATAGTTCCAAGGTTCTTTCTTCTTTTCCTTTCTTGAAGGTAGGGACAACGTTAGCCCTCCTCCAGTCATCTTGCACTCCCCTGTCCTCCATGACTTCTCAAAGATAATAGCCTGTGGGTCTGAGAGTTCTCTGGGGTGGAGTCCATCAGGCCCTGGAGATTTGAACTCATTCAACCCAACTAGATGATCCTTGGGCACTGGATCAACCTTGAGCAGCTTGTACTTCCCCTTCTTCAAGAAGGTCATAGATCTTTTGGGAGAAGACTGATTGTCCACACCCATGGGGAAGCCAGCCCTGTGAGAAGGAAGTCGCTTGGCCAAAGCCACAAAACCCCGTGGCCCGCTTGCCAGGTGGCTGAAGGTTGCCCCCAAGGACCAGTCACCACACACCAGCTCCTCAAGCCCTGCTTGGGGTGGCAGCATGCTCCAGGAGGGCCGCCCTACCCTGGCTGGCAGGGACTCCTCGCCAGGGAGGAATAAAGTGGCCCTGCTCCAGCAGGTCAGTGTCACGGCCATGCAAGCACGGCAAAGAGGGGGCCTCTTTGGGCCTCCTCTCGAGACCAGCCTGTGTTGTGCCCCTGCTGACTGGCAGCTGCTCTTTGGACAGGCAAAACCTTCCCAGTTTTACCTGGAGATCTCCAGAGTTGAACTTGGGGTCTTCTGCATGCAAGGCATGTACCGCCACTGACCCGTGGCTCTTGTCGCTGGCAGGATCAGGCTGCAGGGCTGGGGGGGAGGGCAGCCACCCAAAGGGAGCCCCTGCTGACACCCCCTTTCTCTTACAGTCTGGATCGACAACATTGGGCAGTGGATACAGGATGAGGTTCCTGCTGGGAAGAGAATCGGATTGGACCCTTACCTCTTTTCCATCGGTATGAAGCATCCTTAGGCACCCTGAATCAGAAGGATGCTGTGCTTGAGAAGGCAACGTTTCGGCCACAAAACTCCAGCAGCACACGAGAGAGGGTCGCTTGCTCCCACTTTTCTCCGTCATCAGCCCCAGCCACCAAAGCTGCAGTGCCGAGGCCCCTTTGCAGGGCCAGACCCCATGCTTTCTCCTGTCCAACTTGGGCAAGTCGCCCTGGCTGGCCGGCTGCCCTGGGGTGGATTTCCTGGGCGTGCATCTGCCTGACGTTCTCTTTCCTCAGATAACTGGGAGAGCTACAGCCAAGTCCTGGAGAGTCACGGTAGGATCCTTGTTCCCATCGAGGACAATCTGGTGGACCTTGTATGGACTGAGAGGCCACCTCCACCCACTGACACCATCTACCAACTCGCAGACAACTTTGTCGGTATGTCCTGTGCCATGAATGAAATTGGGCAGCTGGCTCGTTAATTATTATATTTCCAGCCCTCCTGTCCCTCCAAGAAGCCCAAGGCCTTGCGCATGTTCCCCCTGCTCTACATGTTATCCTCACAACAACCCTGTGAGGTAGGTTAGGTTGAGAGTCACTGACTGGCTGAAAGCCACCCACTGATGGGGACTTGAACCCAGGTCTCTCAGTTCCTAGTCCTGCGTGCATCTTTGGGTAATTTGAGAGGTTGTTTGCCTGATACATACCTCTGAACCTTTGGTGCCTTTCCTTTCTGCAAGCCCTATGGAAATCAAAAGCATTTTGACTGTAAGGCTGAAGGGCTGTTTTTTCCCTCACCAACATTATTTATTACTGTTGTCGTTTCTTTTGGCAACCACTATCTGTATCGAAGGCAAGCAGGAGAAAGTTCACGGGTTCCTCTCATCAGCTGGACCTTCCTTTCCTTTTTGCCTTTTCTTCCTTTAGGCAGCACCTGGAAGGAGAAGGTTACCAATATCCGGAACCAAATGGAGATGCACAGCGAGAAGCCCACCGCGGTCTTGCTCTCGGGTCTCGAGGAAACCGCTTGTAGGTGCTTCACCAAACTCAGCTAATCAGGGCCAGCTCAAGACATTTTGCTGCTAGGCCAAGCTAGCAAGACCCTGCCCTGCCACAAGCCAAGGTGCCTGGTGCCCAGAATGAGCTGAATTAATCTGGCCACATGCCACAGGTCCTCTTTACTACCCAGAGGTTGGACGTTGTCATTTCTAGTCTATCTGCAGGTGTGTGTCGCACGCAGAAAATGCCATGCAGTGGTTTCCCATTGCCTCCTGCAGCACAGGCCTAGAACCAGTTGCAACGGCCATCGCCTTGCCGACATAGCGAAGCAACCCCTGCCTTGGTCTCCAGCTGGTTCTGACACTGCGGCTGCCCGAGGTTAGGGGCAAGTGAGAAGGAGCCTTACTGTGTTTTTAGAGGAGTGACTGCAGCTCAGCCACCAAGCACACAAAAGGTCCGAGGTGTGACTCTTGCCATTCCCAAGCTGGTTTCAACACCCAGGCAAGGGGCTACCCGTTAGGGTAGGCAAAACCAGGTGGACCAGAGTCCAGCGCAGCCTTCCACAACCCGGTACCCTCCAGACATGCTGGATTCAAGCACCTAACGCCGGTTGAGGGCCCAGGACCATGCGAAGGGAACAGGTGGGTTGGGCTGATCTCTTCCTTTCTGCAAAGGATCTACAGCCTCTGCAGATCCCTCTGCAGCCTCACCTCCCTGGGTCCGTCACTTCAGGGACTCTTCTTCCTAGTCCCCCATACCTCACTTTATGCACAAGGAGCAGCGGTCGTGTAGCCAACAAACAGGCTGCCCCCTCTCCCATCCCATTCAGTTTCTGCTTAGGCTTTGCCTTCCCTCTTACACCTTCTGCAGGGGATCTGCAGAGCTTTCTCCCTTCCCTGTGCCGAGCAGAAGCAGGATCCATCCTGCAAAATGAACCCCTATTTGCATAATTGCAGGTGGTAGAAGTCCGAACTGGATCCACAGGAATTATGCCAAGGAAACCCTAAATTTCATTTTCTTGAGTAGGGTCTGCAGGGGCCTGGTTGCACAGCTGTTGTTTGACCAGGAAAACAGCTGCAGATGCAAGGATGGCTGGACCACATCACACACTGGCTGTGTGGGCTTCCGGAATGAGATATCACGGGCAGGGAATGCCTGCCTTTGCATCTGCAAGGGCCTCAGCTCAGTCCCCGGCAGCTCTGCCTGAACGGTTCTTGTATGGCAGGCAGCTGAGAAATCTTTCTGCCTCAGACCTTGGTTGGTTCTGCCATTCAGAGGAGAGAGGGCTGGGCTAGAGAGAAGCCAACTGTTCTTACCAAAGCAGCTTTGGTAAGAACCCCATGGATTGCTATGAGGCAGGGGGCCATCGCCCTACTTCCCCTAGCAGAGGTTCTGCTCAGTGCCTAGTCCCCTCTCCTTTAAGATTAGACGTGGCACTGTCTGTGTTGGATTTCAACCCCCATCATCCCTGGCCAGCAGGCTGCCTTGGCTAGGGGTGATGGGAATCGCAGTCTAACAGTTCTTGAGAGAACCGGGTTAGGGAAGGCTGGTCTGTACAGCCTTTACAGCCTTGAAGATTAGAAACGCGGGCATCACAAGGCCTGAGAGTGTCAGGATTCTCAAGTTCCTTCTCCTCACTTTATGCCCTCTTTATGTTCCCCTCCCCATTGTGTACATGCTCCCCTGCCGTGTCTTTCTCTCCTCTCCTCCTCTCTCTTGCGCTTCCTTTTCCTTTTATTCTTTCGTTCTTCACTGACACCTCCAGCAAGTTCCCTGTCTCTCTTCTACAAGACGCAGTTTGCCCTTCCTTCATCCACTACAAGGCCACGTGGCACAAAAGGGGAAGACATAACGAAATTCCTGCTTTTCCACAGGGCTCTTCAATCTTCGAGGAGACGACATCCCCTACACACCTGTCTTCTACTCCTACACACTTCTTACCAAGACGAATATCAGGTACTTGGCTTCCTCAAATAACAGCGTGATTCACAATGGAAGGCAGAAGGGCCAGTCAAGGACCTAATTCTGTCTCCTGCAGCCCTGATCTGGTGTTCTGGAATTCTTGAAACGAGGAGCTTTACAGAAAAGGGCTCCCAACAGAGACAAGGACTTCTAGAACTGGTTTGTTGCAGTGGATCAATACAACCCCTGGAAGTTTGGGCTCTCCTTGGGGATTATGCCTACAAGGATGGTCACAAGCAGTGCCTGCCCTTCAAAATGTAGTCCTGTCCCGCTGAGCATTGGGCGCTGAGGCAGAGCAACTAGCAACAGCTGCCGTGTGTGTGCATTGCTCACACACTTCGGCTGCCTGCCATTCGAAACAACCCTAGTTAGAACTTTCAAACTAGGTGGAACTTTGCTCTGATCCGAGAAGACCGTTCTTCTGTTCTTAAAGGGAAATGCTTTGCCTGTAAAATGGTTTGTTTGTCTAATTGCTAATGTAAGGCAGTGGCACAGGAAAATGGCCATGTTTAATTCGAGGGTATTCTGAAACCAGCGGGCATGTTGCATTGGAACTGCGGGCACGAGAATCTCAAAGAAAACAGTGCTAAAAAGGGCCAAATATTAAGGGCTTGTGTTAAAATACCTCCAGCGTGGTGGACTGAAACAGAAGGGGAAGAAATACCGAAATAGATCACATGTTAGCTGTCACTAATGTACTCTTAAAAAATAAATCAGGAGTGTTGACACTCAGGTCCAGGGGCCAAATCTGGGCCAGCCCTCCGGGGTTCTCCAGCTGGCCACCTGTCCCCGTACCACCCATCCTCTGATGGCTTCCCTTGTCAGTTTTTCCCTCCCACATTCTGAAAGGTTGGCATGCCTCCCTCCAGGTTCCGTTTTTGGCAAGAAGAGTTCTATGCTCAAATAAGCTGTTTTTTGGGGTTTTTTTTTTAATGTTTCTGGCTGTTTGCCTTTTTGCCTTCAGCTGCCTCCATCCCTAGAATGTGGCCCTTGAGCTTTCTCTGAAATTGAGTTTGACCAGAGAAAGATCAGGCTCACAGGACAAAAAAAAGCACAAATGGACATATGTGCTGAAGTTTATTTCAGCAAGTGCCCATAGACAGCAGTTTTGCAGGACAGGTAGAGTTTCAGAGCTTCGTGGCTCTCACCTGAGATCACCTGAAAGAGGTTTGATTCCCCTGTTTTAAATGCAAAATGAACTGTTAACATTTGGCCATTTTTCACCTGGCTAGGAAAAGTGGCACCAGTGCATAAAAGAAATGCCACCCACACACAGAGCAAACTCCTTCCTCTCTGTCACCAGCCCAGTGGGACGTAGCACAGACAGTGGCATTCAGATAAAAGAGGCCTGCATTCTCACCCCTATGCAGCCCCTAAGCTTCAACCAATCAGCAGCTCTTAGCTTGTCCCACCTTGCAAGACTGTTGTGAGGTTAAATGGAGAGTGAGGAAGTATTTTGCTCTGGGCTCCTTGGAGGAAGGACGGGATAGAAATGCAGCGGATAAATTATCTCCTCCAACTGGTTGCTCTTCTGGCCTCCTTTGGCTTTGCCCACAGCCTCTTTGTGAACCAGAGCCGACTGAGTGCGGAGGCCCTGCAGTCACTGACTGCTGAGTGCCCGGGGCCCCTGTGTGTGCGGATGGAGGAGTACAAGCAAGCCAGTGCCAGCCTGAGAAGCTACGCCCAGCAGGGCGGCGTTCGCATCTGGATTGGAACGGAGTACGCCAACATTGCTCTCTACAGAGAAATCCCCTTGGTAAGAGAGAAGAGCCGGGTGGGCTCAGAGAAGATGGGGGGACAGAGTGGTGGAGACCAGGCTGATGGAGGAGCAGCGTGAATGCTTGTCCATGAGCAGGGGCAAGGATACCATCTGCCCCTCTTGAATTCCCTGCTCCGGCAAAGCTTCGCTGCATTTTTCGCAGTTGCTGGAGAGAGGGAATGAATTTGGCTGGACTCATGGCTTGAGTGTGGCTTGCTGTTGAATCATAGGTTGTTGTGTTGTGCAAACACAGACATGATAACAAACCATGGCTTATTAACCATGAAAAACCCATAGTTTGTCCTTAGAAGCTCTTCACAAAAGACTTACAGCACTGGTGGAGATGCAAACTGCTTGATCCGGTCTGTTAAGGCAGGCCAACACAGCTGCCTGAATTTTGGGGCTTCCCTTAGGACGGTGGATAGTGGAGCTCTCAGGATCAGCTACCTGCACTTTGAAAGGTATCTTTCTGCCACTGCAGAGGAGAAAGGCTTGGCATCAGGAGGGCACAGCCTCTGATTCCTCCCGCAGGGAAGAGCAGGAGGAAAATCAGGCCAGATCCCAATTTCAGGGGACTCTCCCAGGACGCCCCCCTCTGAGCAGGCTGGCTCTCTCCTCCTCATCATGGTCCCCACTGCCCATTCACTGTTCGTCTCCCATTTGGCAATGCTTCTCCCCAGAGGCTCGGCTCCCTTGTTGCAGGAATGCAGGTCTGGCTTCAAGAAGGGAAATCGCCCTGCTGTGTGACCGCAGGAGCGTGGATCTGCCTGGAACGAAAGGAAGGCAGAACAAAAGGAAGCACTGAGCCAAATATCGTGGGTACCGCACATTTGATACTGAGAGTTCTGAGAGGGCTCAGCAGGGGCTTTCAGGGACTGCCAGTCACAGTGGCTGCAGGCCAGGGGTGGGAAGCCTGCAGCTTCACAGAGTTGCTGGACTCCAGCTCCCATCAGCTACAGCCAGCAGCTCCAAAGGTCAGGGATGATGGTGCATCCAGCATCATCTCAGAGAAGCACAAGCATCTCAGCCCTCCTGCGGACAACGAAAGGGTAGGCGTGACCAAGCACCTACGGAGGACCCCTACCCAAAGCTCCCTGAATTGCTTCTCCGCATTGCCTCTGCTGCCTGCTTCTCATTCCAGCCCAGATCAAGATGGCGTGGGAAGCATGAGGAAGGCAGCAGCGAGAGGATGAGGAAGAGAGCAGCCGGAGCAAAGTCATGCTCTGGCTGCTCCAGGGCTCCATCCGGTAGCCAGAACCAGAGTGCCCAGAGTCTCAGCATTTGTGGGAGCCGTCCCAGGCCCTGCTGGAGCTCTCAGCCCCTGACGAGGGCCAGCTGGGAATCCCAGCGGGAGAGCAGGATTCCCTGTTTGGACCTAGCCTGACCCTTGCTGGGGATCCTGTCGTGAAATGCCTGCTCCTCTCTTGGTCTTCCTGGTTCCTGACCCTCCGCTCATTCATGACCACGTTCCTGGCTTGCCCGGTTCCTGACCTTGGCCTGCACTCTTCGTACCTTAATTACGCCTGCTGCTTCACAGTGATTATTGCTGAGTGTGTGGATGGAAAGCAGGCTCTGAGAGCAGTGTTACCCATCCCTGCCCCAAACCAAGGTTTATGAGAGGAAAAAGGCAGACATCCAGGCATGGAGCAGCTTTAAGGCATCCTGTGGGAACCAGCACATCCAGGAAGCACATAATAAGAGAGGAATTATGCAAACGGCTCTGCGAAGGAAGGACTCGAACAGCCTGTCCCCAACTGGGCTGCTTCGGGGTAGTGTCACAGCTGCAGCCCCCAGGGGCCTGGGAAAGGCCTGTTGACATGGCTCCTGCTTTCCTGTCCCACAGGCAAAGGTCCTAGAAGATCAGTTCTCCCCTGTCATGATCACCAAGGCATCCAAGAACCCCAAGGAGCAAGAGCTGATGCGGGCGGCCCACGTACGTAAGCCTTCCGTGAGCAGGGAAGCAGAGACGGGGCACGGGGGTGTGAGGACCAACAGAAGGGGCCAGGCCACAGGTCGCAAAGATGTGACGGGGCTTTAGAGTGCAACAGAACTCTTCAGCAAAAAAGGCATGAAAGGACGGAGGTAGGAAAAAGGGTGCGGCAAGGCGAGGTGGGGAGAAGAGAGCCCGTGTTGTCCACTCATTTCAATGGGCCCCCTCTCTAAGCAGAATCGCATTTGGTACAACCGTAGTCTGCCGAGATTCTGGGTCAGGGTCCACACATGCACATAAAGCGTCAAGAGGCATTTGTTTTGCTCCTCCAAAAGAGTGACTCTGGCTGCAGGAGCGGCAGGTGTGATTCTGCCAGCGTGTGTGGTTAACTTCCCAACTGCCCACTTTCCCACTCAAAATGCGCACACACTGCCAGCTGCCTTCTCTCCTGCAGGACTCCTAGCCCATGTTTATAAGGAGAATTAAATCCATCGGAGGCTTTTTCTTTCCTTGATGACCTCTCAGGCTGAGCGCTAGGAGTGGGAATACTTCCTGGGCCTCAGCCCAGTGAATCTTAGCTCAGGTTCTGCCAGGGTCTTGTCAAAACAGGCAGCACAAAGGGAACATGTGGATCGAAGCTGTACCATATGAAGCTGGCAATTCAGCCTCTTTCCTCATCACCATCCTCACGACCTCATCCTGGTGCAAGAGCACAGAGATAAATAACTGCCGTCCACATCCACCCTTCTTTGCTTGGGGTCCTCTTAGATACGAGACGCGGTCGCACTGATCCAGTACTTGGTCTGGCTGGAAAAGAACGTTCCCTCTGGTTCTGTGACCGAAATGTCTGGCGCACGCTACGTGGACCAGCTGCGGAGGTAAGTCTAAGGAGGGATGGTCCTGAGCAATGCTTGAAGCAGGGATCCTGGACCTCTTTCAGCCACGGGGCCAAATTCCATTTCTGAGAAGCTTTGGGGGCGAGGCACCGGGGCAGGGCCAAAGCTAGCAGCACAGTTGAACAAAAAGCAATTCCTGCCAGTAACTGAGCTTCAGGAAGGGTTGACATACCCGGAGGAAAATGTCCCGAAGCTGGGAAACCAGCAAAGGATTGGTGACTGAGGAAAGGGAGTGGTGAGGAATTCTCGGAGGCCCAACTGAGACTCTCGGAAAACAGACTTTGGTCCCCAGCCCCGAGTTCCAGGACCACTGGTTGGAAAGGCTCATAGACAACATGAAAAGGGCCTCCAGGGAAGAAGCAAGGAGGCTCCAGTGCAAGAAGGCAGGTGCTGGATCCAAACTGGGACAGTGAAATAGCTGGGGTGGGGGTTGTTTTCTAGTATAACTATTCAAGGAGCAATCGGTAGTGCACAGACTATTCCAGAGAAACTAATGCAGCCGATGAAGCAGAGCTGAAAACCACATGCAGTGCAGTTCAGGAGTTCCAGCAAACTTCCCCGACCTGCAGCTCCCCAGATACGTTGGGTTGTAACTCCCAGGGCCTTCCCAGCTCTGTGACTTAGGCAGTACCATTTGGTGTGGAAGTCAGACTGTTGCAGGAAGCAATAATGGCTTGGTTGTACATTGTTGAAGACCTAAGCAGGACTACCTTGTATCTTTTTCTTTTTCTTTTTTTTTTTTTTTGCGGGGGTGGTCCTGATAAAGGGCTGTTGTCAGCTAGCTGCTTCCATTGTTGGGGTTACCAAGTGTGGTGGCTGCAGCTGCCCACGCTTTTGATTCTCCCACAATGCACCAAATGTAGCATCCTCCCGGGGCACTGTGGGAAGCTTCACATGGCAGGCAGGTAAGACCAACCTGGTGGGACAGAGGTGTAGTTGAGAAGGTCACATTTTGAGCACATGCCAGTAGGTCCTTCTGAGGATGCTGAGCGTTTCAGCAGGCATTAGGTGTGTGCCAGTTACTATACAGAGAGCAAAGAGAGGCAGAATCCAGGATATTTCCTGTTTCCCTACAGGAAAGAGCTGTACTGCCGTGGGCCCAGCTTTGAGACAATCTCTGCAAGTGGACTGAATGCAGCTCTGGCCCATTACAGGTATGAGATGCAGAGACGGAAATCGTGGCAGGTAACTGCTGGAGTAGCTACAGCATAGCTAAGACAAGAAAGGTGGGGCAAAACATCAAAGCAGGATGTTGCTTTCTCTAAGGAAGCGCGAAATGTTGCTGGGGAAGAGGCCGTTTCCGTCTCAGCACTCCTCCCAGACCAAATTCTTGTGCGTGAAAGGAAGAGGCAAGAGGTGCCTGCCTGCTGTGTGCAGACTTGCTCTCTGTTGCAATGCAAAGTATTTTGGGGCGACTTGGTTTTGAATGGACAGTGAAGCTTGATGAAAGGGCTGCTCTAGGAGCAGGCACACCTACAAGAACTGGTTGCAATGTGTCCGTACAACCTCTGCGCCGCTGGGCTCTGCTACTTGCATTTTCGATGGGAATGGTTTGAAACTGATGTTGCGACCATGAGAAAGTGGCTCGAGATACCCAGGGCTCCAAGCCTATAAATCCTTTGAGCACGCGTCTGGCAGGGCTGTGCACGGAGCAGAAAGGAGGGAAGTAAAAGTTCTGTGCTCGGTTTTAGGTTTGTGGTTTGTGCGCTTGAAGGCCCGTGCATTTCTGCTGTGTGTGTCTCCCAGGAGAGAGCGCAAGAGCCTCCTTACAGCTCTCTTGCCCGAGCCAGCCCAGTGATTCCCCCACTACCCACCTAAAATGCATGAAAGAAATGATCCCGTAGGCCACTTATAGGCCACTATAAGGCTTGGGTCTGATCCCGTAACTTGGGCCATATGCTCCAAGCAACTTTTCCCTTAAAGGCCCCTGGAGTCCCAGAGTAAATTCTGAGAAACAGTTTCCACGGGGGGTAGTTGTGGCACCTTAAAAGACTAATTTCACATGGTATAAGTCTCATTGATTTTGCTGTGAATGCATTATGCCAAACTTGTTACAGCACATGTTTTCAAGGACTCTCACGAATTATTCTGTAAGTAAACAGTGTCCATGAATGCTTGTGCAGTAATAAATCTGCAAGGCTTCAAGATGCTGCGAGACTTCTTGCAGTTTGTGCCAAGAAAGAGTCTCTCTCTGTGTGTATTTAATATTAGTGAGTGTGTGTCAGACTTTCTGGTTCTGTGTTTGGATTCCTCTGGAACTGCTGGCTCCTGAATGCAGAGCTAGGAACACCCATCACCTAAGGCGGTGCTGGGGAACCATGTGTGTGTGAGAGAGAAGGTGGGCACACTACAGCGGAGGTGAAAGGAATAGAGCCCACCCCCCCACACACACACACACATTCACGAATATCCACCTGTTATGAACTTAAAGCTCTTCCTTCCAGAAGCCAAACCTTAGGAGAAGCACCCAACCCTTTAGGTTGAGGAAAATGCGCAAACCATGGGAAAGCAGCCAATGGCTTGCAGTCGGGGAAGCTGCTGTAGCCATCCAGAGACCCCGAAGAACCACAGGAGACCCGAGGAGGTCTAGATCTGGCCCTCAAGCCTGATTTGCTCACCCTGGCCTATCCCAGCATGCCAATTCTGATGCCTTCCGTTTCTCTTTTAGCCCATCCAATACTACCAGCCGCTCCCTGTCTGTGAATGAAATGTACCTGGTGGACTCTGGAGGCCAGTATTAGTGCGTATGGGGTGCCCCGTCGCTTCTCTTGGGTGCCTGCCTTTGGCAGGGGGGTTTCTCTTGTTGGGGAAGCACTCCGGGTGTGTCTAGACAACAACCTCATGCAGTGTTGGGTTCGTTTCATTCGATGTTGCAAGCTACTTTTGCAAAAAAATGTTTGCAATAAGCTTACACAATAGGAATCAAATAAAACATGAGACTTCCATCACAAGGGAATAACATTTTTTAAAGAGTATAAATAGGATACATTTTTTAAAAAAACTACACTTTCTGTGGTACCTAGAAAAAGGACCCAAACCTTTTGCTTCAAAAGGCTTTGCTAAAAACAGGAACCTTGCTTGGGTACAATGTAGAGCAGTTTGATACCCTCCAGAAGTTTTGGATGGCAACCTCTATCAGCTCCAAGTCATGGCCCAGTTGGCTGGGGCTAATAGGAGTCGGAGTCCAAAAACATCTGGACAGAGCCACGTTAGGAGAGGTTGATGGACAGCAAGAACTGCCACCTCCCTCAAGGATCTGCATATACCCGCCATGTCCCTGGGGCTAAGGAGCCAACTAGTTCCATCTACTGATCAGCCCTGACGATCCTTCCTTCCCTCTTCCTTCTATGAAAGCGATGGAACAACCGACATAACCCGGACTGTCCACTGGGGGGAACCAACGGCTTTGCAGAAGGTAAGGCTGCAATCAAAGGCGTACCTGGATTGAGCACCTCTGCACCTGCTTTCTAGCTGCTGCCTTTCCCCCAGGTCACGCTTGGGTTGCTTCGCCCTTCTTTTATTTCACTGCTGCTGGGAAGGCCTTGGCATACAGGGACCCCCTCATGCGTCCAGTGAGGTTCACCTTGGGCACAATCTTTGCTGGCTTACCTCTGCAATTCCTCTGTAGGAGTCCCAGCAACAGCCACGCCAGGTGGGGTCCTCCTTCCCTTGCAGAAGCCATGTGCCTGAGATCTCTCTACCTTTATCTGGTACCAAGTGAGAGGTGGCTTTCTAATAGCAGCAGGATCAAAAGGCTTTCCCTAGCACAATTCGGAACACCGCTGATTACTCGCAGTGGTGAATGCAGTCCAGAAATAAAGCAACGGATCTCACTAGGTCGTATGGCAATGACAAGCGTGAATCAAGAGTGGAAAAACAAGAACAGCAGCTTGGCAACCGACTGCAGACTGGTCCGAGTGATCGTTTTTCCTATAGCAGACTATGGTTGTGAAAGTCGGACAATGAAAAAGTTAGACAAGAGGAAAATTGACTCATTCAAGCTGTGGTGTTGGCGGAGGCTCCCGCGCATTTCCCGGACAGCGAGAGTCACGAACAAGCCAGTGCTGGAGCGTATCAAATCAGACACGTCCCTGGTCGGCAAGATAACAAAGCTGAGACCCGCTTATTTTGGCCTCGTCATGCAATCAAGTTCATTAGAAAAAGATAGAATGCTTGGAATGCAAACGAAAACCAGGTCACCCAAGAGCGAGGTGGTTAGGCTCCATCAGTAAGGATGCAGCCAGAGCATAGCTCAGCTGAAAGAGGTGGCACGGGATCGGAAAATGTGGCGAGATTTGGGCCATGGGATCGGTTACAGTCGGACACAACAGAACAGCTGAACAACTGATGGTTTTCAGTGCATTGGGCTGAACTGAAACTCGGCCTCTCACTCAGCAACTGGCTTTCCAAACCACAAGAGGAGGAAAGTTTAATGAAACAGATTGTGATCTTTTACAACAGCAACGGGGGGGGGGTCATTTTTATTTGGGGAAGAAGCAAGAGATTATGCATACAAAAACACAGAGCATTCTGGGTGATCTAGCTCCCCTGTGGGTTGGAGGAGAGACCATGTCCCGATGGTTTTTAAAATTTCAGCTATATGTTTGCCTCACATACTGTGGTCTGGCCAATTTTTATAGAGTGATGTATGATCATCCGGCCATCCTGCTTTGGCAGGAGCTGTTTCGGGACTTCACGACACCAAAACTAGAACTGCTTTTCTTACCTTGGGAATTTAACTGTTGCTTCCCTAGTGCAGTTATTTTGATCCCTCGGGGACAAGGAGTGTAGCGAACTCTCTGCCGCAGTGAACGGCACCCACACCATATTAGCAAAGCGCTTCCCAGGTAAATGGCCCTTGCTTCCAGGCCTCAAGGACTAACACTTCCCCTTGTTCTGCGCTTCTGACCTGTTTTTCCTACACGAGCCTTTTCTGCTGCATCTCCCTTACAGTTTCATCATAAATCTGAGATCCAAGCGCCACAAGAGAAGCATTTCCTCTCCTGCTTTTCCACTATATAACCCTCGGTGGATGCGGTGCTGTAGCAGAGTAGTACAAATACACAGGAAGAAGACTTGCTTTCCTTCACTTCCACAAATAAATTTCACATTTCCCTTGTCCCTTGTCAAAGCTATTGGTTATTAATATTACATTATATGTATATCCCAACGTTTTTTCTCTTGGGAGAGCTCAGTTTTGGGATGAAACCAAGTACATACAGCAGATACAGCCAACTGACAGCCTTGCTTAGAAAAGCTTCTGGATTCTATGATTTTTTGCGAATCTTTTTTCATTTCTGACAGAGTTTTATTTCCTCTCTTGTTCTTCTGCCCCTTAGGATGCCTACACACGGGTACTGATGGGGAACATTGACCTGTCCAGGCTTGTTTTTCCACCCAGGACGTCAGGTGAGGATCTGGGGACAGGGAGCAACCAAAAGAGCAGGAAAAGCTGGCACACCTGCTGGGGTTCTCCTCCCAGCCCTCGCTTCAGTGCTAGCTGGTGCCTTCTGCTATCACAGGTGAGAATTTGCCGGCAATTTGTCTTCCCTTCTGCTGATGGAGTGCAGAGCCCGGAAGCCGAGCCGCAATACATGGGGGACGAACCTGACCCATGGCAACTGGGAGGGCTCTTTTAGCAAGGTCCACTGCCTCGTCCTCTCAGCACAGGAATGGGCATTTGGGGAGCAAGAAGGACACCAGGTACGGGCAACCCAAGAGGTTTCTCCTGCCGACTCTCAGCACAACTGTCCCATTGCAGGCAGACTGGTGGAAGCCGTGGCTCGCCAGCCCCTCTGGGAAGCGGGGCTCAACTATGGCCATGGGACTGGACACGGCATCGGCAACTTCTTGTCTGTTCATGAATGTAAGTGGTCGGCCGGGCTGTGCTGCTCTGCTTTTTAATGACTAAGAGTAAAAAAGCAAACATTTTAAAGATAGACTAAGATATAGACCAGTTCCCAACAGCAGCTGAATACTGCAGTCACTCTGAACCAGGTGTGACTTGTGGTCTCCAGAAGTTTTGGCCTGCAGTTCCCAGCAGCCCAGCTGGCAGATTCCATGGTAAAGGACGGTTGGAGTTGTACACCAAAACATCTGGATGCTCACGCATTGCCTGCCCCTGCTCTAAGCACTGCCTATTCCAGTAGGAAGCTGCATTATACTGTCAGGTGAATGGTTCATCTAGTCCAGTACTGTCAGCACTGACTGGCAGCTGCTTCTGACAAATGCCCAGAAGTCAGCCAGCTCTGCTTGGAGATGGAGCCAGCAACTGGCTCAGTATGTGGCAGATTCCTGCCTTTGAGAACCTGGGCAATTTATTTTATTTATTTATTTATTAAAACATTTCTATGCCTCCCCATTCGCCGAAGCCTCGGGGCGGCTCACAACATAAAGTTAAAATACAAAAAATAACAATATAAAGAAGTAACTATATAAAATAAGTAACAATATAAAATAAGTCACCCTGGCCAGATAAAATAAGCAAACACTACTAACAATTAAAATGACGCTTAAATAAAAAGGTGGAGAAGGCAATGATGGAGAAGGCTTCTCCCGCTGGAGATCTGCCTGCCATGCAGCCTTGAAAGGTGCAGGACCCATGTCCGCATCAGGGGCAGAGCACCTGTTTTACCTGCAGAAGGTACCTGTAGAGGGGGGCGCGTAACATTCTCATGTCGCAGTTGCCCCAGATCAGTTCTTCAGAAGCAGAGGAAGAGGCGGAGGGACAGAGGTAGGCAGATGATGCTACAGTTTCGAGGTTATGAAACGAAAATACGCAGAGCATGAAAACCAGACTTCCTTGGAAAAGGAGAGACATTTCAGAAGTAGGTGGGGAGGAGGTGGAGGGGGTGTTTCTTGAGGAGATGCCAGGCAAGGCAAGCAAACCAATTAAGAAGTGTCCGGCATTCCCTCTGTCTGGCCCTCACAAAGCGGAGCCCCCAAAGGTGGAGCTGGAATCTTTCTGAAAGGGAGGGAAGGAGGGGCTGTGTCATTTGATTAAAACTCTTCACCTGGGCAGGCGCTATTCCCACGTTGCAAAGGGATCAAGATTGCGATTTATGCTTTGTAACCTGAGCAGCTCCAGTAAAGGACGGTGCTGCGCAGGGTCTGTCCCGGTCTGCTGGAGAGGAAAAAGCGCAGGCAGAGGCCTGTCCGGGACAGTCCGAGGTCCAATCCACAGCACCTCCAAGCGGAGGAAAACCCTGGCGCAACCCACAGTCTGACTTTGCACAAGGCAGCAGCTTACAGGTTGCCTCGGTAGTCCTCTGGGCAGTGGCTAGGTGCGCCCATTAGGCACCGCTGCTGCAGCACACTGTGGGCTCTGGGCCGCCTCGATCTCTCCAGCTGCTTCCGGAAACAGCAGTAACACATTTTCTCTCCTCCAGGGCCTGTGGGCTTCCAGTCCAACAACATACCCTTGGATAAGGGCATGTTCACCTCCATAGGTAGGTGCTACCTGCTCTTCTCAAGCCCTGATGCTGCACAGCCATGGCCGCTGCAGTTCCCCTGCCTTTCTTCCTCCTCCTAGAGCTCTCCTGGTGCCCCCAAATGGGACCCCAGGTGTACCTGTCCACGCCAGCACAAGTGCTGGTTGCGTGCTGGCCAGGTTTCCCTTCTTACTCTCCCTGGTGGGGCTTGCGATGCCACCCAAACCAAGGCAGCATGGCTTGTTCGACGGAGCAGCAGCCCCCAAAGAACCACAGTTTGTTGTCTGTTCTCAGACTCCTGCAAGCAAGCCGTGTTGCCTGGGCTTAGTCTTGCTGCTCCCTGCACCCCAAAGCGAGCAGGTTTGGGTGGTGCAATGTAGGGGATCCAGTTAATGCACGGCCAGGGAATGAGCCCCCGCTCCTGCTTATTTCCTGCATTGTGATCGTGCAAACCAGCCCAGAGTTGTCCAGCAAATATTTTGCACAGGGAGCGGGCTAGTGAAGCAGCGTGAAGAACAGAGAAGGGATGTTGCTGCAGGTGCAGGTGGAGGTGGGCTGAAGGCGTCTTCACACAGGATGAGGAAAGATACAAGTAAGCCCTGGCACAAGGTCGGGCCATGTAAATCTCAGGTTCAGACTCAGAAAGGAAAGACCGAAGACTCCCGTGAAACCCCTAAGAGTCGCTGCTGGCCATAGGCTTCTGAGCCGGCCAGCTCAGTGTCTGACTTGGTCTAAGGGGGCAGATCTGCCAAAATAAGGAACTGTCCAGAAGGAGTTCTTCCGAAGAGAGTGGCACCGCTTTCTTCTGTAATGCTTAGCAGCTTCCTCTCTTCCGTAATGTTTAGCAGGGCCCAACCCATGATGCTTCTTATGAAGTTCCTCGCCCACACTCTGTTTCATTGGCTGCAGCTTGCAAGGGCAGGAAACTCCAGCATCAGGTCAGGCAGGCCACTGACGGCAAACTTCCCCAAACTGGTGCGGTCCAGATGTGTTGAGCTACGATTCTGAAAATTCCCAGCCAGCTTGGCCAATCGTCAGGGATGCCCAGAGCTGCAGCCCAACACATCTGGGGGACACGCGATGGTCAAGGCTGATCGAGAGTGTAAGAGAGGACAGGGCAGGCCCCACGGTAAGGCCAGGAGTGGCAGGTTCCTCAGGCAGCAGGTGCTGGGAGGTGGGAACGAGGGAAGGGCAAAGAGCCTCGTGTTACCGGGCCTGTCATCAACTAGTCCCCGGCGTGCCCGCAGCCTTCAGGGTGGCCGGCGGTGCTCTTCCATCACCAATAGGGAAGCAGCAGGTTAGAAGCCTGGTGTGGAAAAGCCTTCTGCTAGGGTGGGCAGTCTAAGGCTGAGAAATTCGTTAAGCAAATTCCGTGCTAGCCTGTAATGGCTCCAAGGAATCTGATGACCAGAAGGGCTTGGCCGGTCTCCCTAGACTGGGCGGGATGCGAAGAGCACTTGGCAGGCACTGGAAGGAGCTTGGAACATGCTCTGCAGGCCTAGTACCTCCGCCACTTTTCTCATTCTCTCTTTCTCTCTCTCTCTCCCCCCCCCACCCCCTGCAGAACCTGGTTATTACAGGGATGGTGAATTTGGGATCCGTCTTGAGGATGTTGCACTTGTGGTACAGGCGAAGACTAAGGTGATGCTCCTACCTTGGACTGGTCCAGCCACAGGGCCTGTCCACTAGCAGGTGGCACCCGGCCACTGTGAGCATGAGCTGTCAGACTGGCTGAGCAGAGGAACACTCTGCAACACACAGACAGAGGTCTCTTCACAGGGTCTCTTCTGCACCCACTGACCCTCCAAAGGGCCTCGCTGCGTGATCGAAGAAAGCACAAGCATTGTTCTTCACGCGTTGGACTGAGGACCCAGGAGATCTGGGTTCTAGTCCTCACTCAGCCAGGAAGCTCACTGTGAGGCTTTATCACAACTCTAAGCCCAACCTACCTCACAGGGTTAGTGTTGCTAGGATAAAAGTGGAATGGAGGAGAAGGCTGGGAGCCACTTTAGGTTCCTCTCATGAGGAAAAAAGGCAGGATATAAATGCAGCATAATCATAAAATTACAGCATAATTTAGGCCCTTGTCCGGGACCAATAGCATCAAAAAACCGCTCAGATGAGCATTCCTGATCACTACCATGTTGAAAGAAGGTGGAGGGTGTTATGAGACAATATCTGGTGCAGGAATGACCAATAAATGTGGCTTTTGGGGGAGGGCTGTTCTGCCACAGTGGACTGACCCATGCATATTCATAATCTGTTTTCTCTGCACTTGCACACACAAAAATGAGTGAACTGGCACTGTGGTTCCGCCAACTAGCTCTGGTGCTAAAAGATGAAAGTACTAATTATGCTGCGGTCCCATTGAAAATTCCCCAATGCTTGCGATTTCTTATTAAACCACAGATATATTTGAGCATCAGATGCATGGCTTAGTCAGGCCTGAAGCGACATTGCCTCTGAGGAGCTGTCAATCCGTTCCCTGCAGTGAGATTGGCTCCTTTAGAAACCCAAATTGCCAGTCGATCGAGCGGACATGTGCTTGAGCCAAAACCTCTCCATTCATATCTTCCAAGAGGCAATACCGTTTTGGAACCAAGCGGGATGCAATGCTAGACCGGCCATCCCCAATTAAATCAGTGCTTTGAAGAACGGTGACCTCTGAGTGAGGAACATGGGTGCCCAGCCATCTGTCACCCTGGGGACCAGGGACGGCAACTAATTACGAGCCTTCCCTTCTCTTTGTCTCCCTCAGTACCCAGTGCGTGGCGAGTCCTTCCTGACTTTCGAAGTGGTGTCGCTGGTGCCTTACGCACGGAATCTCATCGACGTGAACCTCCTGTCCCCGGAGCAGGTGCGTGGGAGCCCCGGCGTGAAGCGCGCAGGGGGCGGCTGAGGGAGCCCCCCAGCTATGCACAGCTTCTCTTTCCCTGCAGATCGAGTTCATCAACAGATACTACGAGACCATCTGGCAGCGCGTGGGGCCCGAGCTGCAAAGACGCAAGCTGGACGAGGAGTACCAGTGGCTGCAGCGGAACACGCAACCCCTCTCCCGGTCGTTCCTGTTAGCGGCCTCCCTTGGCACACTCGCCATGGGCACCCTGGCCTCCACTCTTATCCCAGGGGCGTAGGACAGGGCCTGGGACATGTGGCGGCGTGGCCTCCATCTTCAGCCCTGCATGGAGGCCTGCTTGAACTGCTCATCCACCTCAGCCCTTGCCCGTATCTTCTGGGACTCTCTGGCCTCTGAATACCTTTGCTACCAAGCCTTCTCCCCAACAAGCTTATATATGGTCTCCTTCATCCAGGCAAGAAAATATACAAACAGCTCTGAGTTTCTATCTTGAACCAACGTTTCCTAGCCAGGATGGAGCAGAGCACTTGTAGAGAAAAAGAGAACATGACGGACTGTTGTCCTAGACTCCCCCAAGTCTTTGGAGGATTGTACTTCCCTCATGTCACACAAGAATGTGACATGAGATCCCTAATCCTTTTGGGGCTGTGGGCACATTTGAAATTTTGGGTGTGCCATGGGCATGCTCATGAAATGGTTGCCAAGGTCGGTGTGACCAAGTACAAGCAGCCACTTCCCACAGGCCAATTGGTAAGACTAACTGAAAATTAACTGCAGAACAACCTAAGGTCAAACCAAAGGTTGGGTCTGAGAGCCACTCTTTTGAACCCACAATTTTCTGCTTCAACCCATTTCACAGAAGGCAAACTGAGGAGGCTGAGAAACGAGTAACTTGGCCAATACACTCAGAACAAGGCAGAGGCAGGGTCTGAGCTCCAACTGCCAAATAACAACAAAACCCCTATTTCACAGAAGACAGCTAGTGTTACTCTGGGGGGAAAAAACCATACACAGCCACAAAACACACGCTGAGCAACACTTGCCCCACACTCCAATTCCCCCAAAACCAGAGAAAACACATCCACCTCTGACAACATGAGCAAAACATGCATACACACAAAGAATCCTGGGAAAACCCATCCTATGCAAATATACCTGCCACGCTTATCATCTAAGAATCCCTCTCTGGCTCCATGGCACATGTACTCTCCCACATACTACATATTCCTTGGAAATGCATGTGGCATTGGAGGCCAGCCCTTTGTTAACCTCTCAGCTGTTTTTGCTAAAAAAATCTAAAAAAGGAATATAAAAAGCAGGAGGGACTGGAAACTTGGGGGGGGGGGTGTTATGGCTCCCCAGTTAAGCCCTTGGTAAGGGGCTGAGAGGCCCAAGTGCCATCCTCTCTGAAGCCTGAACCAATGCCGTGCTTTCCCCAGTGGGAAAAATACACACCTTGAATACATATCACCTTTTCACCAACACCCCTGAAGACAGTAACGTTTGACGGCGGCACTTAGCGATCAGTGTGTTGTTCCGGCTTGAAAACACAAAAGGATGACAATAAAAGCTACTGAGCTATCCTCTGCAATGTGGGATCCTCTTTTTCAAGTTTCATCAACTAACAGAAACATCAAAATCAAAATTAAATTCTGTAGGCGAGCCAAGAAGTATTTCTTGGCTGTTGCTGACTGTGTTGATGGCTTTATCCTCCTGCCCTCCGTACAGGCAATTTGTCACGCTATTGGTCTCTCCAGGGAAGAGACAGAAAAAAATGACTTAGCAGGCTATTTGCTGATTAAATTTCCAGGCCAAGCAACGAGTATGTAAGAGCAGTTCTGCACGGTGAAATCAATGGCCCCGAATTCTCTGAATGTCAGCCTGCAATGCTCCACCCCCAGAGGCAAATATTGCAGAAAGCACACACTCTTCCACCTCTTGTTCTTAATGGATTTTCTGTGCTAAGGGAAACAACTGATGAAACCATGGAAAACATAAGAGGGTCACAAATTAAGAGTAAGCAGTGAAGTGGCCACCTGTCCTGACGATACCCATTGTTTAGGGTTACGGCAGACGGGATTGCAAAGAGCTCCAAATGATCTCTCCGATTTCAAAATGACATGCAATTCAGACTAAGCAGGTGGAAAGGGACACGTGTTGGGCAAAAGTTCCCCCCTTCGTTGCACACACATGTGCTGATGGGATGTGAGGTGGGGGTCACTGCTCAGGGCAGAGAGCTTGGGGTCTTGGAGGACCTCTCACTGAACCCTGAGATGGACATGTGCATCTTCTTTGCAGGGTGCACATCTTCCTGGTTGCTGCTGCTTCTGTTTGCCCACACATCTTAGCCCGGAGAAATACATGGGACTGAGAGAAGAGTGGGAGGGGGGTTGATCTTCCCTGCAGGTGCCATTTAGAGGGAAAGGGGAAAGGAGAATGTGCGGAGGTTAAGTTACTCCTTTGCTCCCCACTTGCAATTGCTGTTAAAAATCGCCACCTGAGGAGAAATAAAACCACTTGAATTGGCGCTGATGGGCACTCAGGCCTCTGGAGAATAAAGGGGTCCCCAACAGGGCAGGGTTGCCTGAGGTGGGACAATTCCATGCACAGAAGCTGACCAGGTTGGAGCTGATGCTTCCTCAAGCACTGCTGACGGGACACACACCTGGGGCAGCAGGTAGGGCTGGTGCCAGGGATGGGGGTGCCCAGCAGCATCCCATTGACTGCCCTCTGTGGCTCTGCTTCCTCCTCACCATGGCAACCGGCAGGGTCACTCGCCTGTTACTTTGGTCCAGGCCACAGCGAGGGAGATGCCACAGCCGGCTTGCTCTCTGCCTCTCAAGCAAACAAGCGCTCGCCTTGCCGAAGAGGAGGCGAGAAGCAAGAGCATCTCCCGACAACGGTGGCAAGAAGGCAGGCCCATAGAGGGTGCCGGGACCCACTGAACGTGTCTGGCCCACAGCCCCTGCAAAACCTGGAGCCGGCGTGGGCAGAAGGCCGGCTCGGGGCGGGCAGTGCAAGGCAGGTTGAGCGCAGCATCCTGTGGCCGCACTGAGTCCCTTCCTTCCCGCAGCACCTGCTGGAGGATCGGGCGGCCCAGAACCCCCAGCACATCCAGTCCTCTGGATCCCGTTCCCCTCTCCCGGGCAAAGCAAGGGCCAACCACGCCTTTTCTCGGGGAGAGGGGCCCTGCGGGTCTTGCTCCCTCCTCCCCCGTCTTCTGCCCGTAAGCCACCCTCCTCTCGCTCGCAGGCTAAGTAAGCCCTCGCGAATGTGCTCAGCCGCCACTTCCTTCCTGTGTGAATGCGCAAGGGCCGGGCGGGCCGGGCGGCGCGTTGGCTGCTTGCAGAGGCCCGGCTGCTGGGGAGAGGGCCCCCATGTGATGCCGTGATTTCCTGCCCGCTTCCTGGCTTCTGCTGAGACTTTTCATGCTCGTCTGCCCTGCCCATCGGTAGAGTGGAGCCGCTCTTCTGGAGGGAGCACCATGCTGCGACGGAAGCCATCCAACGCCGGCGAGAAGGACCCAGTGCAAAAGAGGAAGGTGAATGGGGAGGCCCTCGCTTCTTTCCTGGAGCGCGCTGCTTACCTGTGCCCTGGTGCTGAGCCGCTGGCAAGGTGCCAGGGCTTGGGGCAGACCTAGGACCTGCTACCCCTTGCATCAGGCCAATGCGGTCATGCTTTCGAGAAGCAGAGGGGACGGGAGGGTGGTCTGAGGGATTTCTTCTCCCCTGCCATTTCTACCACCATGAGCCTCAGCTGACTAGAGCAAAGAGATGCTTCTGATTAGCCGAGCACTCAAAGATTTCCATCTTTGTGAGGCATGATAGTTAAAAGATTTAAAGGACAGATGTGATACTCTTCACATATCTGAAAGGCCATCGTGCAACATATGGAGCAGAATTGTTCTCGGCTACTCCAGGAGGCCATACTAGAACCAAAGGTCAGAAGATGCCAGGAGACAGACCGGGGACACTACCAGCTACCAAAAAAATCCTGGACTCAGGCCCACAGGACAAGGGGTGGGGGGAGCAATGCAAATTTGCATGTGTCTGTTTACATACACTCCAGGTCTGTCTCTTTGTGTGTGTCTATCAAGGACTCTGTCTCCTAAGGTCACGCATGTGGAAAATGCAATGCATGGAAACGCAGGAGAACAGTATTTGGCTATAGGAAAAGCATCAGGCTGAAAGACTTAGGGGGTGGGGGCAGCAAGTGAGTCACGTGTGGGCAACAAGCCCTCTTATCCAGGGGACTGGATGCAACAGAGATTGTCAGGATCGCTGGCCCTTCATCTCAGCAAGGGCTTCTGCACAGCAAGGCAGTGACGTAAGCAGCCTCCCAGCGGTCCAGGGCTCCAGCCAGAGTGGCCCTGACATCGCCGTTGAACAGGCTTTGGTTAGACATGCAGGGAAGCGGCAGGCGAGGCTGCTTGCAGGGAGGCAGGAAGCCGTGTTCCCTTTCAGGTGGAGACGCCGAAACTAGGGCTGGCACATCCTCTGTCGAGGTAGCTGCAGCAGCACCCTGCTTTGTGGAGCCTGCATTGGGCAACTCAGTTATCTCCATGCAGCCTTCCAACGCGTTGATTCTGGGACAGGCTATACTGAGCAGAGCCAGGCTTGGCCAGGGCCGCCAGCCCAACTGCACAAGTGCCCCTGCGTGGTTTCTTGGGGGACAATCTTGGTTTCGGAGGCTCAGAACTCAGGAGAGTGTCTGACTGAGTGGCACATTCTAGGGCAGATGGCCAAACTTGTAGATTATGCCAAGGATGAGTCTGGAAAGGCATGTTGCAGTTGCATCAAGCATTAAAATGGCTTGACTAGCTGTGCTTCCGTCCGTGCTCTCCCTGCCGGTGCGTGGTGTCCCTCAGCTGCAAAGAGTAGGCCCTGAAATGCTGTCGGGGAGTTGTGGAGCTTCTGGCTTTGCGTTGGCGCTTTCAGTCTGGTGTGGGCAGGATTCTGATCTGGATCCACTGGCAGAGTTTTGGATTGTTTGTACTACATCAGCAAAAATTTCAGATACCAGGCTGTTTAACGAGAGTGGCAACCAAGTGCCCCCTTGTCAAAGTTCACGGACCTTGGCCACTGCAGAATGGCTCTGCGGGAGTGGGCTGCACGTGTACGAAGGTTCATGCCAGGACAAATCTTGCCGGTCCCTAAGGTGCCACATACTCTTTGCTGCTTTTCTTTGTAAGAGACTATCTGGCTTATATTGATAAAACTTAAGCCAAGCTGCTGATCCATAAAGAAACATTCAAAATGTGCAGGCAGGCAATAACTTTGCTAGGACCAAGCAGAAGTGCACAAAATTATGGACAACCTTTGGATGAGATCTCTTTTTGTCAGGCACAGTTGCTCCAAAAAGCAGGTGGGAAGGCAAAAAAGAGCGTGGAGGAGAGGAAAAGAGGTGCTCGACGATGCAATGTGTGGGTGCACGGCCTGAACCTGAAGAGGGAGCGAAGAATCATATTGACATGGATTCTGGCTCTGTGTCGGGAAGGTTTTTGCTCGCACCAGCTGCTACTGCATCGGCCATGAAATCTTCCAGGGAACAAAGCTGCAAGGGGCTCTGCTCCCGTTTGCTGGCTTGATGGAGAAGCAATGAGCAAGCAGGCAGGCGCCTTTGCGGCTCGTGGTGACCAGAGCAGGGGGCAGGCGAAGGAGCAAGTGGCAAGGAAGAGGAGGGAACCACGCTGGGGTGCGGGCCTTGGTCCTCAGAAGGCAGGGAAGAGAAGCAAGGAGAAACACAGGAGATTCTCTATTAGTAAAACTAAAGACTAATTTGGGTGTGTTGTGCTGCACAAAATTTTTAAAAAGGCGAGTAGAAGCTAAATTAGGTGGTGTCACCTAATGGTTGCGGTGGAGGACATCTTCAAAGAGCAGAGACTTGTGGAGTGAGCTTCGCAAGGCAGCAGCTTTCCCCAGCTTTGAACCCTCGAGTATTTTGGCTGACAGGTCCCAGGATTCCTGGCCATTCGTTGTGTTGGGTAGGACTGAGGGGAGAAGTCCAGACCTGTCGAGGGCCCCAACCTGGGTAATCAGGTGCCCCTCTGCAAGAGCAGGTCCCCTGCTCGCAAAGCGGTGGCTCATTTCAGAGGCCCTCTCTGCACGCTTTCGCCACTGCTGTGCTGCCCGGGAGTAGGCTGGTGGGGAAATGATCTGGTCAAATTAGTTTAGCAGGTTTGCATCTTGCTGAAGGCTGCATCCTGACTGAGCCGAAACCTGCCTCCAGAAGCATGACCAGGGCTTACCGCAAAGACACAAGCCTACGTGAGAGTGTAATGGCATGCTGTTCCCTTCCTGCCCCTGCAAGAAAGGGAGGGCACCTTGGTTCCTCTGACATGGTTACTGCAAAGATCAGCTTTTGCACTGGCATGTGCTGGGGCAAGGCGAAGTGCTGAAGAGGTCCAGGGTTCAGCCTCACCAGACAAAAAATTGTTTAAAAAATTAACACGATACCCTATGTGTGTGTGAAAAGACCCTGTCCCCTAAGGACAATGGTGTTTGTAAAAAGATTTAGGGACAGGAGAGAGGCGTGCGTTTGACTTCAGTAAGAAAGATTCAAGAAGAGGCTGCAGGAGGGGAAACACACATGGGCAGAAACCCAGCTCCTCCAGAGGGGTCGGACGCAAGAGAGATAGCGAGGGCCCTTGTATCTTTCTTTCAGCAAGCGCCCCTGGACCACGAGGCTGTCCATCCAGGGATTTGGGGCTCCCCCTCGCAGCACCTCTTGCAATGGCTGCGAACAGTTTAGTGAGCATAGCCTGCCATTGCCCACCTTGCTGAACGTGCTGTGATGCGTACTCCGATTTACATGCATTTGCATCTCCAGACCCAGAACGCACGACCCAGAATGCACGCACACCACACCACGCACCAACAGCATGCTGTTTAACTTCCGCAGCTCCTCTGCTGAGAACCCGGAATGCACCTCCCCCTTCCAGGTGTTTCAGCTTCAAGGGCTGCCGCTTAACCACTTCCTGCCTTCATGGCCTATCTAAGCATCTCCTGTAAGGAACCTGACAGAAGCAGGTGGGGGGTTGGGGCCGAGAGTCAGCGCAGGCCAGGGGTGCCAGAGGGCGCATGTCTGCTGGAGTGGGGAGGGCTAGATCTTTGATCCCTCCCCCTCAACCCAGTATACTGTCTCTGACAGTGTGCAGGAGTGAATGGTCCAGCCAGAGTAAGGTTTCCTAAAGATACAACTGACTGTAATCCATCCCAAGGTGCTCTTGGGAGCAGGCAGGACAGCAGAAACTGAGGACAAACCAAAAATTGAGCCTCCTTTGGGACACATGTTGCTAGCAACAGCTTTGTGTGGGGAAAGCAAAGGTGTTGATATTTCATTGCCTGGAGAGTTTGCATCTGACAGATGGACTTGCCTCGGGCTCTCATTCACACGAGCCTGGCCTGGTGCAGAGCATTGAGGAGGCACTTGTCCCTTCTCTAGTAACCACCCCTGGTTCCTTCTAGAGAGCAAACAGCTTCCTACTTCGATTCGGCATCACTCCACTCCCCACTTCCCCACTGACAGGCCAGCCCTGTTGGTCTGTCCCTTCTTAGCAGAGCTGGTGCCAAGGGCCTGCGCCCCAGAAAGGGCTCACTGACAACACCTCCACTCCCCCACAGCACCCTGCCTGTTCACTCTGGCCCAGCAGCGCCAGCTCCCCGACCTGCTCACTGGCACGCCGTCCGTCACACGAGTGAGTGGTAGCAAGGACAGGAAGAGGCACCATGGCAGCTGGTGGCAGCAGTGCTGAGAAGGAAGACTCCCTGCAGCAGGGGCCCGTGGACGGTGCCAGGCGGAAGGGATTCAAAAACAGCACCCGGTGCGCCTTGCATGGCTTTGCTTCTGCTGCTATGTGCCTGGCCCTTTGCAAGAGGACAGATCCCTGCCCTGAGGAGTCTACAGACTTAGGACCTGGACAGAGCAAACACCATAGCAGGACAAGTTGGCAGGACTAAACAGGGGCAGGACACATGATTCCTTCTACTCCCTGGACTTAGCCTTAGTTGTGGGGAGGCTGGGGTGGGAAGCTTGTGGTCCTCAGCATCCCAGGCTCTCCAGATGCTGCAGGCCTCCGGTGCACTCTGCATGACCCTGCTGAGAACTGTGCTGCTGTCTGCTTCCTGTGTATGGTGCAGGGGGAGAGAGAGAGAGAAATGCAATGAGACGGGGGAGAGAATCACTGAACGGACTTGGTGGCAGAGAGAGACATAGCTATGCAATGTTCTGAAATCCATCAAAGTTCACGCCTGGCCCCAGCCCACTTAACTTTTCCTGTCACTCAGAGGTCCTTTGTGGGAAAAACTTTTCCCCCTCCTGCTGTAGGGCTGGAAATGTGCAGCCCTCCAGATGTTCGACTCCAGTTCCCATCAGCCGCAGTCATCATGGTCAATGGGTAGGGGCACTGGGAGGTGTAGTCCAGCAACACCTGGAAGACCACACGTTCCCACTCCTACCACCAGGCACGAGAACTAAGAGAGTGGTGAGTGTTTGCGAAATCCTGATGGTGTTGTGAGTTTCTGCTCTTTCGTGCTGACCATGCATGCAATCCTCATCCTTATTTTGCTCCTCCATCAGCTGTCGCTGCAGCGATCCAGCAGCTTTAAGGATTTCGCCAAGTCCAAACCCAGCTCCCCCATGGCAGTTGAAAAGCAGTTCAGCCTGGAGGAGGAGGAGCAGGTGAGACATTCCACCCCCTGCAATCATCCCAGGGCTTTCAGGACTGCCCATATATGATGGACTCAGACACCCCCCCCCCATGCCCCGCACCACACACACATACACCCCAGCCATGGCTCCTACACGCTACAGCAGGGACATGGCTAGCCTGGGGTCCATGGGATCTCTGCACCAAAGTTATTTCCCAGGGCCCCAAAACAATTCCCCAGAGCCCTTTGTGTCCATTGGTGTCCGTTGTGTCCGTTGGAATGAACCTTTCCCTCCCCGCCCCTTAATTGCCATGCAAGAGGTTATTTTCAAGGGGCGGGGAGGGAAAGGTTCATTCTCCCCCACGCTACCCCCCCCAAACATTTCTTTGTACTCCGCAGTCAGAATTAGGGCATTGTTTTTAATGGTTTGTGAGGATTTTTGAGCCCATCATCCTACAGAGTTGTGTGTCCCTGGTCCCAAATCTTTGAAGGACCCAGCAAGACACCTACTGCAAAGCATCTGGCCAACCAGCTTTGTCATGTCTTAATTCTCAACTGTGCAGCAATGGCCTCACCAGGGGTCCCATCTGTGGCCCAGCAGATCCATTTCTCAGAAAGGTAGGCCTCTGATGCTACGCCTCGCCTCCATGGTAGGCTTCACGCTGGGAGGAAATGCCAGGTGAGACCAGCCCTGAGCTCAGCTCCTCCCAACTGACTCCCAGGAGGGAGTTCCCTTCTGCCTTCTCTCAAATCCACTGATTCTATTTGTGCAGCTCCCTGAGGACAACCCGGAAAGCTCACAGCACAGCCCAGGCGACTCAGCTCGAAGCAGCAGTCTGAAGCTGGGCAAGAGATGGAGAGCTGCCATCTCCCGTACCATGAACAGGAAGACAGGAAAAGCAGCAGCCAAAGCACTGGCTGAGCAGGTAAGCTGGAGGCAATCTCAGCTCTAGACCTGTTCTGAGGTAGAAAACCTTGAGAAAGATGCCTTCAGTGGGTCCAGGGGACTCAGGACCCCTGCTGAGGTTTGAATCTTGCCAGGTGCTTAGTGAGACTGACTTCTGATGCCCTCTACCACTCCCGAGTCCAGAATCTGTTGCAAAACACCCACCCCCAGCCACAGGGCCTGGAGGGGTATCTGCAACTTCTATACCTAGGACAGCTCAGGTCACAAAGTCATTCTTCCAGCACTTGTCAAGAGTTTCTTAAAGCTGATGCTGGACCGACAAACAGCATGGCAGCAAAAGTGCCATTCCCATCCAGGACTGCAAATGGGGGAGAGGCCGGGGCTCAGTAGCAGAGCCCACACTATGCACACAGAAAGTCCCACACTCCGTGCCTGGCAGTTCCCGGTGAGGCTGGCAAAATGGCTGCCTGCAGTTCTGGAGAGCCACAGCTGCCAGTTGGTGTTGGCCATATGGGCTGGTGGACCAGTCAAGGGCAGCTTCTTAGATGTCGGTTAAATGGAAAGAGTACCATATACACCAGTGTGTAAGATGACCCTTGAAACCCAAAATAGCAAAGCAAAAGTCTGGGCTTCTTACATGCCTGACATAAACAGCCCAAAATACTGACTTGGTCTTATACGTGAGTCATCTTGTACACCAATATATGTGGGCGTTTTGCTAAAACATACTTCTTGGTTGCTTGTGGCACATATTACTACCATATATTTCAATATATAAGATGACCCTTGAAACTGAAGAGAGTGAAGCAAAAATTGGGGGTCATCTTATATGCCCAACATATGACAAACACCAGAAAAACAACCCAGATACAAAAAGACCAGCCCTTGCCTTATTACACGATTCACCTTATACACTGGTATATATGGCCAGATACCAATTAGAGGACACTTGCAAATAAAGGATGGCCCTCTGGCAGCCCTTCAGATAGAGAACTGTCTTCTGTAGAGTGGGACAGATGGCCACTCTCTTTAGCCTAGGTAACCCACAGGAACTTTCTTTCTGGGACTAGTAGCAGCTCGATGGGACCACATCCCATGCCTGCTTTTCATTTGCTGATTTAAACGAAAATAAAGCCCAGAGTGGTCACTAGCAAAGGCTTTGTGCCCTGCCTAGTCGGGCCCGTGATGTCTCCGTGACAGAGCAGGCACCTCGTGCACCCAGTGGCCCAAAGCCAATCCTACCTCCAGACCAACTTGTCTAGTTAAAAAGGTTGCCCCACTGGAAATGGCTACTGGCAGACAGCCACTAGCTTGGAGCAGGAGAGATGGGTGTTCCTCAACCTGGCACCCTCCAGAGATGTTGGGCTACCGTTCCCATTAACCCCGCAACCATGTGGGCTGGGGAGAATGAGAGTTACAGTCCTGGAGATCGCCAGATTGAAAGAGGGCCAAATGTAGCAAGCAAACATTGACTACCGTGTCTGTGTCTATGTCTGAGTCTGTGCCTGTGCTTTTTTTAAACCCAGACCATTAGTTTCTTAGGGAAAGGGTACTTCAGGAAGTGGAGATGAGGGTGGTGTGAAAAGCAGGCATGCTGCTGGCACAATTGGGCGGCATACAGATGAAATAAATGAAAATAAATGAAAATAAAAGGAAATGGGGCAGGTGTGGAAGGCAGGGGAGCCAAGCCAATTCTGCATTAGCACAGGGGCACTCTCAGCTTCACGTTTGCTGCCTTATTCCAGGGGGAGGCCGGAGACGAGGCTGCTGCATCACCCCTCCAGAGCCCTGTTGACGATGAGCCCCCCGTCTTTTCCGAAGCCACCGAGGCGGCTGGCAGCCTTCAGTCCCCAGATGGTGAGTGGCTTCTCCACCCGTAACAATCCCAGTCCGCAGGCTACCTAAAGCCTAGAGTTCACAGAAGGTGGGAAGGTCCAGCTTGGTGGGGTTCCCATGAGTGGACTCTGAACCATGCAGACAATGCCTGGGGAGATGTGAGAGAGTTTGAGAGATGCACGCATCAGGCGGATGGCTAAGATGGAAGGGGGCTGGGTGAGGCCTTTCACATCAAAGGCACGCAGCTTTTTGGCCCCGAGAGCTTGATCAGGCAATGCTAGGAAGGCATTTCCACACACACCCCCTAAGAGAGAGGATGCTTTCTCTCCAATTTCTGATGAAACATTAGACATCAAAGAGGATTCCCTCACTAGCAAGGAAGTCCCTCCCTTATCACCGCTGAAAGAGCAGAGACCAGGGAAATGTGTCTCTTGCAAGGCTTGCACCAGAACCCCTGGGGACTAGGGAAGCTCTTGCCAGCACAAGCATCAGGAGTTCCAGGCGGTGCAGCCTTTCTGGGGTAAGATTGCCAGGAACAGCTTGGCAAGCCACGTTTTTCCACCCACCACTTCTATCCATCATGTACTGGGCCCCCCTTCATCCAGTCCACCACAGGCTCAGTGCCCAAGTTGCATCCCCTGCAAAATCCACCCACACGTCCCCGGCCTGAACTCTCCTCTTGGTGCAGGAAGTGAACTCCCCAGTTCCAGACTGGAGGGGTGCAGCCCAAGCAGCGAGAAGGGAGGAGCGGCCAGCACCCCTCCGTACAACGGCCCCTTTTGTGGAAGGGCGAGGGTCCACACGGACTTTATCCCCAGCCCATACGACAAGGACTCTCTGAAACTTCAGGTGGGTAATGGCGCTTCCTTGAACCGTTCTCAAACAGGTAAGGCTACTTCCAGAGGTGGCTCCCCACTGCTTTTCTTCCTGCTGGCCCAGAGCAGCACACTAGCAAGGAAATCCGTTGCTGCAGAACGGATGTCTCCAATGGCAGTGAAGCCATGTATTCACTGAACTTTAAGGCGTTATTCTAGGCTGCCTGCAAATAGACTCAGTGCCATGGACAGTTTAATGTTTGGACTGAAACCCAGAGTGGATACACCAGCCCACCAACCTTGGAGCTGCCAGCCTGGGCTGGAGAGCAGCACACCAGCTTCTGATGGGTAGCAACAAGTTGCCTTGGCTTAGTCTTCTCCCCACCTATCCCCATCAAGTTTTGAGGCTTGCTATCTGATGCCCCTCCCTCTGGGGAAATGCTTCAGCAGCTTTGCTACAGATCACCAAAACTGCACATCTGTCCTCACATCTGGGTGAAGCAGTCTGGACCCTCAGAGAGTCACAGGCCTGCCGCTGGTGGGTTCCTGTGCTCTGGGCTGTATTTTACGGAGAAACCAAGTCAAAGGGATGCTGCTCGAAGACACAGTAATTCTGCATTTGTTACAGAAGGGGGATATCATACACATCATTGCGAAACCCCCTGTGGGCACCTGGACAGGTCTTTTGAACAGCAAAGTCGGGTCCTTCAAGTTTATCTACGTGAACGTCCTCCCAGAGGAGCGCCATTCCATGCCGGCGCCGAAGAGCTGTTCACGAAGCAGGAGCAAAAGGCCCAAGCCCAAGACGCTGCATGAACTGCTGGAGCGCATGAATCTTGAGGTGAGGACCTCGGCTGGCCAGCCAAAGCCCAAAATGCATGCACAGAGAGTGCTATGGGGTGGGCGGTAGGACACAGCACACATCTGACATGCAGAAAGTTCAGTCCGTGGCATCTCTCAGCAGGACTGGTAAACACCCAAAACTTTACAGACCCCTGACAGTCATTGTAGACTGAGCACCTTCCTAGGAGTTCATGAATGACTTCCAAGGTCAATGATTATGAGAGGTGTCGTCCAAAAGAGCTAGCGCATACTTCTGCTGAAGAATGATCAGCACTGTACCCAGTGAGTTAATGCAAGACAGCTTCCCACAGATTGGGTCCTGATCCTGGCTCCCAGGAGCTGCCTCGCCAAACCCAGATACCGGGGCCTGTCTAGCCTAGGATGGCCATCAACAGCTGTGCGAGAAGTGAGAAGGGTCTCCTTTAGAAGCACAGACTTGCTTTCCAAAGTTCCTGTACCACTAAAAAGGGGGAAATGAGGCAGTACACCTTGCTTTAGAAGCAAGTCTCTGTGCAGATGTCCTTTGCAGATGTGGCAGGAAACAGAACCACCAGTTCACTTGTGTGTGAGTTTGGGCCTGCCATTAGGCAAAGTGAGGAGGATGCTTGGGGGGGGGGATGCCCCTGATCTGTCCCCCAGATGTAGCACAGAATGCTTTCCCATGCCAGTCTTGGGACATGGGACAGCCCTGCTTGTATCGCAATTAGCAAAACTTCCTTAAAAATTAGATGCTCAGGAAGGGAATTACTTTGATACGCATTATTAAGCACACAAGAGTGCCTCATTCATTTGAACAGCAGAAACTGGATTTCTCACCCCTGCCCTCACAACACAGATTTCAGCCTCCTTAGGAAACTAACAGGTTTATTTTAACAGGAGCTTCCATGCACTAGGCAGGATGGGCTGCAGATGTTTTATACTTCAGTTCCCATAAGCCCCTGCCAGCATGGCCTTTGCCATGGATGCTGGGAGCTGGAGTCCAAAGCACCTGGAGATCTGCTTTTTACCCACCACTGAAGAGGCCACTTCATCGGATGCATCTACAGATCTGTGTACATAAAAAGCTGGTGTGTGTATATACAGATCTATATTTTTACCTATCAAAGTGGGTGTAGAGAGAGAGAAGGGAAATAGTAAATGGGATGAAATAGCCATAAAATGCAGCAGCAGCAGACAAGAGTAGTAACGTGACAACATTGCTTACGGCCCAATAGCTTTTCTTGTTTCTCACACTTCCTTTTTGCTGGAACCCCTCCAGGTATTTCCAGCTGCAGAACTGGGAGCAACCCCTCCCTGTAAAAAACACCCCCAACTTGCAACTAGGATGCAACCTCCACCCCATTCACTACATAAGTAGTGGCTCAGCACGGTCAGACCACCTAAATAATGACCAGCTGAGACCTTTTAAAGCATACACTGCATGTTGCTTTGTCTGCTACTGCCAGGGCCGCTCCAGAAGTGTTGGGAAACATTTATTTATTCCCAGCTTTTTTATACCACCCTATCACTAAAGTCTCCGGACATTTGCAACTGCCTGACCAAAACTATGGAATTGTAGCCTATGGATATAGGCACCTTCATTTGTCCTCCCACAAGCAGATGAAAGAACCATGCCTGCTGGAGTTTATAAAGCTTGGTCCACTTATACAGGGCTGCTCTGCTCACTTGGCTTCTAGTATCATTCTGAAGAAGCCCTTAAGTACAAACTCGGATTGGACCATCTCTGCTCCACACCCAGAGCAACACTTTTGCTGAAGGCCCTGTTCCGATCACTTCTATTGCATAGGGAGAATTTTTTTCCCATCTTATCCATGCTTTTCTGACTGCCTCACTTTCCGGAGCCTCCAAGCGTAAATGCCGCTGCGAGCAGGCTCCTTCTCCCATTCATCTTGCCAGGCTTTGCTCCAAGACACACTTCTTCCACAGTCTTTCCTGGAGGCTACCTCAACTGCATCTTCATAGTCCTTGCAGGGAACACAGCAGTTTAAAAACACACCATGCCTTTGATGGTTATTCAGCATCCTGCTGCTCGAATCCTCCACTTAACATTCCCACAGTGCTCGGCAACAGTATTGCTCTGGAGCATCTAAGAAATTTAAATGGCAGTTCCCAGGACTTTCTCGCTGGTGTTCCTCATGTAAGTAGCTGCTGGTGCTGCATGACCCCAGTGACATGCCCGGGAGTTGGAAGGAGCCTGACAACAAAGCATGTGGGAGAAGACCCCCTGCTGTCCTAAATTAGCATAACCTACACTGCACAGACACCTGTCCTGCCTTCTCTAGTTCATATGGGTCTAAGTCTTCTGCAGGGGTCGCATCAAGGGCTTCTTGATGCCAATCGGAGCTTTGGGGCTCTCTCCTTCCCTCTCCCCTCCCCACCTCAGGAGCATACTTCCACATTATTACTGAATGGCTACCAGACCTTGGAGGACTTCAAGGAGCTGCAGGAGACCCACCTGAATGAACTGAATATCACCGACCCGGAGCATCGTGCGAAGCTGCTCACAGCGGCAGACCTACTCCTAGATTATGACAGTAAGCACTTCAGAGATGCTGAGCTTCCTCTCTTCCTACCCTCAAGCCCTGTAGCTCAGTGCCAGAGCACCTGCTGTGTTTGGAGGAGGACACAGATGTCCCTCTGCCCTCTCTAGCGAAAAGGAGTCAATAGGAGGTGCAAACAGACTGCTGTTCTGCCCGAGTCCCGACAGCTGCTGCCAGTTACGGTGGCTAACACTGGGCTAGATCAACAGACAGGAGGCTGCCTCCTGTTTTCCTATAGCCTTCCCACCCCACCATGGGACTGCAGCGGGAGGCTCTCGTGGCATGCAAACCTTGTGATTTGCAAGCTGACATGGCAGCTTCTGCCCCTCGTTCACCAAGGAAGTGACTGCTGCGTCTCACCCTACAGCACGGGGGAAGGTGGCACAGCAGGCATCAGGCAGGCAAGCCACTGGGTGAAGGGGGTCCCCCCATTCCTGCAGCCGTGGCTCCCAGAACAGCTGGTCTCTCTCTCTCTCTCCCCAGCAAGCAGCGAGGCTGAAGATGAAGGAGGGAGCTTGGAGGCTCCGCTGGCCCCCGAAGAGCCAAAGGGGGACATTCCTCGGGATTCTGGATGTTTTGAAGGGACAGAGACGCTGGACAGTGGGCGGGAGGACTCTTAAGCTGGAAGAAGGGTGCCTGTCTCTCTCTGGCTGGTTCATGCTGAGATACAGACCCCGCCTGGGGGCTGGTTGGTTGGCCAATGCAAGCAGTTGTTCCAGGCACACTGATCTCGAAGCCAGAAGTTACAGCTGCCCTGCATAAGCTTCCTCTTTGGACAGAGAAACGGCACCACTGGTCTTACCACTCCTGGGTAAATAGGTAGCTCTCGGGGCTCAGAACCCGCAGCAATCTTCGGGCTAGAGATTGCAGGAAATGGAATTTGTATTTAGGCAAATCCATCTGTTCGCTTTCGTGCATGCAGTGGGCAGAAGCTGCCTGCCTCAGCTGTCCCCATATGCCCAACCTGTATTGGGTCAAATGAGTCCCTTCACAGCAGGGGCAACCCAAAAGGGTTGCTACTATAGCTAACAGGTAGAAAACTGGAAAGAGGACAGTCTGTGGCTGCCACTACCAAAAATGACCTGAAAGCAGGGAAAAGAAGGTGGACGCATGGCTTCTTTTCTCTTTGAATACACCCTTAAGTAGGAATGGCTAGCGCTTAGGAGACCACCCTGGTCAGCAAGAAGGTGAAATTGCCAGGCCACCCAAGTTGCCTAACAGTGACGCGCCGCACAGGGCGCAGTGGCCTGGGGAGGCGGTGCTGTGCCTTGCAGAAGGACTCAAGGTCTTCAGCATCAGGTTCAGCTTCCAGGGCAGGGCTCCCAATAAAGCTCATCTACCCTCAAAGTACAGGTGTGCTCTTGCATGTCACAACTCAAACCACGACACCTTTTGGGGAAAGGAGGGATAAAACCTGCCACTCTCACTGCTCATCTCGCCTCACCCCCGGAATTTTTCTTCTCCTGTGAAATGTGGCAGAATAGCTTCCACAAATATTACTGCCAACTTGATCTCCTAGTTCGTTGCCCCAACTTTCTCAGCCAAATGTAGGCAACCTGGTGCCCTCCAGATGCTTCAGTCTACAACTCCCATGTCCACTGGCTATCTGGCTGGGGCTGATGGGAGTTGTACTCCAAGCATCTGAAGAGCATCAAGTTGCCCACTCCAGAGCCTTCTCAAAAGCCAGGACTGGAGATCATGTGGAATCATACAGGGATGCGCCTAGAACGGCCTGGCAGCCAAAGACGATGCTTCACCTTGTCTCTCACTCCACCATCAGGCGCAGCAGCGACCGTGGCATGGCTTCTCTGTTTGTACCCAGAGGGCAGTGCAGGCAGGTTGGCTTTTGTTACATTACAAAGAGGCAGTGAAATCCTGACCCATCAATGGAGGCAGGAGAGCCTGAGATACCTGTGATACAAGCCCCGTACCAGAACTGGAGGTAGGCAGAAGAGGAATGCTGACGCCAAAGCCACACACACAAACAAAACCACATATCTAACGAATTCCAATGCCTTCATTGAGATCAGAGGAGCACACCGAAGCCTCAAGGCAGCCAGGACCATCCTGCTCCCTGGAGCAATTTGACACAGTACATCAGAAAATACACCCCAAACAAGACAGCTGAAACACTGTTAAGATTTGGTCAGTAATAGGGGAGAGTGTGGTAGCCTCTACCTTGTAGCAGGAAGAAGGGCAATGTTGACAATGGGTCAAGCTAACTCTGCCGGAGGTGCATCTACCTGTTCCTGCTTCCCACTACAGGCAGTGGGGGAAGAAAGCGACACAGAGACCACACCACCATGATAGAAGGAGGAACAACCATCTCCAGGTAAATCATAAGGGACATGCCAGGCATGCTGATTTTTCCTCTGCAGAGTGAGAGAGAGCACAAACTGAGCCAGGGTTGTTTTGCTACCTGGAAATAAAGTGGGAGCATGCCCAAAGGGTAGAGAGAGCTGGATAGGCAAGTGTCTCAAAACCAAGTAAAGACAGAGGGATGCAGCAGATCCAGTTCAGGCCATGATGCAAAGCAAAAGACCTGCTCCTCCTTGCACCTTTCCTTCTTACACTAATGGTCTTGGCCCCTGAGCAGGTTGGGTCTTGGCCAGGGCAGACAGATTTTCTGCTGCTTCCACAAAGGAGAGGCTGGCCATGACATATAGTATATATCTGACTCAGTGACAGGGAACAACACATGAGCAACTCTGATGCAGGAACGAGTACTTTTTGTAAATGAAATGAAAAAAAGCGTTCCCTGCACAAAGCATTTCAACAAACGAATTCTAGTTTCTCACATCTCCCCCCTCCCCCCACATTTAGTTTTCAATGTGCAGGGAGGAGAGGGGTGTTTTTACTTCTTTAAACAGGAGAGCATTTTGAAGAAATGTACTCCCCAACGGCAGTTTAGCAGGCCCACTCACCCTGGAGTCAAATGGGTCAGGCTTCTGCCAAAGTGCAGTTTATCTCCACTCTGAAGAGCTGACTTGAAAGCTAGCTAGCCACTCCGCTGGCTTGTCGGGGCAGATAGGGCTACCTTGTCGGCCCTGTTTTTGGCAGTTTACCATCACGTACATACAGGGAGCAGGCTGGGAGACACAAGGAGGTCTGAGCAGAGGTAACCATTAATACCAGGAGCACCACTCAGCACTGAGACAACTGAGGTCAGGGCACCAGGACGGGTACGGGCAGCACAGAAGTCAGAAGAGGCACCCGCCTCCCTACCGCCTGCCCAACTACACGCCGTTGCCTTCTATGCTACCCTGTCACTTTGCCCCTCTTGTAGGCTACCCCACTGCAGACCTGAGTGACCTGCTGGCCAGAAGGGCAGGCGAGTCTTTTCCACAGCCAATCCAGGCACCGATGCTGGAAAAAGTGGCTGAAAGGAGGATTAAGGGAAGGTCAACAAGACTTACTTATCTGGGAGGGAGGGGAGAAAGAGGAAGGAGAGAGACTGTGCCACAGAGTTCCAGTACCTAGATGGATGGGGCCTGGGGCACTTAAGCACCTGGGGCTCTCATGGCTGGCTACTTTATTATGCAGGACCCTCGGGCCTCCATGCTACCATATGGCACCATCTGTAAAGGAACTTTTAGGAAGGGTGCTACTTATGCCCCGAGCTTCCATTAGCAACTTGGCTCCACTGGCAGCTGAATTCAGCCGAAGACACAATACTGCAATCACAGGTACGATGGTACAGAGCACTGCGCCCGGCTCCATCTTCTTCCCAGTTGGCTCCACACGTTCGCATATCAGGGCTGGGGCCAGAGAGGCACTCACTTAGTACTAGAGATGAAAGGCAGGGAAAAATGACCTGCTCTGCCAGCAGCAATGGCCTCGTGAGAGGAAGAGTCCCTTAGCAGCACAAGGGGGGTGGGGCTCAGCATCCATGAGAAGGGAGTGCTGGCATCCTTCAGTCTGCAGACACTGGTGACAAGCACTGCTGAGCAAACCGCCAAAGGAGCACGACACGGCCACGGTCCAGTCCACGGTCCCCCCCTTGCCCTCTCTGCAGTGTCACAAGGAGTAAGCCAAACAAAAGTAGTGTTCATATCCACTTCGGAGGCTAATGCGTTGTCTGTCTGTGATCCAGGGATGGAACGGATGGTTCTGCAGCAGGCGGCTGCGCTGTTTCTTGTGGCACCTTGCACGTTGGCACAGGGAGCTGGAGAGAGAGATGGAAAGGGAGAGGGCTGAGTCACAGTAGGGGCCATCGAAAATCCTGCTTTAAAGAAAAGGCGAGGACTTCCAGAAATGCATTTGGAAGGCAAGAAGTGGCAAAGCAGGAAGCATTCTCAGAGCTTCTCAGGAACCCTGAGAATCCTGCAATCGCTTCTCCTGTCCCTTGGCCACCAGGAGGAGTCAGGGCTAGTGTTAAGCCTATGAAGGTGTTTGCCAAGTATATGCTAAACAAGCCAATGAATCCTACACTTACCAAGCTTTCCTCTGGGAGGACACTGCCACCCTCCGAGGCACCACTGGCATCTTCTGTGCTCCGTTCTTCTTGTGTTCCACGCGCGGAACCAACATTGCTCTCCTGGGCAGTACTCTCCTGCTGCAAGATGCCTCGCCTGTCCAGCACACTACAAGGAAGGGAGCAGGGATAAAAACGCTTTCTTCTGCCCCACTGGGAAGAAAAGGCAAGGAATATGCATAGCAACTGGCTGTGGTGAAGGCATGCGATCCCAACCTGCGCAGAGGCTGAGATACGGACAGGCAAGAAACTAAATGGAGATGCCCGTTGGAGAAGCTAGTCGTTTCCCCATCTCAGAAGTGGGTGAAAAGCATCAGCGGTTTCTCATCACTCTGATGCACACAAAGGGGCTTTCCGCCCAAGCAACCCATCCCACTCTAAGCCCACCGTGATACACAGCACAATGTCCAGGTCAGATCGTTACCTGGGAGGCAAAGGTCCACACAGCACCTCACAGCAGTTCTTCACAATGTTGCCATGACTATATGGATTCTGCACACGGTTTTTCCCAGTCCAGGAACCCTTGATCTGAAAGGACAGAAGGGGCCCCAACAGAACCCTGAACAAATGTCTGCACGGATATGCATAACGTCTCCCTGCGCATTAAAAGCACCCATCGTATATTGGCTTCTCTTGGCACCAGGCTGACTTTGCTACTACTGGAGTCCTTCTCTCGTTCATACAGAGAAGTTACACTCCCACAGACTGATACACCAGCCAAAAATTCTTTACTTCATACAGTTCAACAAATGTTCTTGTCTGGCTGAGTATATAGGCTAAGCTTTATTTTGCCTAATAAGTTGCATCTGAGAAAATTACTTCCTGTTTCAGTCTTCAAAGGTCATGCTTGAAAAATGGGAGAAGAGAACAAGCTAATGGCAACAACAGAGAAGAAACCAGAGACCTATCTTCTCCCCATTCCAAATCAATCCAGGGGAAAAATGGAGATGTTTTAGAAACGAACCCACTATGGAATTGGAAAGAGAGCTAGTGAATTTTTTGGAAGTAAATCCAATGGACCGAAAGCCATCCAAAGAAAAGCAGACATGGTTTTATTTAAGCTTTACTCCTGCTTCAGGGAACAGCAAAAGTCAGGGCTTCCATGGGAATTCCAAATCTGGGAGCTAGCCACCTCTCTCTCCCTTCCTGTTCTCCGTGTGTGTGTGTGTGAGAGAGAGAAAGAGAGAGCGTGCACTCACATCTTCATTAGTCGTCTGATTCAGCGCTACGAGGAAAGTGTGGAAACCAGTCAAACCCACCACAGACCATAGAGTGAAGAAGCAGATCAAAACCTCCAGGGCTGTGAGAATCTGAGTTAGGGAACATGACTGGCAGTACAGAATGCTTTGCTTCTCCCTGCATCATAGGCATCACACCCTGTTGGCCCTGCATGGAGAAAGATGGGAATAATCTCTTCCATTCAATCCCTGCACCCAGCAGATTTAGGGTTAGGGTTAATTCCAATGCAACTGCATTGGAAGCAAAAAGGATATGTCCCAGGGGTTTCTTTCAGCGTATTCAAAAAGCCAATCTTCAGGGATTCTGAGTGAGAAGAGAGCAAATATCAGATACAGGTATTAAGCAAAATGCAGAACCCACCACCCTCACCCACTTCCTAGATGTTCATCCCAGATCTTGCAACAGAGCCCTTTCCCCGCAACCCCACAATACAGACTCACTCAGGACGACGTAGACGATGTTGAAGGAGAAGATGTAGATCGTAAGAAGAGACAAGGAAAGGATGAAGAGGTAGAAGTAACGGTAGTTCCTCTTCCCCACGCAGTTCCCCACCCAGGGGCAATGATGATCAAACCGCTCTGCAAGAGCCAGACAAGGAGGTCAGCTGCTGCTCTCTGTGCTGGCCGTGCCATTCGCAGAGGCTGGCCAGGGTGCCTGTACCAGAATTCCACTAATGTGCAACGTGTGGAGTGTAATTCCTTGCACTATGTTAGCTAAGAAAACATGCGTATAGTCATTCTAGGGGGGAAATGTCGCCAAATAGCGGTTTTTCCTTTCCATGCACACATGGCCTTGGGAAAAGGCCCCAGTTGTGACAGCATGTTATCACATCCCAAGGATGGGGGAAGCTCCTTTTTTATATAACCAGTAACTAGTAAAATTATTACATGTGAATATTATAGTTGATGGCAAAAGCAGAAGGGGACGGCAGAGAATGAGGTGGCTGGATGGAGTAACTGGGGCAGTGGGTGTGAGCTAAAGTGGACTCTGGGGGACAGTGGAGGACAGGAAGGCCTGGAGGAATGTTGTCCATGGGGTCGCGATGGGTCGGACACGACTTCGCGACTAACAACAACAACAACATTATATTTGGGAGTTCCTCCTCCAACAGAATCAGTCTGAACAACGCTAATAAAGCCCTACTCTCTGGAAGAACTATCTTCATCTTGCCAAGGGGAAGTTCCCGTTCACACTCCTCCTAGACAGCCTGAGTACCACCTAGGTACAAAAATTGGAAGCCAAGAACCATAAAGCAAAACAGAGTTCCTAGCCTTTTAAAGCTCCATAAAGTTGAAGAGAGGAGTACAGACACAAGGAAAATGCCTGTCGAAATTTTCACTTTTCAGAGTGATGGAGATTCAGGATCCACCAGCTTCTGGTACCTTTCATGACTACCAGAATTCAGCAATTTGTAGCAGGGAACTTCTGCTTTTTGGCGTCCTGTACAAAAGCCTGCTGCTGCCACCAGCCATCAGAAGAATGCCTTTGCTAAGTTTCATTCCCAGCCACAGACCCAGCCCTGCAAGGCTCTGGGCCCAGCTCCATCACTCACCCACACAGTTATCACAGATGCTGCAATGTGAGGCACGGGGCGGACGGAAAATCTTGCACGTATAGCAGTACTTCAGCTTCACTATCTGGTTATTGATCTGGAAGTTCTTGATGCGTGGGGGTGGCCGCTGGCCTGGTGGCACAGTTCCATTGGTTGCTTCTGAAAACAAAAGCCAGTTGTTCAGGAAGCGCTTCAAGTACATGCCTACCTCTGGGCAGGTAACGGTCGCCACTCTTGTATGCACGTGCACACAGCTGCCCTACCACGTGGGAGCCATGGAGAACGTATTTCATATCCACAGGCTCAGTCAGCTGGGATTCTGAGGCTTCGAACAGCTGGCCCCACTTACCGATCTCCATTTCAATGAACGCTGCTTCATCAGGGAGGGCTCGTGGAATGACCCCTGGGTCACTGAAGCTTGTCCGCAAGAGTGTAGCCATTGCGAACAGGAAGAGGACTACTCCAAAGACAGGAATGGCTGGAGAGAGATGGACAGCCAGGTAGCGACACCTACAGCAAGAGACAAGTCCGGAAGACCTACTGTGTGACAGATTATACGACTCTGAAGGGGTTCTATAGCATTTCATTAAATGGCATTTGTAAATCCTCACAAAACTGTTTGTTCAACATTCAGTGTCAAAGATCCAGAAAAGGTTCGTGTCCACAAAAAATATAATTGCACAAACCAACCTTCACGGATTACTAGAATCACACTGCAAGTGCAAAACGTGGTATTTGCTAGGGACATTTGCATTTTAAAACATTTTTTTTAAAAAACAAGATTTTTATATTATATTTTCCAAAGTCAGTGTTAGTTGACAAGAGTTTGGAAACACCCGAGTAACTTCTATTTTATTCTTTTATTTGGTTTAACACTGGATACAAAATATTTAAGTGTTCTCCATAAGCTTTCAAGTTTTCATATGTGGCTATTACTGAAAGTATAACTTGCAATGTGTTTATCTGCCCTAGGAAGCACTGTAATGAAACAGCAGCCTTTGAAAGGTACTTATTTTCGTAGTATTTTGGTACCTAATCATTTGTTTTATACAAGCTCGATGTACAACATGGGTGCAGGCAACACTGGCAGGGCTCGCTTTTGCTCTTGCAACCGAGTCTTGTGGATCACAACATATCCGAGAACCGTAGGGCTATCACTTCTAGCATTACAAAAGCGTGGGGGCAGAGTGGGGTGAAAGCCACCCATTAGACCGGGTGCACTTTGTCGATGCCACCCTCCTGCACCCACCTGCCATTTTTTAAATTACCAATTTGTTTTCCAGTTATTTATTTGCATGCAGTCCAACCATTACATCAACAAAAGATACTAGGTGCTAAGATAATATATTTACACCAAGTGAACACAAAGCTGGATGATACAAAATAAATGTAGCACACTGGAGCTCTAGATACCTTGATTACATTCTGCTTTTCTTCCATGCTGGAACTCCGGAAGACAAGCACAAAGCCTTCAAATGCGGGCGGCTGCCTGATACAGTCAGTTTACTGGACCATCTAAGTCAGTGTTGCCAACTAATGGTTAGTGGCTTTCTGGGACCAAGCCTGGAACCTTCTGTATGCAAAGCATATTTCCCATTCAGGCAGTGACTGGACCCAGACTGGCTCAGCTTCAGCGACTGCTGCATCATGTGCCTTCAGGCCACAGCCCCGGCCTTTTAGAATAGAACAGGCAGGAAGGAGAGAGATGCTCTTGCGATTTTTCTACCTTTATGGTAATGGCCGAGAGAGGGAATTTTGCCAAGATAGAGAGGCGGTAAATAAACTGCACACCAAAGAGGGATGGGAGGAAAGTGAGAGCGGCGGCAGCTGTGGCGGAGTAGAGGCACAAGAGAAGGGAGGCGAGGGAGCACCCAACCCCATCAGCCGCTGCCAGCTGAGGTGGCCCCTCCCCCTTCTGAAAGCCTCAGAAGCAGAATACTGAGAGTTGCTCTGCCTTCCCTGCTGCAGCCAGCAGAAAGCCGCCAAGGCTGCACATTGGGGCTGGGCTCCATGCATCGTTATGCTTTCTTTTCCCATGTCTTATTCTCTCCCTTAGATTCTCATTCATGCACTCAGTTATTTCTAGCACACAATTTCTCAGGCTCCACCTGCATTACGAGCATTCAGCTCTGTGCCAAGACTCCCAATTCCTACGTTTGGAAACGAAAATGCGTTCTGAAAAATGTGTGAATGATCATTTTGTTCAATGCTCTCTGCTTCTAAGAATGCACGTCTGTTTCAACAACAACTGCCCACCCCCCATATAGGAAGACACTGGTGTTCCAACATGAGTACCTACAGACCATAGTAAAGTGCTTTTCAGGGCAACTGTATGCACTTCGAGCAGCATTCACATTACTAACCAATGGGATCGGCAACCACTCCTTTCGAAAGAAAGCATTCCTACAATATTTGTGGTCACATCTTTACCTAAGCAAGAGAACTTGTGTTTTGACAGCAAGATAAACTTTGGCAGAGTATATTCAAATGTAAAAGGCACTTTAAGCGTCCGTGGACATATGACGACTGACAAATTCATTTCCCAGCACAACTGCAAAGCCATAGCTTGATGCTTTGAACAGGATTTTTCAGTCACGCTACACATTTTAAAACCCAACTGCTACATTTGGAGACTTATGCAGAAATAGAGGTCTCTGGTCTTGCTGGCAAGTGTAAAACGTCTGTTGTCTGCCACTACTTGTTAAAGGGCCCGTATTTGAAGACTCCCCCCACCCCAAACTGAATGATACATCCCTCCAGCGAAGCATACCTGGTCCTCAGGTGGGAAAAGCATTAGAAGCCAATTGACCAAACTGGCTCATGACTCATGATAGACTCATGATAGAAATGACTCATGATAGAAATGCAGATATCTGATGCACCTCTCTCTGCTCCATTGGCCTCCTTGGGTATGCCTCCTGTCTTCTCAGACTATCAAATCCACTTCACACTGTTTAAGAGATCCTAGCATGACAAACCTGAGCAAGTGCCGGGCATCTTCTTAAAACTTTGAGCACCATTCAGCAAATCAGCACGGGCAAAAGCAGTGCCATCACGGAAAGGGAGACTTCCGAACGCAGTTTGAGCCGATTATAGGCATAGCACACAGCTTTCTCCTCCTTGCTTTTATATAGCACTGCCTGGTGATTCAGAGGCAGAAGTATACCTACATTTCTATTTCCCATTCAGAAATCCTGCAAAACAGATCCGTGCTGGGTACTCCAGGGGTGCGCCCTGCTGCCCACCTGCCTTTGCCTCCAAGGGCCAGCAGCTCTTTAAAGCAATTAGTGCTAGAAGCACATGCAGACTACTCTACGGTTCTTTGCTACAGCTCTCAACCTAGAAATCAAAGCACTGAGCAACTCGAGCTGCCAGGTCCAGTTTTAGATAGTTGAGAGAGTTATAACAACAGCATGATGAGAGACGAAGCGGCCGGACTGCAAGTAGCCATGTTTCTACTGCTGGCCAGCGCTACCTGGCCCAGATAAGCATGGCTAGACTATGGCTAAAACCAGATGTCCACCTCTCCCTTTTGTTCCAGCAAGTATCCGCTCAGAAAGAACACATATCCAATGTCCTAAATCGCCGCATCAGCTTTTTGAAAAACCAACCACCTCACCCAAACAAACGAGAAGCACAGGTGGCCAGAAATGAATGATATGTAATGGATGTACCTTGCCCAGGGCAAAGTCAAGTTGTCAAGTGAGCATAGTAACAGATAGCAAATCCAGGAAATCATGCCAAAGAAAAGTGCAGTTTTCCACCTAGTTTAGCTGGCACTCCTCTTGAAACCCCAGCTGCCCTCTGGAATGGAGGGAACCCCTGTGGTTGACAAAAGCTCTCCCACCAAACAGAGCCTTGACAGCTTTTTGGTATGCTGCATGCATATGAAGCCAAGTGGAAAGCTTGGAACGCATGATGAGTCTGATCAAATGTAAGTGGGAATGCACTATCAGGCTTACTTTGTGGCAATGAGGAAAGCAAAACATTGTTCTCTTCCACCAGAACAGCGCAGTCCAACAGACTAGATATATATCTGGTCCCAAGGAAGACTGTCAGGACCAAACTGCAAATAATTTGCAAGACTTGCTGAAGCGAAACACTAGTTTCTCGTTTAGACTAGTGCAATGTGTTGCATGTAGAAAGTCCCAGCCTGATTATGGATCCAATTTAAAGCACTTTAAGCAAAAGCCCCTAATTAGTTTGGGATCAGGTTACTTGAAAGACTTCCTCCACCTATATGCACCAAAACCAACACGAAGTCGCTGAGTAGTTACAACTCTGCACATTCACAATAGTCCTTGATTTTATCCTTTCACCATGTCCTGGTCTCACCTCTTTTATTATATCTGTGCAAAGAGGTGGTGCCAGGATTATAGTCAGCAGGGCCTCAGCCAAACATAAGAGAAGCAGCTTTGATTCAAACTCCTCTTTCCCCATTTAGAAGCACTGCAGGTGTCCAGAATAACAGTGTCTGCTTTTAGCTCTAAGAATAAGTTGGTGCTGGTAGGTGGGTGCAGGGAAAAACAGATATTGAGGTAACAAAACAGGAGTAGCTTTAGCACACAAGGATAAACAGAAGTGACAAAAGAAAGGTTTTAAAGTTTCAGATTCTACAACCTGTGAAGTTCAAATAATAAGTTGCCAATAACATAGCGCGCAAACTGTCTTGTATGCTTAAGACATCTGGAATGTTTTCCCCATTTTCTATTTCTAGTCTCTTGAATCACCAATCAGGCAGTTACGTGCAAGGTGACAGGTAGGACCTGTGGTTATTCCTAAACTTTTTACCTGAAACTAATTCTTGTTAAATATATCAACTTGACAAATGTTCAGTGTTCTCAACTAGAGAATAGCATATAAGATTGTTCCTACATAGAATACTTATCTGGGAACAGAGACAAATGTTACCCCAATGAGAAATGGCCATATCATATGATAAGCAAACAAGTTCTATGCATTATTGTTTTGTGATAATTTTGTAAGTACTAATAGTGCTGCTGCGAGAATAAAAGAAATGGAAAGGAGCAAAGATTGGGAGCAAGTGAAGGAGAAAAGGAAAGAGTCATATATACTGCCTTGAGTTGTGCAGATGCCTCATTAAGATATCTCCATGAGCCTGTTTATACATAAATATTATGTTTAGGAGTAACTGTAAGTTGATGGGCCTGGAAGCACAAATCAGGGTCAGAAATATAACTCAGTCCAACATGCCCTTCCATTTCGCCAGCTACTGTTTGAATGTATAGCGAGTGGCAGGAATGAGGATACCAAAACACAATCCAATTTTGTGCATTAACTGCTAGATAGAAGCAGGCTCAATCACTCTCTTATCCTCATGAATACCACTCACACAATGTCCTAAGCGGCCCATTACAAACGTGAGGAAGCAGAGGCCAACAGAGGACAAAACATTTCTAGAATACAGAGCCTCTGATGGGTTCAATAGATGAAGGATTCCTGATACCCAGTATCAAGTGTACACTACCCCATGGACAAACATACTAAGAAGCCTGAAGATCACAACTTATACTGTGATTCTGTATTAACCTCTTCCTACTCCATGAGCTAGTCCTCATGAAGTAGTGTGTCTTATTTCCAAGTACAGTATATTTGCAATGGTTTTAGAGAAGCCATTCAGAAAGGAAAGCAAACTCATGAGGTATCTTTAGCCATTGCTAATTATCAAGGATTACTTTATACCAGACTTAAATAATTTATTGAATATGTATTAGATAGACTTCGTGCTCAACTACATTAATGTAACTTCAATGTAAACATTTTATTAGCATTTGTAAACATTTTGTCAAGGTAAACATTTTCTTAAGAAATCAAGTTCCCAAACTCACTAGCTCTGTATTCTTTGTATCATTTTAATATACACTTACTTGTGTTCAAGGCACAAGCATTTTAAAGTGAAACAAGAAAGCACACAGTTCCAAGGGGAATATCCCAATTTCAGCTCTGAGCAATGCCACTAAAATAAAATCACAGGGCTTGTAGCAAGATTTTAAAAAAACGTTTTAGCTCACCTTTTTACAAGCATGCACTCACCTGGAATCTATGTCACAACACAGCTTCCAGCAGTGTGTTTGGAAAACCACTTTCTGGAAAGAGTTCTCATTTGTCCTGGACAAATAACTAGCTGTGCTATAAGGTTTTTAATCCAGATATTCGGCAAAGTAAGCAAGCAAGCTATAAAGCAGTTCCGTTACTATATAGTCCATTTGCTAATGAATGAGGAAATCATTTGAGCCAGCCAACAGTTCTCAGAAATGATGCTGACAGTGTAACCGGCATAAAACAAGCCCTAGCGATGTCTTTGTTGTATCATTTGCTAGTTCACAAGCCAGCGCCATCAGACCATTTTGTCAAACGTCACTCATAGTATGGAAAAAAAAGAGCATTCGTACAGCAGCAATTTGTGCCCAATTTACAGTACAACTACATGCAACTAACAACCTGAACTCATAGCCTGTCTGCGAACCAAAATATTGGGCAAAACATCATCAAAATTTTGGCTGCACAGTACTCCATACTGCCTAAGAACCAGGCCCTAGAATTCCAGAACACATCACCCTTCACTCTATGAGTAGGGCCAAGGAACAATGGCATTGCATTAAATTTACAAATTTGATTCAGACATGTTAGATTATAAACTGATTAGGACCAAAATAAGAATTCTAAGCATAGCAACACAAATATTTACCAGAACTGATCAAGAACGATATAGCTTGAGTTTCCCCTTAAAATAGCAGGGAACAGATCAGATTTCTGAAGTACTGTCATTCCAGAAAGGAAACTTGGAAACAAGTTTCACAAAGTTCTGCAGAGGTGACAAGATTACAGATCGAGTCAAGCATTTACCTCTACAGATTCTTATTAACCATATGGATTTTGCTGGAGAAGAGAGATTCTAAGCAATGAGAATGTGGACTGCAGCTCAACCAACCTGTCCCTAAAACACCCACACAAGCCAACGTTTCAATCATTGTGAACTTACTCAAAAGCAAAGAAGAGGGCACATGTTCCCACAATGAGAAAGAGGGTCAGGTAGAAGATGCCCTTCTGTCGGGCCATCATGATACGCCCATCGCAACAAAATGTGTTTCTTCCAGGTAGTTTCTCCCATTTCCGTATCACCTTCTTCCTTGCTATCATCACAGACATGGCTGCGCCTTCACAGAAGGCAGAGCAGCTGAGCGATGGCCCGTTTCAACTCCAGACAGTGGGACACACACACCATCCTCAGAGATCCACCCTCAGCCCCTGGAGAGATAAGGGACAGAAAAATCAGTCAGTACAACTCTTCACAAGGCACCTCGAATAGAAAAACTGACCCAGCAATAATTACTGGGCACATATCCTGTCTAACACACCCACATCCTATTCTGAGTTTTAGTCACTCGCTATTCAGCACCCTCATGTGATAGAAGTGTCTGTCTTGCCCAACTGGAAGCAAACAATTTGGCTTGTGCTGTAACTCCTAGTATCTACTTGATCCCAGCAATCTCCAGTCATTTGCCTCTGCCTTCTAGCAAGTGAGTCTAGCTAAAGAACCCCAAGATACATTGTGGCTTGACAGTTCTTTACAGTGCTTCTCCCCCACCCAATGAATGCCAGAGAGGCCCTAAGAATCATCACATTTCAGTTTTACTCTCCTTTAGGGAAGGGATCAGTGACAGAACCCCCTGCTTTTCATGCAGCAGGTCCCACATTCAAACCCCAGAATCTTCAGGTAGGACTGGTAAAACTCTTGCCTAAAATCCCAGAGACCTGCTACCAGTGCTACCAGTCAATGTTGGCGGCACTGGCCTAGAGAAACCAGTATAAGGAAACTTCCTAGGCTCCTAAATGACACATTGGGTTGGATTGCAAAGAGTAAAGCCTTAGCCAAACAAAATAACGATTTACATGCCTTGCATTCTTAGAGTGACCATATCATGCCATGTGGATTTCCTAGCCACACACACATCAGTCAGTTAACACCCTGTATCACAGGGCCACAAAACTCTCTGGCAGGCAATCCATGAGCCACGTAATGCTCAAAAGAATGCTCTCCCTGGTGTTTTACTCCAGAATCATCTATTGCCACAAATGTCCACATTTCTGCAAAAGGCAGTCTAGCACTAGTTTAAAAGAAAGGCTTCCTCATGTGTTTCCGCCCCACCTTATTTCTCCCTTGTTCTTATCGCTTCTCAATTGGAAGCAAACAAGTTGTTTCAAGCAAACATTTAGAGCCTAGTCCACCTTTCCCCCTTTGCTGTGCAAAGTTTTACCTGCCCACATCACTCTAACCTATTTGACACGAATATGTAAATAAAAGTGGCGATTCCTCATCATGTACTGGAAATGAAGAGGGTTCCACCATTTCCCTGGGATTCTGGACATAGACTTAAAATAATATTTAAAACAAACATTCTAATTGGTCTACATGCTGGCATCAGCAGACAGAAGAAAAGAACAAGCCGGATTTCCTCCATTCCTTCTAAAACGTGCTTATAGTCGGGAGTGAAAATTCTAATGAATGGCAATGACTGAGCATCAGATAGTGAGGGGGATACAGAAGACGAGTTAAGCAGAAGCAAAACGTGGCCTCGCATAGATGTGACATTTGCGATTCGCCCCCCACCCCACTCCATCTTATAGCTTCTGGGAAAGCAGGTAATGTGTGTGGGAAGGGGGGGCGGGTCTACTGAGATCCTGTCACAAAAACACGTGAGAATCTCTGCCTTTCTTTGGAATGAAGAAGCACCCGCCCAAAACGCTCGCTTTGTTTATTTTGGTTTGATTACTACGAGACATGGACCTTTCCAGCCGATCTCTCCCTATTCCCTGCTTTTACACCTACGTTTCCGCAAACAATAATATCCGTATTAATGCAAAAGCACACATTACACAACCGATGACAGATCTCTCTCCGTCTCTCACCCCACCCCACCCATGCCCGCATTCAATCAAAGCCCAGCCACCTCAAGCGGCGAAAAAGCAAAGTAATAAAGGAACGGGAGCAGGAAAGGCTGAGTCGAGGAAGCCGGAGTTCACCCCCTCCCCACGCTCCCTTCCAATCCGGCCGCTCATTGTTTCTCCATGACCTTGCGCCCTCTTTCCGCAAGGATCCCGACGAACCGTGCAGCTCTCTCCAAGAATACAAACCGCGCACAAACCCCGCGATCGGACTCGTGCGACACGCGTATCTTCCACTCCCACGTGCGCCACGAGGAAAGGGAAGCGCCGCCACACAAGAACACACCCAACAGCCCCGGGAAGGCTGGCTGGCTGGCTGGCGCTGCAAGAACCCTCCCTTGGCCGCACAGCGATGGGAAAGCGAGCCCGTGAGCAGGAGGACGAGGCCCGCTCGGGCACCACACCCCACGCGTGACTGACACGCGCGCGCGCAGGGCGCGACGCGACGGCACGCCACGCCCCCCCGGCGAGGGAGAGCCAGGCCGAGGCTCGGGGAGGCCGCGCTCCGCCCTCAGCCGGTTACGGCCCCAGAGCAGCGGGAACGGGAATGGGAACGGGAGCGGGAACGGGGCGCCGGGCCGTCCCCCCCCCCCCCCCCGCGGCGGCGCGCATCCCGCTCTCACCTGCCGCTCAGCGCCGCCCGGGCCGAGGCCGGCTTGGGCCGAAGCCTTTCCGCTCAACCCTCCGGGCAGGGGAGGGGAGGGGCCGGGGAGAGGAGGGGGAGCGGAGGGCGGCTCCTGATTGGTCGGACTCTGTCTCGGGCTGGCCTCCTGCTTCCGAAAGGGACGCCTGATTGGATTGGCGTCGCCTCGCTCACACGCGCCGTGACTGAGGGGAGAGGCAGGCGCTCGTGGGGCTTTTTCCTGTTCGATCTCCCACTAGGAGCCCGTGAGACGGGCAGCGTGGGCTCCCTCACTCGGGGGCCGCCGCCGAAGTCCCAGACTAGGCGACGCAATGAAGCAGCAGCGGGTTCTCCGCTCAGGATCACGAGGGGAAAGGAGAGAGGGTCTTTGCTCCCCGTCCTTGGAGAGGAAAGGGGAGTGGGTATCCTATTGGACGACTCACGCGTCAGAACTGCCTTCTAGTCCGGGCTTAGACTTTTTATTGGTTGAGCTGTACATCACTCGAAAAGATGATTGGGCGGCTTGATAGGCTGGGCTAAGGGGCAAGGCCCGAGCACGGGCTATCAGCATTTCTTGCGTCAATAAATCTAAGCGGGAGGGGCAGGGCGTTGTGTAGGCACCGATTCAGTGAGGACAGGTAATTGGCCCGCCTCGCTGTCCGACTCCCAAGGAGGCGGGCTCAGCCAGCGAGCCCTGTCCTCATATTTCAATAGCAAATGAACTCTCCGGAGGTCGCGGTGAAGAAATAGCTGTTGCTTCTTTCTTGTGTTTACCAGGTTTCCTCCTAAAGCACTAGGTAAACTTTCGTTGTAAATTTGCATCCGTTTTAATAATTAACTTACCCAAATACGGATGTCACGTGCCCTTAGCCATCCAAGACAGCGCAACAGCGGCCCCTAGAGCGGAAAGAGGGGACGAAGGGCGGAAGTGCTGTAAAAGTCTGGCTTCGAGGGCGGAAGTGCTGCCCCGCTTTACGGTAGGGGATTTGCGGGTGGTTCTAGCCGGGTTGAGCACACGTGCGGTGCACGGTATCTGGACTCGAAAGGAACGGAGTAACCTCGGTAATCCCTCTCATGGCAGCCATGGAAGAAGAAGAGCCCTCGAAGAACGAGCTGGTCATGAGTGACGACGACGACGAGGAGGTCTGAGTCTCAATCCATTTATTTCTGAAGAAAAAGTGTTAGAGTCTTGCTTGTTTATTTATTGCATTTCTGTACTCCCCCCATAGCCACAGGGCTTACTGAGAACCCCACCGCTGCTCTATATGTCCCGCTCTCCCGTTCTAGAGGCTGTGTGGGAACAGGTGGATTTTACTCATCACCGAGAGAAAGGTTCTACGTGCATGCTTAGGTAGACAGCGTTATTGCCTTCTCATGAAGTTCTTCTCTGGACCATGACTACCTGTAATAATTGCATTAATTTGCTTTGAAGATTGATGTGCCATCCTTCAGTAAAAAGCTCACATGAAAACACATGCAATAAAATAACTTAATCTATAAAGCCTGCAAGACTAAAACGGCAGAATTAGACTTAATTCCCCTTGCTTTACCAGTGTTTGAACCTGTAATCTATGCCTCCTCTTTTTCATTTCTTGTGGCTTCCCCCCTCACTCTATGGTTCCTTTCTAAGCCTGTCAGTTAATTGGTCTGGTTCTTGTTCTTGGGTTTAATGCGCTGGATCTGTAACGGAGAGCCGACTGGGTAGTTATTCCTCCTTGCAGATTAACTCTGTGATGCTAGAGGCAAGGTATGCTTGGAGGTAATCTTTTTGTGTTAGCTGCTGTTCAACATCATTCATATGTTCCTGGGATAAGTTCTGGTTCTGCCCTTTGATGAGATGCTTTTGGGGCTTTACTCATGGACTACCTTTTGTTCCCCAGGCTAACAATGAAGAGGCAGCAAAAAAGCACCGTCAGCTTGTGGATGCACTCAGCACCTTGTCTGGAGGGAAGCGGTAAGCAAGAAAGGAAGCAGTGTTGGTGCTTCTAGAGAAACAGACTTGGAGCCAGCGATCCGAGTCTCTCGCCTTCCCTCTGCATTCCCAAACTGATGGCTCTCTTTCTTGCAGACAGCGAACAGTTGAGCGAACTGAGGCAAGTGGTCACATCTCTGAATTCAGTGTCGGTGGTGCAGGTGAGAGGGCTTTTTTGTGTGCTTTTTTATACGATGGTGGTCTTTATTCTCTATTTAGCAATATTACATTACTCACGTTAAAGAAACTTTGTAGTGTGTGGAGAGCTTTTCAATTCACCAGTGTCACTAGAGGCATGATGAGCCAGGACACTTCTCGCTGGTTTAGGCTGACATAGGAGCTATCTGGACAGAGATAATCCGAAGTGTGATCTGATGAAGCAGAGAGTGTCCATGAAACCTTAAGCTAGAAAAAGTGTCTGCTGTCACAAGACTTTTTGTTGTTCTTGCATGGGCAGAGCAATCCTATGACCCTAAACAGAATTTGAAAGTCAGAGATCTTTGTGGGGACCCTCCTGGTCACAAGGGAGGAACAAACCATTGTGCCAGCGGCTTCTGCAAAGTCAGAAGAGCAACCTTGGGGAAGGGGATTAGTGATCATTTTGGGAGCCTGGGGCAGGGAGAAGACTGGCCCCACCAGGACACAGCACATCCCGATGGTTCCAAGCCTCCTCCCTTGTCCCATGGAACCTACACAGTCCTGGTCTCAGCAGAGTACAAACTGCAGCAGGCAGCTCAGTCTGTTCTAGTGTCATCCTAAGTTGCTGTTCGCTGCAGGCACAGGTGAGAAAGTACTTCTCTCGGAGCTGCTGCAGCCCATTTCCGCCTCGCCAGCTCTGCGCCCCATTCGAAAACAGCTGAACAAAGCCCAGCAGAAAAAGGCCACTGAGCTCCCACTCAGCAAGACGGAGAGCGAGCGGGTGAGTTTGCACTTGGGGAGATTTCCCAGTCTTGTACCCTCCAGGCATGCAGGACTTCTAATTTGTGTCAGCCCTGCCAGCCTGGCCAACCGCTAGGAAGGCTGGGCATTATAGATCAAAATATCTGGCAGACAGCAGGTTGGGCAAGATTAGTTCAGGGGGCAGGTAGTGGGGCTGGCAGGAGGGAGGGAGAAGAGGGAAGGCAGGAAGGCCACAGGAACGGGGAGATGAAGAGGAGGTTCAAAGTGACTTAGAACAGAAGCCCAGCAATGCAATAGAAATGAATGAAGAATTGTTCCATCAGGGGTTCTTAGGCGTAAGAAACCCTTGTGGCAGCATCCTACTAATGAGGGAATGCATGGGGAAAGGCACCATCATGCCCTGATTCGACATCTGGTTGGGTCCTGTTGGAGATGGAATGTGGTACTAGTGGAATTTAAGGCAGTCCTGCAAGAAATTTTCTCTGCTCTTATGAGCAAGAAAGGTTTGTGGGTGCAGATACGCCTTGGGTGTGCTGTTGACCGGATAGCTTCCAATGTATTCTACAGCGAGGAAAAGGTATCTAGCCACATTGCAGCCTGCTGTTAAAGGGTACATGACATTCAGACTCCAGGTGCCAGATTGGATCTTCTCCTGGCTGATGTGCATGCGACGCATCAACTTCACATGTCGGGACAGCATCCTAAAGGGCAACCACAAATTTTGGCTGGTAACACCACAGTATCTTTGAGTGTCACTACAATGGGTTCTTGCAGTTCACACTCGACAACTCCAGGGCCTCTTTCGTGGTGCTAGGCTGCTGCTGAGCACGGCTGTATTTGTCTTTCCCTGTAGGTGGTGAGGGAAGCTGCTTACACCCAGACCTCTCAAGCGCTGGCAAAGTGGGATCCGGTGGTGCAGCAGAACCGGCAAGCTGAACAGCTGATCTTTCCACTGCAACAAGCGGGTGTGGCTGCCGCACCCGTCGAGGAAGTGATAAGTGCTTGGCAGGTGGGTGTTCATAGGCCTTAAGTCAGCCACATTTCACTGACCTTTAACTATGGCTCTGCTAGCCTGAAGTCCAGTGTGGCCAGAGAAAACTAGAAAATACGGGGGCAGAAAAAGCACATTTTTTAAAGGCTTTTTCTGGGATTTTCCAGTGCTTGAAAGGAAATGATGGTTCTTTCAGGTAGGGAGCTGTAAGTCTAAGCCTCCCCACTGCCTGCACTTTCATCTGTCTAGTCAAGTGGTTGGAAAGTTTGATTTGGATATTTGAGTTCTGAGCTCAAGTGTGAGAGAAATGGTGTGGCAGTCTGGTTTCTAGTCCCTGGTCAGCCATGGAGCCAACAGGGTGACCTTGGGGCAGTCACAGACTCTCAGCCCAGCCTACCTCACAGGGCTGTTGTGAAGATAAGTATGAGAATAGGACGGGGAGAATTACATGAACTTATCTCAGCAGTGCCTCAGACCAACCAACCCCAATACCAGCCAGAAGAAAACGGCTGCCGGGTTGCCAAGGGGGCTGGTGGAGAGGCTAAGCCAGGTGGGAGAGAAGACTGGCAGGGTGGGAGAGCCAGTGCCCCCATGTTTGCGAAGGAAGTCCAGGGCCACTGTCCAGGGCTGCATTCTTCAGGGCGGACCATTAATGCTCACCTTCAACTAAAGCAGGCTATGGAATGTGCTTCCCCAGGAAGGTTCACCTGGCACCAATGTCATATGCTTTTGGTGCCAGGTCAAGGCCTTTTTATTTACCCAATATTTTAAAATCTAAATATTTAATTATGTTTTTATCCTCAGTCATGTGTTATTATGTTGTATTTATTAGGTTATTATATTGTATGGCACCCAGAGACGAACTGTAATGGACGGGTTAGAAATACCCTAATAAATAAATTAATTAAAGCAGGCAAGCCAAGTCAGCTAAAACGAAACCTTAACCAGCACTCCTGTCCCCTACGTGCATTAACCATTTGGGACAGAAAAGGGTCCTACAGCTCACAGGATTCCCCATATTGGCTGGGGAAGACTGGGAGCTGCGGGGCATTTCCCTGTCTGAACACGCAGCATAGCGCTTCCCATCCGTGATGCGCACCACTCTCTGAGGGTGGAGGCGCCTTGTCCCCGGGGCGTGGAGTGCAATGTAGCAGCTGTGGGTTGCTGCGCCCTGCACGTCCTCTTGACGGCCGCCTGATGCCCCAGGAGCACTACAGAGCAGGAGGGAAGGAGATGGCGGCACTCCTGCATGCAGTGTGAGCGGCCAGCTCCTCGCCTTGTCTGTCCGTCCCCCAGTGCACCCCTTTTGCTCTCCTCCAAGGCCACCAGTTTCCAATCTGGAGGAGGTCGCCTGCAGGGTACTGGCTGTGAGGGGAGCTGGGCAGGGGCTTCATGTTCACCTTGCGGTTGCAGGACGTTGGAACAGGGCTCTGGAAAATCCTCTGCCCTGCTAGACAGTGGCAGGAAGCCACAGGATCGCACCCCTAGTAACTCTTCAGCCAGTTGTTTTCTCTCCCCTGCAATGGGTTTCAACTACTGGGTGTTGCTTGTTCCATCACAGACAGTAATCGCAACGGCATTTCAGTGGAAGAAAAATACTCCTCTGCCGCATGCTGAATGTTTCCATAGGATGCAGGACATTGCAGTCGGCTGCAATTCTGTGCCCCCTTGCATGTGAATGTGGCGCGTCTGAGGACTCCCAAGTGAACTTTTGTGGATCCCACTGCTCCGTTATTCCACTCAAGCTTGGAAGAGCCAAGCAGCTGAGGACAAGTTTTTGACAACATTCCCCACATTCCCGCTCCTGCATCTTGTTACATTTAATGTTGATCCAAGGCTTCGGTCTCAGTCTTAGCGCAATCCTTCTTGGGATTGTTTCGATGCTGTTTATGGTTCTGGGGCACTAAAAAACTGGAAGTGCAACATAAAAGGAAAAGGTGTCGACAAACCACTTCCCCTGGTTGCAGTGCCCATTCCAGAACAATCCCTTTAACAGTGTTTCCTTCCTGCCACCCTGTTTTGCTGTCTATGGGGGGGGGGGTGTGCGCGCGCGCAAAGGACAGAGGAGCATGTGCATGTACACACATGTGCGCACGTGCACTCTCTCGCACGTGCATTCTCTCCCCCCTCCCAGCTTCACCCAAGGCAAGCAAACCTCTAGCTGGGTTAGCAGGCCGCTACTGCTTTCCCTCAATATTGCTTTTTTCAATGTTTAGCAATGCAGCAACGAATTTATCCTTACTCTATTACTATTGCAACTTTATTATTACTACATATTCCTTTTTCCATGCGTATGGAGGCTTATCTATACTTTCTCCTCCTCCATTTTTATCCTCATAACAAGAACCTTGTGAGATATGTTAAAAGTAAGAATTGCTGACTGGCCTGGAGACACCCAGAGAGCGTCATGGCTGAGCAGGGACTAGAACCCAGAACTCCCCAGTCCCAGTCCAGCACTTTAACCCCTACACCACACTGGCTCTCCAGTGTGGTTGGAGCTTCTTCCTCCGTGTTCTTCCATGCCCAGGCACGGACACCCCTGGAGCAAGAAATCTTCAGTCTCCTCCACAAAGCCCACCAGCCTGTGAAGGATCCACTTCTGACGCCCCAGGAGAAGGCCTCATTGCAGGCCATGAGCCTGGAGGAGGTGAGTCCTGACCCACCCAGCATGGTTCTCCTTGCCTGCCCCCTCCTCTGCTCCAGGCTCTGCTGTAACTAGCCCCTTTGTGTATGTTTCAGGCTCAGATGCGCCGGAGGGAGCTCCAGAGGGCTCGGGCCGTGCAGTCCTACTATGAGGCTAAGGCCCGTCGTGAACGAAAGATCAAAAGTAAAAGGTAAGGGGTCGCAGGGGCCCTAATAGCCATTGATAGGGTTCTCCATGAATTTGTCTAATCCCCCGTAACACCATCCAGCTTGGTGGCCATCACTGCATCTTGTGGAAGTGTATTCCATCCCTTAATTGCGTGCTCTGTAAAGACATGCTTTTATCTCTCCCGAATCTCTCATCAGTCACTGTCCTTGAGAGAGAGAGAAATGGCTCCCGATCCACTCTCTCTGCCTTCCCGCGTTCAGGAGGTAATGGGATTCCCTTTGCCTGTGATGGTGCTGTGTTTCCTTCTGCGAAGGTACCATAAGGTGCTTCGGAAGGGCAAGAGCCGCAAGGTGCTTCAGGAGTTCGAGGCGCTGCGTAAATGCAACCCAGAGGCAGCCCTGGAACAGCTGGAGAAGGTGGAGAAAGCCCGTGTGGAGGTGAGGCAGCCTTCTTTCCGTGGTGCCGAGAAGAGGCCTCTTCGCACTGTGGGATGCTCAGGGCTGCTCAACTGATACTTCTCCCGTGTTTCTCTGAACAGGAGAGAATGTCCCTGAAGCACCAGAACAAGGGCAGGTGGGCTAAATCGACAGTCATCATGGCGAAGTACGATCTGGAGGTGAGGGGATGTTGCAGGGGGAGATAAACGAGATTAATCAGCTAAGCAAGCAGGGCAGGTGCTCGAGAAGTATTTGCTCGAGACGAAATGCATCTTCTAGAGAGGGGCTGCCTTGCGTCAAGACTTCAGGCTCTTCCCACACAAGTGTTCCAAGTGAACAACCCTGTCCGTGCTCAGATACCGTGGGGAAGTGCTGCAGCTCCCAGCTTGACAGGCTGAGGAATGCTGGGAACTGTAGGCCTTCTCGCTGTCTAGACATTCGTACTATCGATGCTCTAGGCTGCTTAAAATCTGTGAGTGACGTAGGATGGTGAAAAGTTGACTCTCTGCCCCACAAGCTGGTGTGGTTTCATTCTTTTTTAATCCAGTGATAAGCGAGTCAACAAATCAATTACCATATTCCTGGTCTATATTACACAGAATTGGCTTTCTACCAGAAAGTACCCATTTCCGTCCTTCATGGAAGAAAAAGTAGCTAGTAAGGAATTATTGTAAGCATTGGTTATACTGTTAATTTTCGTCCTAGAAGATAAATATTAATATTAATAATTATTTAATAATCAATTAAATATTAAGACATCTTTGAAAGCTACTTTGATGGTCCCCTTGGGACTGAAAATGTGGAACATTTGTCCGAAACAGGCAGAAAATAGACCAGGATTTACTGGTGGATTGCTGGACAATTTGCTGTGGACTGACAAGGTTGCCGACTGGCAGCTGTTTAACAATAGAAACAATGGAGCGGTCCCTCCACCCCCCCACACACGAACACAAAACTAGGCTGTTAGAATCCCAAATGTGTAGGAACTGTGTATCTGATTTGTCATCTCCTCCGGGGATGCAATAGGCCTAAGAGCCTTAGCTTGAGAAGAATGCCTCTGGTTCTAGTCTGGAATAATAGGAATCCCTGCGTGTTGGTGGCCAGATGCCTAACACTTGGCTTGCCTATTCAGGCGAGATGCACCTGGGCGGGCGGGCCTTGGTTTTCTTAATACATTAATTCAATAGTAGCCATGCGGTTGAAGGCTGTGGTCGCATCTGCAGCCACGAGGGGCAGACTTCCCCATCCAGTACGTAACTTTGTGGTCGAAACAGTTCGCAGCGTGTAGAGATGAGTAGGCCGAGAAACAGAATGATATACCTACCCCTGCCTGCTGAGTGGCAGCACCTTTAGGAAAAGGAGCAGACGGACTGGTCCCTTAAGAGGCTGTAGTGGCCATGCCTGGGGGTTTGAGCAAGCAGGCCTCACTCTACCAGATGCAGCACACAGTTTATTTATTCCTTTATTTAAAGCTTTTATAAACCGTCCCATTAGTAACATCTCGGGATGGTTTGCAACATAACATGCATAAGTTTGCCTGAAGGGTCACTGTATGAACTATCCCAACCTAAGCAAAGCCAGGTCCATTCTCCAAGGGGAAATAGATCCTGCAAGGCTTGAAAAGCTCATCCACGTGTGCCGTTAATCAGCACAAACTTGCTCCTCCTACCTAGGCCAGAAAAGCCATGCAAGAGCAGCTGGCCCGAAACAAAGAACTGACACAGAAAGTCCACCTGGCATCCGACAACGAGGAGGCAGGCAATGGCTCGGAAGAGGAGGAAGGTCTCATCCCGGACGTCGTCAATGAAGGGCAGGCTGGGATGCATCTGGACAACCCCTGGATGTTGGGGAAGCGCCCCACGGAGGCCGAGAAGGACCTGCCAGCTCCGCCAGAGAGCAGTGAAGAGAGTGAGGGAGAGGGGCCGCCTGTGTCCACAGAGGAGGCCCTGCTGCAAGGCTTTTCCGAACGCCGGCAGGGCCTGCAAAGTTTACAGGACAGCGCGGAGCTCGAGGGTGAGCTGACTTGGGGGCGGGCAAGGGCGGCTGCAGCCTGACCACCTCATCTAATCTCGGTTCTGGGTCTTGAGAAGGCGTCTGTTTGCGTGGGAACGATTCAGCAGAGTTCTCTGCAGTTTTACAAGAACGAAGTCTAGGAGACTGTTCCCCACAACTTGTCACGGGGAAAGGAAAAGGGAAATGAGTTGGTTTGGCTTTGGGAAAGAAGAGCATGAATAGGGCAGGGTATATTTATGGCTCTGGCTCACTGGTGGGGCCTTTCGCTGCACTGACTCTGTGCAGCTCCATCTGGGGTGCAGGGCTTCCGCTACATACCAGATCCTGGGAGGTGCTGCATGAGAGAGGGCTGTGGCTTCCCAGAGGCAGTGGGTCGGCCCCTGTGCGGAGCAGGCTGCTGGGCCTTTCCTCTGTCCCGGGAGCCCCTGCTCACGTGGATGCGAACTGCTGATCTTGCCACAGGTCCGAACGAAGAGGAGACCCTGCCCTTGCTGCTGCCTGGCCCGCTTCCTCCAGCGCCCCTGAGCCCGGTGCCGGAGGGGCCCCTCTTGAGTGAGACGCTAGCACGGCTTCGCACCCCAGGCGATTTGGAGGCCCTGGAGGCGGAGGACGTTCTGCAGGAAGGCAAGGTGCCGCCGCTTGAGGATGCCGAGCTCCAGCAGCCTGCGGGAGCTGTGCCGTCGCCGCAGGCCCAGGGCAGCAGGCCGGCAGCCCCCAAGAAGGCGGCCAAGCGCAAGGCACTGGCTGATCTGAAGGCGCACTTTGCGGAGGCGCCGCTCGTTGTGCAGTGCCCGCTGGTGCCTGCCGCTGTCCAGGAGGAGGCGGAGGAGGAGGTGAGAACTCCTGGGAAGGGGCAGGGCTGGCCCATGCGGAGGGGTTACTGTGGACAATTCCTTTTTGGAAGTGCCGCATTTTAAAAGAGAAAGCTCCTCACAGCCACTGCGAGGCTATTTGCTTCATGTGTCGGGTCAGTTTTGTCTGGAAATACAGCGGGGTTCTTTGCTGACCTGAGTGGTCCTTGGTTGATCTTGTTCCCCATTTTCTCCTGGAGATGAGCACAGATCAGCGGCAGGTGATCCAGGAGGCCTTTGCCAGTGACAACGTTGTTGCTGACTTCATGAAAGAGAAGCGGCAAGCAGAAGAGGCCGGGAAGCCAAAAGCTATTGACCTGGTGCTGCCTGGATGGGGCGAATGGGGAGGTGCTGGGTTGCGCCCAAGCCTCAAGAAGAGGAAGCGGTAAGCTGGCAAATGATGCCACCAGGCTGCAGCAGAGGGGGATGTGTTGGAGAGCATCCCTGCTGAAAGACCCCTTAATGTTTGCCTTTCTTGTGTGCCATTTATTTTAGATTGTGATCCTTTAGGCAAGAATTGTCTAGCTTAACTGATTGCATGTAAAAGGAGCTCTTTTGGCTTTGCAGCAGGATAAAAAGACCTCATATTTGTCGCCACCCACTGTGTTGCCTGCATCTTACATTGTTTTGGTCCTTCGTTAGGTTCATTATTAAACCTGCACCAGGACCCCAACGGAAAGACCGACACCTGCCTCATGTTATCTTGAGTGAACAGCGCAATATTTTGGCTGCGGCTCATCAGGTGAGTCTGTCACTCCGCCCCGGGAACAGCCTGCCCTTCCTGCCACGTGTTCTTTAAAATTAAGCCATGTAATTGTAACCGAGAGGGACCATCGCGTGGGAGTGGACTGCCTGTGTCGCATCCTTGGCATCTCCAGGTTAGGACTAGAAAAGGGCATTACTCAGCTGCTGAAGAGCCATGGCTGCCAGTCAGTGTTGACAGTACTGAACTAGATGGGCCACAAGCCTAGCTCAGCATCAGGTGGCTTCCTTATAGCTTCCTGTAAGGTAGATTCCTAGGCATTTTGCAGCTATTTCTTTTGGATTTCTGTTCCCTTCTCATATTTTTATACAGATTATTTTTATCTGCTTGGAGCTTTTGAAGGTATGCAGGCACGATGTAACTTTAAAATGCTTAGCATTAGCAGCATGACTCTTCCCCTTTGCTCCCAGGGAGCGCTAGTTTCTTGTGCAGGTGGTAGTGATTCCAGTGCTGAACTCTTTAAGAGAGACGGGATCAAGTCCCCACATGGCTGTAAAATACCCCACAGTGGTGCTGTGGGGATAAAGCCAAGAAGGGGAGGAGCACCATGTAATCTGCTTTAGGCTCTTGGCAAGAGAGACGGCCACCAAAAGGGATGTCAGAGTTGTGTCTGTATTGCATCCAGCTTTCCCCTGCAAACATCCTTTTTCTTCCAGGTGAACCAGCTGCCCTTCCCTTTTGAGAATAGCAAGCAGTTTGAGCGCAGCATCCAAGCGCCCGTGGGCTCCACTTGGAACACTCAGCGTGCTTTCCAGCGACTGACGGCTCCCCGAGTTGTCACCAAGCCCGGCCACATCATCCGCCCAATCACTGCTGAAGACGCCAACTTGACCCGTCAAAGGAATGGGACCAAAGACATGAGGGAGAAGCCAGATTTGGAGCTAACCCTTCCTCCCGCTAAGCATCCCACCCGTCGTACCTCCAAGAAGAAGGCCCGGTAGAACTAATGCTAGGCTACCTTTGCCATTGCAGGCTCCCGCTTTAGCCCAGCCTTTTCCACCTTGCACCCATCCAGATGTTTGGGATATCAGCTCCAGGCAGCACAGCAAAAGATCATGGTTGCTAGGGGGTGTACTCCAGAACATCTGGAGGGTGCCAGCTTGGGGGAAGCTGCCTTAGTCAAACAGGTATCTTGTTGACACTGCCCAAAACTGTTCTTCTACCTCTGCGCAGGCCTCTCCAACATGGTGTGCTCCAGATGTGTTAGATTATAACTCCTGTCTCTCACAGGCATGCTTTGTGTTTCTCCCCCTTTGATCTTCACATCCTTTCCTGAGTTCATGGGTTTCCCCAGGGTACAGTTTCTCAGAAGCCTCAAGTACTTTCCAGAGTCCCTGCCAACTTCGCACGGGCTGGTATTGTCTCTGCACTGTTTCTGCCGTAACGAAAGAAACTGGTCCTGTTGCTTTGTCTGTGCAGCCAATTCCTACTTAATGGAAGAAGAAGAAAAGAGGCAGAAGTCATTTGCTGTAGGGACTTGGTGGCAAAACCGAACAGAGAAAAGGGTCCGGGGCTTGCAAAGGTATCAGTCTGACAGACATACATCTGAGTCCCAACAATTTTGAACCCAGGCCTTTCTCAAGGATGAATTATTTCTAAAATGAAATGGGGCGATTGGAATCTGATTACCCATTCAAGAATAATCCTTTATATCTAAACTCTCTATACCTACTTAGACTCTCACACACATACACCCCTGTGTAAATAAAAATGTTGAGAAAGTTGTGAGGAATAACGTTCTTGCAGTGGCTTTTATGTTGGTCTGTCTGAAGTCCCATTTGTTCTGATGGGTTTATTCTTACATCATACTAATGTTGGCTAAAGTCCACTGCTCTGTCTTATTCTTAAGCACTTATATTTGCTTAGATCTTTGTTTCTTCCTAGGTGTAAATCCACTTCATCCCATCATGGGTGCATCTCCCACTTAAGAGTTGGTGTCTGAGGTTCCCTGAGTACTTATGTATTAATAATACAGGCCATTCTGTTGATACTTCCCTCTACCTTGTGGGTAGAAATGGGGGCCAGAGGGCGGAACGTGCATGATTAGAAGCGACAACTCCAAGGCAAATAGCTTCTGTCCTGGCTCTAAAGACACACGCGCATTTTTCAGAGTTGCACCGTTGCCCACAATCCCCGGCAGCACGGGAGCAACTTGCTTCAGGGGGGAATGGCAATGCCTGCTGTTCTGCAGCCTGTCAACAAGCTAGACTTGATGTTGATTGTGTGAATATAATTAATGTGCACTTTTTAAAAGAAGTAGGTGTGGGAGAAGTGTGGATGTGGCTGAATGTATTTTCAGTGATCATCAGGTAAGGTTTCTTTAGTTGTTTGTGGCTTCTTGACTAGGAGGAACAGGATACATTTTGCAAACTGAGCTGCTGGATACAAATCTAACTTAATTGTATCATTTTTTATGGTGGTGGTAGAATTCTACTTCCCTTGATGTCATTTTTATTTATTGCTTACCACTGTTCCTGCTTCAGGGACAGAGTTGGTGAGTCAGTGGTCCTACTTTTTGTGGGGGCTGGAACTCAGCTTCTGCCTTTCTCCTCTGTGGTTCCGTCACAAGCAGAGCGCTCTAAAACTGCACTCCAGGGCAGCGGTAGGCAGACTTCGGCCTTGTGCAGCCTATTCTTTGCTAGATTCTCAAGGTCTGCCGACTGCATCCATGTACAAACCACTGGCCAGGATGCTGGGAACGGAGCCAGTTGCCTACCACACCCATGAGGTATTCATCCACATAACCTGCACATTGTTTTCTCTAGTAACAAGCTGGTAAATGTTAAAGGACTGGAGTCAAACTGGAGTCAAAGGGGGAAGAGGAATCCCCATGCTCTGAAGTTCACGGAAGTTAATAATTTTAGGCAGAAAACAAAAGAGAGAGGCCAAAAGCGTGTCCGTTGAGCCTGGTAGTCACAGGGGAGAAAATGGGAGCAGAAGAACAAAAAATGAATGCCTTCATTCAGGGAAAGACTGGCTGGACTCCTCAGCAGGCATATGCTCTTTAGCTGAGAGGAGGCACTGTAACATTTTGTTGCAGATTTCACTGAAGACAAATCTGTATGCAAGGGGTTTCTAACAAAACTACAAGGATATCGAGGGCTGTGTGCTATTGAGTTTCTATTTACAAGTGAGGAGCAGTGAGGCTGGGACATACGCAATCAGCACAACACAGAATGGTATTTTACAGCAATTTTTAGCTGCTGCTGTGAAAATATTTGCAGGCCACAAACTACTGATCTAATGAGGCTAAAGCTTCTTGTTACACAGAGCATTTTTATGGACCACCTGAATAAGGAATTTAGGTTTTAGTTTATATTGCCTCCTGTACCCTGAAATAAGGCTTGGGGCCATTCCAAGTCACGTATTTTCATGAACAGGTGACTCCTGTCCAAGATATTCCAGCATTTTTTCAGCCCAACACATTATTTTCAAATAGTGTATTTTAACATATGATGCCACAGAACATGCCTAGGAATAAGCAGCAGGTATAGCCCAAAATAACTTATGAGCCACCCAAAACACCAACTAGAAGATTGTCCTCTACTAGTGTTGTTATATTTAGAAACCTGTCAATATTGCAGGAAAATCTTAGTTTTTAATAAGCCCCACAGCCTTTCAGAATTTTTTGTAATGTAATGCTAATTTGACTTTAATTTTAGTGAGCTGTCTTAGGCATTTCTATGAATCGGGAAAGCATAATACACTTGCTTGCAATGCCCCAAGATTTTGAATTATAGACATTTCTGTGCTGAAAGAAATGCTGAAAGAGGGCCAGTGTGGTGTAATGGTTAAGAGTGTGGGACTCGGGCAACCTGGATTTTAGTCCCTACTCAGCCATGGAGTCAGCTGGGTGACTTAGAGCCAGTCACAGACTCTCAGCCCAAGCTAGCTCTCCGGGTTGTTGGGATAAGATATGAGAACAGGAGGAAGAGAATTGTGTAAGGTGCTCTGAATGTGTTGTAAGAAAAAAAGGCAGAATACAAATCAAGTAAATAGTAAATATGGGTGTACTGCATTAATCAGAACAAAGAAAACTTCAGAGCAAGTTATTGCAGGTAAAAAACAGTTCAAGCACAACCAGAGAAAAGAGAGGGCTTGCATATTGGACGTGCTTACCATTGCTGGGAAGCATCGGGACTTGGGCGTTCAGCATGGGTCAGAGCCTCCAGCTGGGGGTGCAGGGAGCTTCCGCCCCACTCCACTGAGTTGGCTGGGACCTGCTCAGCTCACACCTTGTGGGAAGGGACCGGGACAGGCCTTCCAACTGGAACGCCCAACACAGCACTGAGTCTCAGACCACTCTGGTATTTTAGAAAGCTGCTGCCATTGAGAAGCTCCCTGGTGACTTTCGGCCAGTCACTAACTCGGCCTGACCTACCTCACAGGGTTCTTGTGAGGATAACATGAGATATAATCGTGCAAGTCATCTTGGGCATCTTGCCAAAAATTGGGATAGAAATTTTATTTAAGTTTACAGACCACAACCTATAGCCCTAATTAGGGCTCTCTGGGTGGTGGAAATTCCATTAAATCAACAATAAAATAAAAGATGTATTTCAAAACAAAGTTGCAATAAGGCCAGGTATGGCAGCTGAGAACTTAGTTCACAAAAATATGTACAGTATAAAATATTGACAATAAAATTATTTTACCTAGAAAATAAAACAGACTTTGCCTGGCGCCAAAACACTAGTACCGAAGGTGCCAGGTAAACGAGCTTGGAGAGCCTATTCTGGAAGTGCCACACAACCACCAAAAAGCCCCCCCCCCATTTGTCACCCCCCTCACCTCTTTGGGGAGTGGTCCTTCAAGAAGAGCCCCTGACTCAGATCTGAAGGGTGGGCCAGGGACCTATGGGAAATATGATAAATACTAAATGAGAAGTGTGCTACACAACTAATACAACAAATTGAACGAGGCAACAAGTGCAAGTTAAAATGCAGTGTGATGTTGTGGATAAGAGTGTTGGGCAGGGATTGAAGACACTCAGCCTCTAGTCCTCATTCGGTCATAAAGCTCACTGGCCCAAGACCACCCTATCCTACCTCGTGCCTCTCGTGAGAGCAAAATTTTTTTATTATTTATTAAAACATTTTTATGCATGGCAGGAAGATCATGTGTGCTCCACAGCTCCTTAGAGGAAAGGTAAACATAGCAAATAAAATGCTAATTATATTCCAGTTAATGCCTGGGTGCCTGCCTGTAACACACACTTCCTACAGGCATGACTGGTGGGGTGGGAAAGATGTGGAAGCCCAGAAAAGCTTAAGTAGACAGAACCAACGCAGAGGACATTGGAAGCTGCTATATCACACCATAAAAGTCACACCATTTATTTCGTCCATCATTGTTGGTACAGTCTTCTCCGGCGGGGGGCGGCACTTTGGGCCGCAGCACCCAGAATTTCTGACCATTACCCAGGCTGGCTGGTGCTGAAAGGAGATTTACTCCCAAAGGCTTTGGAGGGAAAAGCCAGCCCACTCTGTTTGTCCACAGCTCTCAGGCAGAGGCCTTTCCCATCTACTGATAATCTAGACATGATAATGAACGGCAATGCCAGGAATTGACTTGGGGATTTTCTCGGGGCAACACGTGCCCTTTATCACTGTGCTGCAGACTTTCCCCAAAGAGATAACTGCCAACCCTTTTCATGGACGGCCACCCAGTCCATCTTTCCTGATTGATGGCGCTACGCAACCACGTTTGCTCTCATACCTTCATGTATACTCTGCCTCTTTCTTATGCCTTTCTCGCTTGGCATCCGGGAAGCACGATAGCTTTCAGCTGAGGGGAGGGTTCTGATTTGGGAACCCTTTTTCTCCAAGCCATGATTTGAAAGAAGGTGGAACTGGAGGGACATACTTGACAGAGCAGGAAATGGACTTTTACATGCTCAGAAGCTGTCTTTTTCTTGTGTCTGACGTTCCCACTGCCATTAAATTCAAAAAAAGATTTCAGGGCTGTATCCTCCTGGATAAGACCATGACCTGGTTGAAAAAAATGACCTCAGCAGCTACAGAATAAATCAGGGTGGGGAATTTATTTCACCTTGCATGATCCTCCACCATTGCTTCGTGGGACTTATAGGATGTGTATAGGGTACTGTATGACCCCTCACCACTGCACCTGCGACACTGCAGGTCCCCCACCCCTTAGATAAATAGTGAAAGGTAAGAATGGTAGAACTGATGAGAGCGCTTTTTCTACAACTGGATTGGCAGTTACCACATGCATCTCTCCTGAAAAGCTGTAATTTTAGACTTGGGAGTGACCTCCGAAGTCACCCGTCTGCCTTCCCCAACTCCAGATGCTTTGGACTTCAGTCCCCATCACTCCCAGCCAGCTTGGCCAATAGTCAGGAATGCCGAGGTTAAAAGGCTATTACCTCTGAAGGACGCCAGAGTGCATAATGCTAAGACAAAGTCACAATGGCAAAGCACCTGGATCGTTATACGGGATGCCCATTGGATTCATGGGGTCTCAGGTAGATTCTGACAAATCCTGCCTGAAAGCCAGGGAGTCCGTGCCAATCAGTGACGGCAGTCCTGGGTTGGATGGACCAAGGGTCTGGCACGGCCTAAGGCAGCTCTGTATTCCTAACCCCCTACTCAGTGCAGAATTTATAGGCTGGGAACTTGCAACTACAGCAGGGATGGACAAACCTGGGAGCTGCAGGGCAAAACATCTGTAAATTTCACCATCCCTTACCGATGGCCATCCAGCCCCTGCTTAAATTCCATCAGGAGAGAGAAGCCCACCAGCTCAGGAGAGGACCTGTTTTGGCTCTTCTGGTTACGCTGTTTTGGTTTGCCTACAATATCCACCCATCAGTGCTCGTATGGTCCTCTGGAGCAGCTTCCCACAAGATGATGACTTCCAGAAGATTTGGTACCTCAGCTCCCAGGATTCTTGACCGCTGGACCGGCTGGCAGGTGAGAGCTGAAGTCTCAAACTTCTGGAGGGCACCAGGGTGGCTGTGGAGCCACAGATAACAAGTCTGCCCCCTTTCCCAGTCCTTTCATGTGTGAAGATAGCTATCAGGCTGCCGCTTAATTGTCTGTTTTCCAGGCAAAACAAACCCAGCTCTTTCAAACATTCCTTGAGTATCCAGAGTTAACGCCAGCCTTCCGCAGCCTGGTGCCTTGCAGATGCGAAGGAGTGGGTGATGGGAGCTGTAATCCAACACATCTGGAAGCCACCAAGCTGGGGAAGGCTTCCCTTGACCATCTTAATCCCTGGAGATGCTCCATCTTTTCCATGCCCCCCTGAAATGGGGTGCCCAGAACCGGTTAAGCTCCCCCAGATGCATGTGGCTTGACAGGCATAGCATGGACCTGCACAGTCTGTGCTGCTCACCCACGTGGCTTCCCTCCCTTTCTGTCCAAAGTCGCCACACTCCTTGCAACGAATGCGAATGCAGCGTTGGTACAGCTTCCCTCTCCCAAAGGCCTGTTTGCCAGTCTGAAACACTTGCCGCTCTACGGTCATAATAAGCAGAGATGGCAAGCCAATGATGCGCAGCAGGTAACGCACTCCTGTGCTTCATAACAGGCATGCACAGCGCAACTTAAATTCACCTTCGTGCACAGCCTGCTGTTATTTAAAAACGGCATGCCTGCCTGTTGAAAACCAGGGCCCAGCTCTGCAGACATGCAGACAGACCTAGGCAGCGTTCTGCAGATGCCAGGCCTGATCTTTGGTGAACTGCCTGTAGAGGCGCTTGTCCATCGTGGGAAATATCGTGCAAATCAGACTGAATGTGGACATCTACGTGCAAAGCATGGCCGTCCTTTGGGAAGGGGCTGTACATCGTCCAGTGGCAGAGCAGCAGTTTGGGACACACGTGATCCAGGCTGGGCCCCAGCAGCTCCAGGTAGGAAGATCAGACAGCAGGTCACAGAAAGCGCTGCCGGACCGCTGGTGTTGCCAGTCGTGCTGCGTGAAGCTCAAAGGCACCTCCGAAGGACATTAAGAGGGGTTAGGCTGGGTCAGAACGAGAGGCCCTTCCATCCACAGCATCTGGGCTGGTTCTATATGGCGGGGGAGAATAACCTGCACAGGGTACGTGACCGGGGCAATCCTATTCATGACTAGGCAGTGTGAAACAGGCCCACAACCCCCAGCATGTTCAGCCCAGTACAGCTGGCTGGAAGTTGTAGGGCGTTGTCCAAATGTATATTGGATTGCACCCTCTTCTTGCAAAGAGCTAAGATGGGTCCGTCAGTGCGCAGAGTGTGTTCCGCTTGGAACCCCACCTGCAGCCCACCCCATTGACTTCCATGGGGAAAGACGCAAGAACCGCGGTTCAGAGGTGGACACTTTTGAACAGGAAGGCTTGGCGAGGCATAGCAAAGGAGAGCCAACACAGGTCTCCTCCAGAACGGACCGTTCTGCATTCCTGGGATCTTATGCCTGTCCACTCAGAAGTGTGTCCCACAGTGCTCCCGTGTCAGCGAGGGCAGAATTGCAGGTCTAATCCTCGGGCAAAGCTACGGAATGCGGCAATCCGAAACCCGCTCGGTAAGCCAAGATGAACTCCATGCGTTTGAATACGCAGGACTGCACTCTGAGCCAATGGCCGGCGCGCTTGAGCCTGCAGATCCGACGAACTGAGACTGATTTGCAGGTACGACTGACAGTGCTGAGTGGAATGGAAATAGAACTGGCTCCACAAATCCCCCTAGAAAGCGCCCCCCCCGCGTGCTTCAGTGAGGGATTAGAGCTTCCTGTCGGTCCCCCCCCCCCCCCAAATTAAGATCCGTGCTTCGTTATGTACGCTCTATCGTCGTTTTTGCGTGATCCGCCCAGGGAATATTGATCGAAGGGCGGCATATACGAAATTCAGGATTATTTTTCTCCTCGCGTTTAAAGTCACGAAGTAAGGCACGCCGATGCGGCTCCTCGCGTCACGTGCGAACACGCCCTTGGGCGACAAGCTTCTCGCCCCGCTCGCTGCGTCCAAAAATGACTCTCCGGGCGGGCGCCGCGGCGAGGGGGGCGGGGGAGGCGGGGAAGGAGCGTGCGACGAGCGCCGGGGGAGCGGGCCCCCTCCGCCGGCCGCCCCTCCGCGCCCGCGCCCGGCGCTCCTTCGGCCGCCGGCGCAGGCCCCGCGGCCCCCTCCGGGCAGGCGCTGCGGCCGCGCGAGTTCGGCGCCTCCCTGGCCTATTTTCCGCCCGCGCGCCTCGGGTCCCCAAGTTGCCGTGCGGAGCGGGTCGGAGGGAAGGAAGCAGGGGCAGGCGCCGCGCGAAGCGAGGCGAGGCGGTCGCCGCCCGCCCGGCCTTCCCTCCTCGCGGCGCCGCCGCCGCCGCC